>NC_090650.1:242806752-243119480 GCF_040937935.1 Hyperolius riggenbachi
TATTGTTATGAAGAAGTTGTTTATTTGCTTAGTATATACTGTAGTTCTAGTTCATGTTTTTATCTCAAAAAGTTTTCCATTGAGTTTCAACCACTTCGTATAAAGTTGCTATAGATTAGGCCATTTCTACACAAGCAGTTTTTTAGTTTAATCCTTCACTTTTGAATATCTGTTTTCAGCTAAAAAATAAGGGCCCGTTTCCACTTGTGCCGTGCAAATTTGTTGCGAAAAAGTGCAAAAACAAATATTTCTATTCAAAAAACCAAGTTTAAAGTGGTCACATGCCATTTATCTATATCTAGGAATGGATACTTCAAACTGTGGGCTTGATTCACAAAGTTGTGATAAATGTTATCATGGCTGTGATAAGCTTAGTGCATGGGTTAGCGCGCATACAGGTTTGCATGCGTAATAGCAAAGGGTTGCATGCATTAACTTTTCCATTTACGTGCTAACATATGGGTTAACGCGTGAACGGGGAAAGTTAATGCGTGCAAACCTTTGCTATTACACGCGCTAACCCACGCCCTAAGCTTATCATGGCCGTAATAGCATTTATCACGGCTTTGTGAATTGAGCCCTACATCTCTAATGGCTTGCGTCAGATTCTTGCAACATGGCATATATCTCCTCTGCTCTCTCTATTTTTCATAAAAAAATGGGAATGTATTGTATGTATTCAAGTACCGTATATACTCGACTATAAGTCTAAAAATGTAGGTCTGACTTACTAAATAAAAATATAGGGGTCGACTTATACACAAGTCTCGGGCAACTAGGGCTAGGGTAAGTACCTATTCAGCAAGGAGTTCAAGGCAAGACTCTCTAACACTGCAGGGTGGCCTCGTGAGCATATCCCAGTGGCTGTAGCTCTTGAGCACTTTGAGTCCGACAGGAGAAAAGCGCTACACAAGTGTTCGGATTATTGTTAACTCTGAGCACAATGAGTAATGTGTGTACTTTAATCACATTACTATTTGGAGCAACATATCCAGTGGTAAGTGACACTTTCTTGAAAAAGAAAATGCAAGGAAAGCACAGGTCTGAAAGCCCTGGCCACAACAATTAACAAGGAAATGGGCAGGGGGAACCCCCATACATGCTATTGTCCCCATTTTCAAAAGATCCTGTAGTTTTGTAGTTTTTAAAAATATTGCAAATGAAAAATGTTTTTTAAACTATCACTTTTTCTGTTTTTTAAAAAGAATTTTCTCTGCATTTTCTCATATCAATTTTCTCAAAAACTACAAGGTCTTTTTGAAAGAAAACATACATAGCAATACATAGCATACATAGCATGTATGGAGGATTTGCTATTAACCACTGAAGTCATTTCAATTTACGCAAAATTTTGCATAATAATATGAAAATAACGTATGGACTACACAAAAACAAATTCATTTCCAAATTTTAATAACATTTGGTCGTAATTGCGAAAATGTATTTGAAATTTCATATATTCAAGAATAGTTAGATAAACTGGGTCAAAAACAAGCACAGAAATATACCCAATAACAGCACTCATTAATTTGCCCTTCTTGAGGCCCATAATGCAGTAATATATAAAGATGGTAAGGACCCCCAAAATTGCATAAAGTACTGCCTGCTGTGCCTGCTAATCAATGACCTGAAATTGATTGTGAAGATCTAGGCCAATAGGATATCCCTCCTTATTCCTGAGCTTATTCATTGGGACCAGACAGGTTTTGTTTTGGGAAGAGAATTCCGTGACAACACCATGAAAACTTTAACAATTCAGTAGTGTCTTTTTGGGGGGCAGGTGGAGGGATTTCTTCTATCCACAGATCCCAAGAAGGCCGTTGACAGGGTCATGACTTTACATTGTGGCACTTCTCAACAACTTGGGCCAAGATGATTGTGTTAAATCTTGGATCTCTTTAATGTATAGTGATTTCAAATGGCTTAACCACTTGATGACCCACCCTTTACCCCCCCTTAAGGACCAGCGCTGTATTTAGTGATCTGTGCTGGGTGGGCTCTGCAGCCCCCAGCACAGATCAGGGTGCAGGCAGAGCGACCAGATTGCCCCCCTTCCCCCCCCCCCCCCTATGGGGATGATGTGCAGGGGGGGTCTGATCGCTCCTGCCTGCCTGAGGTTTGTGGGGGGGGCACCTAAAAGCTCCCCTCCGCAGCGAAATTCCCCCCCTCCCTCTCCTACCTTTCCCCCCTGGTGATCCGGGCTGTCCCCTGTCACATGGCGGTGATCCCCGGCCGCTGATTGGCCGGGGATCGCTGATCTGCCTTACAGTGCTGCTGCGCAGCAGCGCCGTACAATGTAAACAAAGGAGACATATGTCTCCTACGTTTACATTTAGTCTGTGAGCCGCGATCAGCGGCTCGCAGGCTATTCACGGAGACCCGCTCCGTGATCTAACAGGAGCGCGAGCGGCCTTTCCTGGTTAATTAGGGAGGCACCTGGCGACGCAGATCTGTGTCGCTGGTCCTCCAGCTACCACTTTACCGCCGCACGGTATGAGTGTGCGGTCGGCAAGTGGTTAAAGTTAAAGTTAATGGAGCTGCTTCAGGCGTATTTAATTTGAAAAACAGCACATTGGAACATTGGAACCTTTCTTGTCTGCTGTTAGGAAGAATCAGAGGAGTTTCAATTGGGCACTCAGATGTCAGATGTCAAGTTGTATACAAATTTTGATTTTTTTTATTTCCCTCAACCCATTGTGCATTTAAATATTCTTATGAGAGAATCTGAAATATTTGGGGACATTTTTAACTTTGAAATTAACTTCAGTAAGTCATGAGTACTAAATGTAACACTCCCAACTTAGATTAGGACATAGTTACTGTTGGCCTACCCTTTTAGATAGACAGATAGTTCTATAACCAAGCATCCTTCCAATTTATTTAAACAGAATTATGAGAACTTGGAGGAGAAAACTGTGAAAGATTTAGCATTATGTAATAAAAAATATCAATTCTGGCTTGGCAGAGCATCAGCATTGCAGATGACAGTCTTGCCATTTGTCAAGAATAATATAACTATTTCAGACTGTTAATCGAGTGTTAGGATAGGATGGGGAAAGGAAGGCACCCGGTAGTCAGTGCACTGACTGGCTGTAGGAGACCGGGAGTGGTATAGGGCTTTTAGATGTAGATCCCAGCGTGCTTAGCATCAAAGGTACAGAAGTTTATAGACAGTTTTGGAGAGAGGATAGGGCACTGCTCAGGTTCACATTCAATTCATTGCTTCAATTCTTCAACACATATTCATACATGGTGTATGTGAAAAAGAAAATATTCTTACATATACTGTTCTGGCATTAGAGGGTGCTGACTGAAGAGGGCTACTTCAGACTGTATCCATATTTTTGGCAAAAAGCATAGTTATAGAGGGTTACTGAGAGGGGCTTAGTGAGGGTGCTGATGGGAGTCATCATTCGTCTCACCCTGCGCCCAGCTCACCAGCATGTATGTATACATACACAGATAGAGGGGCTTACAAAGGGTGCTGGGGGAGATAGAGGGGAGAGAGGGGCTTACTGAGGGTGCTGGAAGGAATGCAGGGAGGGATCTAGGGAGATAATGAAAGGGTGCTGGGGGAGAGAAGAGAGAATGCCCACTACTGAGGGTGCTTGCGAGTACAGAGGGGGCTAATTAGAGGCCTGTGAGGAGAGAGTAATTCACCTCTCAAATCTCTGTGCTTGTATGTCAGGGGGTGCTTAATCTGATGCAGCATCTGGATCCTCTCTCCTTGCTTTCATGCTGTGCTGGGAAGAGAATCACCAGCTACAAAACAAGCATATGCCTGTGAAGGAACAATTTGGTGGGGTCTGGGGGTGGAGTCTTGCACCGCTATGGGCACAGAGCTCCATGCTGGTTTGGTGGCAGAGCTTTGTGGTGGTCCTGCCATTATTTTAAGAACATTATTTTGGTGCCCTTAGTGACCTGAGTGGTCAGTGACTCATGTGCTAGGCTCCACTACGGCTCATTGGAAATTTTACTCTCTCTGAAGAAGTGGGAACCTGATCCCAAGAAACATGTTGCAATCTATGACAGTTTTGTTTATTTGGATCAATCAAACTACAGTTCTTAACCTCACCCCTGAGGGTTTTTTTTTGCTCAAGAGGAGGTAGGTTTACCTTTATCTCCTCTATTTTCAATCTGTTTTAATGATTTTATTTCACGTTGGTGCCTCTGAACCACTTACATAATGATACCACCTTGAGTGGAGGGTATATCCCTTTGTTGTTTTGTCCACAATTGCAGAGAGAAACTTTTTAACCGGAGTGGGGTTGTTCTCCCCACCTGCCTAACAAATTACTTTCAGAATCAGAATAATTTTTATTTTGCCAAATACAGCAAGAGCTGTACTCGGAATTATTTGTGGTACACATGGCATAGACATAGTATAGGAAGACAAGATGCACAACACAAACAATTTAGAACTACCATAATGGTATAGGTCTGACCCTCACAAGTAACAGTCCCGGGTCATCAGTTTGTGTTTCTCCCTGCCGTGCAGGAACAGTCCAATAATAATAATAATGATGATGATGATGGCCCCGCTACAGACCCTGGGTAGTGAGAACTAGGGCGGGCAGCAGCGAGAACTGACTGAAAGACCCCGCTAGGGCATGCCAGTAGGCGGGCCTGACAGGGGGAGGTTGGAGTTCAGCAGCCGAACCGCTTGCGGGAAGAAGGTGTTCTTCCGTCTTGTGGTTTTGCATGGTATAGTCTTGTAGCGGTGGCCCGATGGTAGGAGCTTGAAGTAGCGACTGCCTGGGTGGGAGGGGTCACGGGAGATCACAGTGGTTTCAACCCCTTTTCTGGAAATGGTGATAAAAGGTCCCTTTGCCTACTGTTGTTCCACTGCTATGGCACACAAATGTGAGTATCCTTATTCATGCTGTCTTAATCCCTGTATCATAAACTTATTATGCTATATTGGCTCTTGGTTTCCTCTGACATTCCCCTCCCTCCTTAATTTACCTGAGCTTGATTTATCTGGTGTACCATTTTGCACTAGCAATAAATCAAGGGCCTTATGCAATTCACTTTATCTCAGTTCTATTTTCTTTAATTTGTTCATTTAAAACAGTTTATTAAGCTCTATCATAATTGGGTATCAACATTATTACTCTATCTTATAAATGTACAAGAATTATCACAAGTAGTATTCCTAAACTATAAAGAGTCCAATCTAGTATATAGGATGCGACTTTTGGGCCTTAGCAGGGTGTCTCTTAGGCCCCTGGCTCCAAAAGGAATCACTCCTAGTTAACCTCAGATTGTATAACTTCTTTTATGCAATATACTACTAGATATGATGTAAAATCTTAACTATTCATAACCAATTATCCAAAATGTTCATGTATTCTTATTCTTGGTCCAATATATATTGAAATATTACAAGCTTAAATGTATACTATTGTACTTATGGACATAACAATTATTTGCTATTTTTTTTCTGAAAAACCCAAAAGAAAATATTGAAATACAATTTGCTTTATCTCTAAAGTTATCTCCAAGGAGATACTTTTTCATCTTCTGTTTTAACTAACTTCTTAGCAAGCTGTAATTGAAAAAGTAATACAATGTGCCGTCAAATTTATTCTGAGTCATTTCAAGCTTACTGGTGGCTTAAAGGCCATTTTATTACTGAGGTGTTAACATTTCACCTAGGAGAAAACTTAGGAGAAAAAGTGAATTGCATATAGCCCCTTGTCTATTATTTGTAGCACCTGTATATTGTATATATTATAGCACCTGCATACTGCTGTTCAAGGCAGTAAAAATCTATGCAGCTGTCTATTAACTGGTCTTATCCCCAAAGAGCTAAGTTTATCTAAAACTCCTTTTCTTTGAAATATTTATTGCTTTTGTCACCTCCACAAAGAGACTATTACTCTAATTAGCAAATGTAAGGTGTTCTTCCTCTCCTTCCCCTAATCTTGGATTACAACCGTTCCTTGAAGATATGCGTTTGTCAGTGTGGAGACAAGTTGATATTTCTTTACATAAGCAATTGGTGTTCATTAGTTGGTGACCCACCCTTGTGAGTATATTTCTTATTGACAATTACTAATTAAAAAAATACTACATTTAGTGAGCTGGGCTTCTATAGTTTTTTTTTCCATCCTCCTTCCACCCTTCACCATTTTCTTTCCAAAGGAATATTGCCTACAATACACAAAAGGTTTCTGATTTAACTCTTTACAACATAGAACTTAGAATGCCAGAACTCGTGATCTATTCATATGGCATGTGCTAGTTTTATTTTTTTTATATTTTTTTCTATTCACAGTCAAAATGGTAAATGTAATGCATAATATAGTGAGTAAAATATGGATTTTACTTACCAACTTCTGACATTTCAGGGACAGTTGCAGTATATATATCCTGGGTAAACTTTGGTTCATTATCATTAATGTCATGAATCTTTATAATAAATTCAGATTCAGGTTCCACTTGTCTTCCTGTTTTTCTGTCTATTGCCTTGGCTCGAAGTGTATAAATAGACTTCTCTTCTCTGTCCAGCCTCTTTACAGCTTGAATGTCTCCTGTATTTTCATCTATAACGAACATGCTGCCAGCCCCATCTCCCGATAGAATGTACTTTAGATTTCCATCTCCTTTATCATGGTCAGTATATAACTAGAGTGAAAAATAAAGCACCGAGTTTAGGTAAATTAAGGTCAGAGACAGTTGTGTGTTATGCTCCAGAGATGAGCTCATGCAGTAGCAGTTGTCATAATTCATTTTTTTAATAATTTGGTATGGAAAATAGAAAGATAACTTAAACTATCACAGAAAACTGAGAGTGTTCATTTGTACTGAATAATAAGACCCCTGTTAAGAAGATTTGTATCCATCCATGCAACACTGTGCTTTAGAAATAATTCACAGAGTACACATTAAAGTGACATTTTACATCCAATACAAATTTGTATAAACAGATCAGTGCTGTTCAGGTTAGGCAATTAATGTTATCAAATATTATCATTCAATTTCAATTTACAGACAGCCATGAATTCCCAAAACTGACTAAAATCTTAAATTGCACTTTTTTTTAAAAGCATGGAATCTGTACTTGTTTTCCCAGAACTAGAGATAACATGCAAAATAGTTGGGCCCATCCTGCACAGATCCTGAATAGGGAAAAATGGAGGTGCAAAGGGATGTGGCCTAGCCAAATGCAAGTCATGTGTAACCCCTGCTCTCAAAGCTTACACTTGCAGCAATTCATAACACACAAAAACACATGACCCTTTCAAGCGGAGGCTTTAGTACTCCAAAAACTCTACAACATTCTTAAAATAAAGCCAACCCACCTCGCCATAGTTCCCTCCTTAGGATTGACGCACTCATACCAGCATGCAAGCAGACAATTCATGCATACAACTTGAAATAGAACTAGAGATAGAGTCTTTTTTTTCTCAATTTTCAACATCTGCTCTAAACTATTGACATCATTTCTGTTAGCATTACAAACCATTGAAATACACTATTATTGTATTCAAAACGGTAAAGAGTATTACATTATGTTTGCTATGAATTCTTCTATTCTATAAAGCTTAACTGATCTGCTATAGTTTTTTACATCCTCATACATAGCAAAAGTAAATTCATTTTTTTTTAAATTATACATACATCTTTAATTGCCCTGCTGTTTTCAGAACAAATCACTGGGCACTTTCCCAGCTACAATGGATTAAACTTGTTTTGCCGTAGAAAGTGAATGAATCTAATTAGGGTTCTTATTCTAACTAATAAAATGGCAGAGTCAATACGTCCTCCGCCTGTGCCTACTGTACTGTGTATGCACTGCTGCCACGTATGTAAACTATGCAAACAATCACGTGCATGCATAGTTTATGTATTTGTGAACTTAGACCGGTGCATGTGCAGTTATGCAATGGGCCTAATGTGTCCATTAATGTAACAAGCTAGAACCTGTTAATGTAATGGGTTTCACATCTAGTTACATGTAAAATGCTCTACTTTATTAAACAAAATAATACACTGCCATGGAAACATTACTGGACACTAGCCCTATCGCCAAAATGTATCCACGAAGCACAGTATATGCAAGACCGAATTTGCATTTTTTTTACTAACCAAGGCCCACTGTCAGCAACTGTTACCCCAATGCAAATAACCTATGCACGTGACTGCGTGGATTTAGTGAGATGTGTGTGTGGGTAGGCGGGGGGTAGCAATTTGCTAGGGACCCAAGGTTAGAGTTTGTGCACACTTTACAACATGTGAACAGCTTTTCATGTGCACCAGCAGACTTGTACCATGCACATTCATACTGAATGTGTACATTTACAAGCACAGTGCAATACAGTAGACTGGGAAATTGTGTCATCTGTTAAATGTTCCACATTGCGCGATAACACAGCAGAGTAGTGCACATTAAAGGATACCCAAAGTGACATGTGACAGGATATGATAGACATGTGTATGTACAGTGCCTAGCACACAAATAACTATACTGTGTTCCTTTTTTTCTTTCTCTGTCTGAAAGAGTTAAATATCAGGTATATAAGTGGCTGACTCAGTCCTGACTTAGACAGAAAGTGACTACAGTGTGACCATCACTGATAAGAAATTCCCCTTTTTATCTCTTTCTTGCTCTCAGAAGTCATTTTCTGCTAGGAAAGTGTTTTATAGTTGGAATTTTTTATCAGTGAGGGTCACACTGTAGTCACTTCCTGTCTAAGTCAGGACTGAGTCAGCCACTTATATACCTGATATTTAACTCTTTCAGACAGAGAAAGAAAAAAAGGAACACAGTATAGTTATTTGTGTGCTAGGCACTGTACATACACATGTCTATCTCAACATGGGCTTGATTCACAAAAGAGTGCTAACTGATAGCATGGCCATTTACGCGTGAATTTTTTGCATTTCGCGCAATCGCAAATTTTAGCAAGCAAACGATATTGGTTTCGCTTGAAAAATCATTTTGCGCAAAAATTCACGATCGCGCAAATGACCGTGCTATCAGTTAGTACTCTTTTGTGAATCAATCCCCATGTCACATGTCACTTTGTGTATCCTTTAAAGTAAAAAGTCTGTTTACTTTGATATTTCCATGCAGATTACTTACGATGTGCTGACAGAAAACTAACTAACTGCTAAGCTATAAATCCAGATAAGAATCATTTTCAGGTGAGAAGACACCATCAACACACACATCCACCAAATGACTAGTATTACAGCAACAAGAAACAATATTAGTAAAGTGCTTTTCCTCCCCAGGACTCAAAGTGCATAAGCAGGGCTCAGACCAGTAATTGGTTGGTTGGTAAATTGTGGTACAGAGTAAAAATTTCACAAGTCTGAAAATGCCAGGCTAATCAGGATCTGAATAACTCCAGGGATGGGGCTGTATTTACTGGGTGTGGTGGGGAGTTCAAAAGGGTATGGCAACATGACAGAAAGCTTTGGCTCCAAAGGTTTTGAGGTGCACTCTGGGCCCAAATTATGTAGGGAATTGAATGTTAACAGTCCAATCGTGAAGAGTATTCTCCATCTTACAAGCAGATGGGCGGGGCACAAACCTTAACTGGCAGCGCTCTGGAGTCCTACTAAGCCGGCGAAAGACCCGTGGACTAGCGTGCATGCTGTCATCTCTTATACCAGAGCACCTCTCCATTCTTACTGCATAGAGGTACGGTGAAGACTGACTGAATATCCGTATCACATTTGTCATTAAGGGGGGTAAGAAGACATCTGGGTAAGTCCTACGCAGCAGGTGAAGATTGCCTTGTCTCATTGCCTTTGATTGCCTCTATTGCCCGGGTTGGTTCCTTATGGCCATGTACTTGGACTTGCAGCACATCTTGCATTATCCCTCCGTTTAGTTCCCACACATTGCAGAAAAGCCTACAGACTTGGTACTGGTATCGATGTGTGTAAGTAATGGGGGGAATGTGATGTGCAGTATGCTTGATTCAGAGTGCTCCAGATTTTAATGATTTTAAATGTTGGTCCCTTTATGTGATTTGTACCATTAATGATTGCCTTTATAAATTAAATCCTGCGGAGTGATTTCACTATTTTCTCCCTACTTACCATCTTACAAGCAGCCAGTGCAGTGAGCAAAGAATGGTTGCAATGTTCCTCAGATGAAAGTAGGAATATTTGACTATAGCCAAGATTTGGTTTCTGAAGCTCATTACCATTGCATTCCAGAGAAACCAACAAAGCCTGCCTCTGTCTGTTGTTATCAGTTTTTTTCATCTGCTTTTTCAGCTATGGGACTGAGATGGTCAACAGTGCTGCTCATCAGGATTACCCGGATATCCAAACTTTTTTACGCCATCCGATTCGGATCCCAGATTTGTAACAAACTCTGGCAAGCTATCTGCGGATATTTGGGCGCATAATGCGGATATCCGCGGATATTGGTAGATATCTGGATCTGAAATACAGTAACTAAGAAGATGACGTCCTGGAGCCAATCAGAGGGCTCCTAGCAGAAGCCCTAGCAACCAATCACAGAGGGGAACCCTGGCCAGCCCAACCTGACCTCATTGAGCCAACCAGAGGGCTCCCAGCCTAAACCCTGGCACCCAATCACAGAAAGGAACACTGGCCAGCCCCCCTGTATAATAAGGAGGGCTGCCATGATGAGACATATCATCTTAGCTTGCTAAATGCTCACTGAGAGACATGCTCTAGTGCCTAGGAAGGGCTGTAAACAGTTATAAACCTAAAGCTGTTCAGTGATTAACCCCTTCACTACTATCACTACATTATTGTTAAATCGCTAATTAGCTTGATTGATGTCATTGTATGACAGTCAGAGTGTGTGCTCCAGTGCCGCAGGCCTAGCAGTGATAAACCTAAAGCTGTTCAGTGATTAACCCCTTCACTATCACTACACTATTGTTAAATCATTAATTAGCTTGATGTCATTTGTGTGACAGTCAGAGTGTGTGCTGCAGGCAGCTGCTATGTGTCTGTGTGTGTGCTGTGCACAGACAAGGCCAGCTATTAGCCTTAGGTATAGGTTTGGTTAGGGATTAGGGGATAGGATTACTGTGTTATTGTGTAGTTAGTACTGTAGCGGGGTATCCGGATCCGAATCGGATACGGATTTTGAAAAGTGGTATCCGAGCAGCACTGATGGTCAATGAGATGCATATAATCCCAACTTGCTTGCAAATTTTAATACTATTTGTTTCTAGCTTGGAAATGGCATGTGAAGGCATCTTGTTTTGTGTATTATTATGTATGCCATGCTTACAAGCTACAGATGCTAAAAGAATCCTTATGAGGTGAAATTAATGAAGTCTTATAATTAATTCTGTTTTGTTTTTAATAAACCTATGAAATAAAAGTCATGACTGCAAATATTGGTACAGTATTGCCATGTCCCTGTGTTATATTCAGTTCAAGCTGTGATCACCACAGCTTGAGCTAATTTAAAAATAGTGTTCACTGATCTCTGCAGAGAAGACAATGGCATGTTGAAAATGTCCTGATGGCTTTATAGACAATAAATGGAAGATAATGGTGGCTGACACCTGAACCAAAAACATTTTATATGATAAGGCAGGTTATCTGGGTGAGTGCTCATAACTTCAAAACACTTTATAGAATCAGTTGGCAACAGTTAATGTACATGTTCACTTACATATATTTACAGTTTGGGAGAATCTACTGATTATTTATCTCCCATGGCATCTCTTTCTAACTGTAATACAATTTAAAATATAAACTAGGGAAATTTTAAATATAAACTAACTTGTTAATATTCTGAAAAACTGAAGTTTGATACATGGTTCAGTATGTTTCAGTTTGGTGAAATAGTGGACATCTGAAGGACTCTTTTCCAAAGACTTTTGCGATCTGGAGGCCTCACCTTCTGTGTTTTTGCAAAAAGGCACAAGGACAAATGGGTGCAATTAGCAGTAATAGAATATCAGCAATTTTACAGACATTCTTTTATCCGCTACAGTATAACATCACAGTAGTGTTACCAATATTTATCTACGATAGGGGAATATCAGTAATTTTACCAATATTCTACTATGCCACTCTGTACCCTTACTTTTACACGAACCCTCCCCTATCAATGCCTAACAAGAACCCTCCCCTATCAATGCCTAACAAGAACCTTCCCCTATTAATGAGTAACAATAACCCTCCTTTATCAATGCCTAACAAGAAACTTCCCCTACTAATGAGTAACAAGAACCCTCCCTTATCAATGCCTAACAAGAACCTTCCCCTATTAATGAGTAACAAGAACCCTCCCTTATCAATGCCTAACAAGAACCTTCCCCTATTAATGAGTAACAAGAACCCTCCCCTATCAATGCCTAACAAGAAACTTCCCCTACTAATGAGTAACAAGAACCCTCCCTTATCAATGCCTAACAAGAACCTTCCCCTATTAATGAGTAACAAGAACCCTCCCTTATCAATGCCTAACAAGAACCTTCCCCTATTAATGAGTAACAAGAACCCTCCCCTATCAATGCCTAACAAGAACCTTCCCCTATTAATGAGTAACAATAACCCTTCTTTATCAATGCCTAACAAGAACCTTCCCCTATTAATGAGTAACAAGAACCCTCCCTTATATATGCCTAACAAGAACCTTCCCCTATTAATGAGTAACAAGAACCCTCCCTTATATATGCCTAACAAGAACCTTTCCCTATCTATGCCTACCACTAACCACCCCCACCTACTCCTACCACTAACCACCCCGCAGTTGCTGCTGATTTTCTTCAGAGATTGGCTACAATGTTGACAAACTATGACACACTACTGCTTGCAGCATGCCCACCACAGAGTTTTTTGCTACGCTGTAGTGGGACTCTGATGCCACTATTTTTTGTCGTGCCCCCCCCCCCCCACACTACCCACATTTTCATCCAGTTCTGCCATTTCTATAGGAGCAGATATCAGTCTGCTGATGGGTTTAGGACCTTCAATAGCCTTGTCAAGCTTTCCTAGAGTAATTCAATCACAAGAAGGTTCTGGTGTTCCCCCCTACACACCTATATGTTTATGCGTTCCTGGCTCACCCTGGCCAAAACCTTCAGCAAAGTACCAATGCACTGTCACTACTGGGAACCTAATGATGCCCAGATCGGGATCTTACCACTCGGCCATCTTTGCTGGGTATGATCTCTCTTCCTGAAGCTCCGCCACACTGTCTCCTCTGGATGATTCCCTATTGTTGCAGTAAGCTGACCCAGCAGCTCTCAGTATGGTGGCCTGGGAGGAACAAAAGAGGCAAAGAGCAGTGTGCTCTGTGTGGTAAATTTTATTAAAGGTACATACACATCCAATTTATCGGCCAGATGTCAATGAAAATGTTTCCAAGTTAAAGGTTTCAACAAATTGCAATGATGTCAAACTCATTCATCTTGCAGTTAGCATATCAAAGTTTGCCCCGTGCAATACTTGAAGATTATTTTTAAATGCAAATTTGTTACAATAAAATTTGAAACATTTTTATCTGTTTGATAAATTGGTTGTGTGTAACCATCTTCATGTATTAAACAGGGCAACCTGTGATTTTAACTTGGAAATATTTTAATCGACATCTGGCTGATAAATTGGATGTGTGTGTCGATCTTTATGCATTGAACAGGGCAACCTGTGATATCCAAACTGTAAGTTAAAAGAGTTTGTAAGTGCATAGCTCAGCAGGGATTTAATAAAATTTACCATACAGCACACACTGCTCTCTGCCTCCCCTTAGGCCACCGTACTAAGAGCCCCCAGGTCACCTGACCGCAGCAACAGGGAAAGCAGCCAGTGGAGACAGTGTGGAGGAGATGCTGCGAGAGAGATCAGACCCAGCAGGGACAGCCAACAGCTGCAGTTATTCATTCATGGAAAACAAAAATGATGTGGTCCTCCTGATTTCTTTCATCCTGATGTATATTACATTGTGTAAGTAGTGAGTTTAACAAGTGGGCACAAATGTATTCATAGTGCAGCCATCATTATGCTCACCATTGTTGAAGATTGTAATACTGAAATGGCAAAGTCTTTTTTTATAATTACTGTTTACGATAGCACTAATCTATAAATGAAACTGTGACACACTGATATGCAGTATGCCCGGCCAGCTGAAAAATAACCAGAAACTGAAAATTATGCTTTATTCTAAGTGTTTATATTTTATTTTTTGAATACTCATTCACAATATTTCTATATGGATAAATAACTGTTACTATTCTAAAGAATGAAATAGGATGACTAATATGGGGAGAAAGCTATCCAACATCAGAAACTGGGTAATAAATATTTACTAAAAAGAAAATAAAAAACTTTACACTTTGAGACAGGAGCTAAAAAAAAATGTTAAACTAAATTATTTCCTGCGTTATTTAACTTTCTCAATCTATTTTTTTAAAGATTCTTTGCATAAATAACAAATATGATGACTAACAGAAACATCCAGTTATTCCCGCAAATCCAATTTACAAAAAGGACAATTAAAGGAAGAGATGGCTTTGCTGTGATAAACTTGTCCTTTGATTACTTATAGAAAAAAAAATAAAAAAGCTAATACAGCACCATATCCTGAAAAGCTAAATACAAGCCCATATTTCACAACCACGAGAAGGTGCCTGGAATGCTTTTCTATTTGATACACAGATCCACATCAGTTCCGCCAGGTGAAACAAGCAGCAATTGCATATGCATTTGGATATGAAAAGCCTTGCTGAAAAGTACATTGCTTACTAGTAGTTATTTACTGTATGGGTGCAAGTGCCAGGGTATACATAGCTATTGATTTATTATATTCACAGTGGCTTTTAAAACACCTATAGTGAGAGGAATATGGAGGCTGTCATATTTATTTCCTTTCAAACAATGCGAGTTTCCTAGTGTCCTGCTGATGTTTCGTAGGTCAGTAGTATCTAAGTCAAATGCCTGAAACAAGCATGTGGCTAATACATTCATACTTCAGACACCTGATCTGCATTCTTGTTCATGGTCTATGGCTAATATTATTACAGGCAGAGAACTAGCAGGACAGCCAGGCAAATTGTGATGTTTAAAAGGAAATATATATGGCAGCCTCCCTATCCCTCTCACTTCCTTTAACCACCTGGGCGTTACGGACGAGCTCTGCTCGTCCTGTAATGCTGCGGTGGATTGCTCAGGCCCTGGTGGGCCGATTTGCATTATTTTTTGTATACACGCAACTAGCACTTTTCTAGCTGTGTGTCTTACAGCTGCCGCTCGCCGATGATCCGACTCTACCTGCCGTGAAAGAGGGCCCCCCCCGCAGACCCCTTGCGCAGCCTGGCCAATCACCGCCAGGCTGTGCTATGGGACGGATCGGGACACCCTGTGATGTCACGATGTCATTCCGTTCATCACCATGGCAACGGGGGAAATCCCGTTCAGAACGGGATTTCGTAATAGGTATTCACACCGGCGCCGATCGGAAGGGTGGGAGGGAGAGAGCAGGGAGGGGGGGGAGTCATGTAGCTAGCGATAGGCTAGCTACATGAAAAAAAAATATGTAAAAAAAACCTCCCATGGCCGTGCGCCCTGCACGATGCCATGGAGGTTAATTCTGTGTGTTGCTGTGTAGATGGCATTCCATCTGGCGACAGTCTTTTTTTCTTTGGTTGTAGATTTTGCTTTTAAGTTCCCCATTAGGTCTGTAAGTCTTCTGGGAGCTATGGGCTCTTTGATTGCTGTAATGTAAGGAAACTAATGAGAAGGAATATTCAGTAATGTACCAAAAATCTTGACAAAAGGAGCTGTGCTCTGAAACACTGTGCATTGTTCCTGCCACGTTTGGTTTTGCAAAGAGCCGTCATATAATTTTTTGTGTATACAAATGGATTTGAAAATATTAAATAAAATGTACAGTACATGTAGGTGGTGCTGGTCTACTTGGAACTATTCATAGCATTAAAAATTATCTAAAAACATCCTAACCTCTAATTTCACAATGAACAAAGTTTGTAAAATTAAAAGCCTTTGTAGTGCTGTTGTTTTTCTTCTTGTGTCTTTTTTCCCCTGAAAAACGTACTTCTAGAGCACAGGGGTCAAGGAGATGTGGTTTTTCAATCTATGAATGTTTAAGATTACTCTGCACACAATATAAACTCCGAAATTACCAAAGTAATAAACAAAGATGAATTCACTAAACTGCAGTGACATATTTAAAGTGACACTGAAGCAAAAAACAAAACAAAACACTATGATATAAGGAATTATATGTGTAGTACAGATAATTAATAGAACATTAGTAGCAAAGAAAGGAGTCTCATATTTGTATTTTCCATTATAAAGCTTTTTTTTTTTATAACATTGCATCATTCTGTCATATTTGCAGTTTACAAACCACACAGTGTATTTTAAACTATGAAACAAAGCAGAGCTAATGACCCTTTGAACTCCCGTGCAGTGAAACCTTATCTGAAGCTGCCTCTCACTGTTTCTTTGATTTTTAAGGGCTTCCGAAAACAGGACTGTCTCTGACCCAAGTTGGGTCGGAGAGCTCAGAGAAGCTCTTTGTTTCTTAACTCTTCCTGTGCTAGAAACAATATGAAACTGTTTTCTTTTGCTACCTATGTTCTATTTCTTAGCTGTACTACACATACAATTCATTATCTCAAGTATATTTTCACTTTAGATTCCCTTTAATATATGGTATATAAAGAAAAAATATGTATATGCCCACACTTATAGCGTGATACCTACAACAACACTGCAATGTTAATGCCTTGAAATAACATGCCAGAACAGAAGAATATGTGACATAAAAATACTCTGCATGATTACTGAGCTGTGGCTAATGCAATGTCTCATTTAAACCCCTAAACACACACACACACTTATTTTTTTTTATCCTTTTGTGTCGGACTTGACTTTGAGGTATAGCTTCAATGTTTCTTGTTGTACATGCATTGTGTTGGAAAAGCACCATCTGGTTTCAATGTCTTATATTATAACTTATACTTGACATGGTCTGTAATGCAGCCTGTTTGTTTGTATGTTTTACCCATATACATCTTGGAATCTCTTGGCTTTGTATTCATACTCACCATGATGACAAGTGTTTTTATATGCATATCACCCCTGGCTCTTTCATGCCCCCATTCCCCCTGGCATGCAGTGGTTTCAACACCTTTGATTCTCTCGGAAGCTAGTATTTTTTCTACCATTCTTCCTCCCTTATTTCAACATATAATAGCAAGTGTGTATAGTTAATCCCTGGTGGGTTCAAGATGTAAGCTTTCAGACTTTAGTGTTTCTATAATTTATATATTTTTCCCATAAATGGGACTAGGGGTCACTTGGGTGTTTCATAATAAAGACAACTATACATAAATGAATATGTGAAATGAAATCTCTTTCTTAACAATTCATAGAAGAAAATTTTCACTGAATAATCAATTATTTGAACTCTTCAGTAGTAGGCTCAAGGCAATTGAAATGTCATTCCTTTCTTACATGGTATAGGTTTGAAAAATGCATATGCGATGTGCTTTGAATATATTGTATGTCACATTCTGTGTATTCTCCATCACTTACTACATTAAATATATTATTAGGCTCTGCCTTGTTAATATAATATATACATTTCTAAATCTCAGATCAAACTTCAAATTCTGCTAAAATCCCTTCCTGGGTGAAAAGAGAAGATAGAGTGCTCCTACATATTGCCACTTGGTGCTCAGTCATATAGTACATTTATGCAAGATCTAAAGCAAATCAAGATAGTATGATGACATTGAGAGTGTGAGATTTCTACAACACTCTATGAGCTTCAAAATCCAGCATTCTTCCCAATGTGTGTGTGTACTCCCAGCTGTGATCTATTAGCCACAACAACACAATGTGGATTTTATCTTGAGCAGGTGGACATGGACTTGACTGGACCCATCCTTATCTGTTTGCACCTAGGAACTTTAGGTAACACTCTGCCCCCCCCCCCCAATGCAAATTGGTGTTCTGATTCACAGGAAATGCATGTAAATCTCTCTCTGGAGGGCATGTGGTACTGTGGGCTCAGTTACGTACTGTGTGCCCTATGGCACTGTTCCATCTACATTATTTGATATAGTTTTCCACTTTTCTGACTACTCCTGATTCAGGGGAGGCGCCAGGGGGGTGCTTTTGGGTGCTCAAGCACCCCCTAGAATTGTCCAAGCACCCCCAAAGCACCCCCTGGCGTGAACTGACTTCAGGCGTCTAAGAGACGCCGAGTCAGTTCACAGCGGCAGCCCAAAGCAGCACGGTAAGATGGCTTCCGAAAGCCCTGCTCTGCAGACTTGGAGTCAGCAGTGCAGGGCTTCGGGCGGCCATTTTCCCGTAGCCCTGCTCTCAGCGCGGGCAGAAAGTCACGTGACGTTGGGAAGGAAGAGGATCGTGGGAGCTGCGCGCCACAAGGAGGTCGGACAGGAGGAGGTCGGGACAGGAGGTCTTCTGACTGTAGGTGAGTAAATGGGTTTTTCATTTTCAACGGGTGGTGCTGATTGTGGTCAGATCTGCTGAGGATTGTGCATATTGTGGTCAGATCTGCTGAGGATTGTGCATATTGTGGTCAGATCTGCTGAGGATTGTGCATATTGGGGTTATATCTGCTAACTATTGTGCATATTGGGGTCATATCTGCTAACAATTGTGCATATTGGGGTCAGATCTGCTAACGATTGTGCATATTGCGGTCAGATCTGCTAACGATTGTGCATATTGGGGTCAGATCTGCTAACAATTGTGCATATTGGGGTCAGATCTGCTAACAATTGTGCATATTGGGGTCGGATCTGCTAACGATTGTGCATATTGGGGTCAGATCTGCTAACAATTGTGCATATTGAGGTCAGATCTGCTAACGATTGTGCATATTGAGGTCAGATCTGCTAACGATTGTGCATATTGGGGTCAGATCTGCTAACGGTTGTGCATATTGGGGTCAGATCTGCTAACAATTGTGCATATTGGGGTCAAATCTGCTAACGATTGTGCATATTGGGGTCAGATCTGCTGAGGATTGTGCATATTGGGGTCAGATCTGCCAAATCATTGAACGTGTCTTTTTGTTCAAATCTGCTCACATTAGGTGTATTTTCTTGAGAAAACCTGCACAATTATGTGAATTTTCTTGGGAAAGGGTCAACAAAACTTGGGCCCTCTGTCTTTGTGTTGCACTTTTAAAGGGAACCCGAGGTGATAATAATATTGAGGCTGCCATATTTATCTCCTTTTAAGCAATACCAGCTGCCTGGCTGCCGTGTTGGTCCTCTGCCTCTAATTCTTTCAACCATAGACCCTGAACAAGCATGCAGCAGGTCAGGGGTTTCTGACAATATTGTCAGAACTGGCAAGATTAGCTGCATGCTTGTTTCTGGTGTAATTCAGTTCACTACTGCAGCCAAATAGATCAGCAGGGCTGCCAGGCAACTAGAATTGTTTAAAAGGAAATAAATATGGCAGCCTCCATATCACTCTCACCCCGGGTTCACTTTAAATTACAGTTAGCCCCACCCTCATCCAGTCATGAACACGCCCAGGTTTTGGCCACACCCATTTTTTGCTGCGGCGCACTTCACGCGCCGCAGGTCAACAGCTACCCCGGAAATTGGTCCAGCACCTGCATAGCACCCCCTAAAAAAATTCCTGGAGCTGCCACTGTCCTTCATGTACGAACCATAGGTTGTCCGCCATATTGGTTTGACATTGCCCAATTTTGCCTTGGCGTCCACCATATTGCCTCAATGCTACTGACCAGACCTCAGCTTGCCCATGGTTACATTCTACTTTATGTTGTTGTGGTGCCTCTTTAAGCAAAAGTCTGGTGACTTCACTCTCACAAATGCCCACTTCAGTGTGAAGGTCAGAAAATAGGCAACTTCTGCACTAATTACCAGATTCAGATTATATCAATCAACTGTACAGCTTTGCACTGTTCAGGTGTGACACACCACACATTGGGGTTGAATCACTAACAATAGCACTGCCAATGCCAAACAGCGCAAGTAAATAAAACAACTGTTATGAGCACCGCCCCATGTGAATCTAACAACCCCCTTAGGCAGGACAACTCTTCCTATCTGCCCACTCTGAGCTTCACAGCTCTCCCTAGGTAGTATTGCCTCAAGAAAGAAAAGGAGAGGAGCGCTCTCTGGTGCATTAACTCTTTTAATTTTGCTTCTTGCGCAAGTATAATAAATAAAACTCACAATGTAAAAATAGGATTAAAAGCTCATCACAATGTTTTATATCACCGTGTCCAAGATGTTATGTCGCCAATCTGGTCGCTTCCACACTATGGCCAGTAGTAATGGTGATCTAGAGGATCCAAACACGCCAGCGGGATTTGGTACACAGGAGTATGCGGCAGCTGCCCTGCGCCTAGGACGTCATGACGCGTTTCGGCGTTCCACGCCTTCGTCAGATGACGTCATGGCGCTAAAGGGCAAGTTTAAATGGATGTAGTGTTGCTTGGCAACGTGACGGGCGCGCCGAAGGCGGCCGTGTGGGACCAATATTGCTGTGCGCATATAATTTAAATGAAAGGGCGCATAGGACGCTTAGAGTCGCGTAGCAACAACGTTGTTTATGCTGGAGCGATATGCTCCTGTAGCTAGAGGGAGTCCAGTGGTGGTGGACTTGTTTAAATACTTAGAACGACAGTGCCCGCCTAACTCCATATGGGGTAGTTTGCGGGTGTAGATGAATATATGGCTAATGCCTTTTATTAAAATTAAAAATAAAAATAAAAACAAATTTGATGTAAATACGAGTTACAAGAATTGAAAAGGGCTTGGCTGAAAGTGCCTTTCATTATGTAGCAGCATAGGGAGTGCGCAAATGGCGGGCGCACGTATAATGCTTTTTGTACGGCCATTGGGCCCAGGATATTTATTACTTTTAATTGCAGTTTTAATTTATATATCAAGCAAAGTTTTCCCACAACTCACAGGTAATTATAAATGCAGCAAGAAGCGCTGCGGATGCTGTTCATTTATTCAACATCGCACCTCCCAGATTATAGACAGTGAAGGTAAAACTATTCAAGTAAAAGATTTCATCAACTGTGAGTCTTCTTTTGTGGTGTATGTCCTAACGTGTGGGTGTCCTTACAAACACTATGTTGGAAGGACCACCAGGCCGTTACGGCAGAGGCTAGGGGAACATAAAAGGAACATACAAGGCGGATGCACAAAACACTCTGTCCCAAGGCACTTTGTGGAAACCCATGGGGGGCGGTCTGAAAACCTGAAGATCATGGGAGTAGAAGTTATTGCAAATGACGCTAACAAAGGTTTGCGCTACAAAAAATTATGTGAAAGAGAGTCATACTGGATTTTTAGGTTGAATTCACTAACTCCAGTAGGTCTGAATGAAGGCCTAGAAGTAGCAACCTATATCTAATAAACCACCCTTCCATATTTTAATGATATGTACAGGGAATCATTGTGTTATAGACAAGTTGCCCATGTTCAGAATAGAGTATAGCTATTCATCTGACAGTCACACGTGCATACAGGTGCATTTTTCTTCCCTTGCATGTATATGTAAATATTCCTTACACAACAAGAAATGACTTTATATCTGACAGTGCATGTTACTTTAAGTATAAGTGATTGTGATCATGAGTGTGATAGAGCCAGTAAAGGTTCAGCTTGCTGTAATTTGCAATATGTCAGTATATGGTTTCAAGCACACTCCAGATAAGTTGCATGTGCTTGGCTATTTACTCTCGCTTCTGATATGAATTTTTATGTATGAATTCTTATTCCATGTAGCTCCTCACATACTAACATATTTATATATTTATTTGTGTATATGTGCCCCTGCACATAGGAACTTGGTTATCGATCTCTATTTGTTCATATACCTGCTACTCCGTATATAAGAACTAGATTAACCACATTCATATGAATTTTCACTTGTTTTTTATTTTTATTTTCATTGTTACTTTTACTTGTGTATAGCCCCCTAAAAGCAGGGAGCCACAGTTCAGAGCATCAATGTCGTCAGCCCATATGTGTCAATCTGGTCGCACACGACACCGGAAAGGCAGATGTTACATAATCCCCCTTATATAAAATAATTCCGATTTCACCACCATGTTTCTTAATACAATCGTCCCCGTCCCTCCATCATTGCTGGAATTCATCCAGCTTTGCTTGATATATAAATTAAAACTGCATTTAAAAGTAATAAATATCCTGGGTCCAATGGCCGTACAAAAAGCATTATACGTGCGCCCGCCATTTGCGCACTCCCTATGCTGCTACATAATGAAAGGCACTTTCAGCCAAGCCCTTTTCAATTCTTGTAACTCGTATTTACATCAAATTTGTTTTTATTTTTATTTTTAATTTTAATAAAAGGCATTAGCCATATATTCATCTACACCCGCAAACTACCCCATATGGAGTTAGGCGGGCACTGTCGTTCTAAGTATTTAAACAAGTCCACCACCACTGGACTCCCTCTAGCTACAGGAGCGTATCGCTCCAGCATAAACAACGTTGTTGCTACGCAACTCTAAGCGTCCTATGCGCCCTTTCATTTAAATGATATGCGCACAGCAATATTGGTCCCACACGGCCGCCTTCGGCGCGCCCGTCACGTTGCCAAGCAACACTACATCCATTTAAACTTGCCCTTTAGCGCCATGACGTCATCTGACGAAGGCGTGGAACGCCGAAACGCGTCATGACGTCCTAGGCGCAGGGCAGCTGCCGCATACTCCTGTGTACCAAATCCCGCTGGCGTGTTTGGATCCTCTAGATCACCATTACTACTGGCCATAGTGTGGAAGCAACCAGATCGGCGTCATAACATCTTGGACACGGTGATATAAAACATTGTGATGAGCTTTTAATCCTATTTTTACATTGTGAGTTTTATTTATTATACTTGCGCAAGAAGCAAAATTAAAAGAGTTAATGCACCAGAGAGCGCTCCTCTCCTTTTTTTTTTTCTGTTTTTTACCAGCATCATTTACTACAATCCCAAAGTAAACAAGGAGCAGCACTCATTGGTTGCTTAACAAGTACTTAAGGTGACACTACCTCGCTGAGCGCAGTGGATTAACTTTGGATTGTTGTTTCATGTTTGGAAATCGTTTTGGGATACCATTGCAGCGCGTCAGGAGTGATCCTCTCAGCCACTTGCTCTAATATGAATGAAGAGTTGGGTGAGACTCCCAGATGGGAGAAATTCAAAATTGACATTCACGAACAATTGTCATTGATAAATGCAAAAGTGATTGCTGAACCACAGAGTTTTTGTAGACCTAGCATGAAAAGTAATCAATATCTGTCTAATGATAATAACGATGTCCTAAAGAGAAAAAGAATTGATGATATGATAAAACTGTTTAGAGAGTTAGAAGATGCAAAGAATTATGAGTGCACTCAATGGTTGGACTCTTCCTTTTTGCAGGAATATATCGAGTTTTGCATTTCCCCTAGAGGTTTGCGAAACAAGAAAGGGTGCGATTTCCTAGAAAAGGATTTACAGAAATTGTGGCAAGAGGCAGCAGAATATTGCACCACTACATGGATGAAAATTGTGGTGGTGCAAAGAGAAAGAAATCTTAAAAAAGCCCGAGCCATTATTCCTGACATCCTTATGGAACTCGAAAAATGTAATGACCTAGCCGAACATCAGGGGTGGAACAATAAAATAGAAAGTACAGTTAAAGATTATGAAAAAGATCTCCTAAACAAAAAACTTAAGAAATTTGAAAGAGATCGGGTGGATTATGCTTTGGGTCACATTTATCAGTGGGAGGAAGGGCGTTATTACAAAGCCAACACCACTATACGTCCACAGGAGACTCCAGCTTCTGAGCACTCTAAGGCTGATGATCCATCCCCTATGGATAGTACACAGAAAGCCATAGTAGAAGCTATAGATAGAAAAATTCAGAGCAACAACCAATGGGAAAATGCAAGTAAAAAAGGAGAGAATCGTCAGACAGCTCCACCTCGTCTCACATTAGGCTCTGAAAAATGGAGAAACAATCGGTTTGAAATGCAGACTAACCATGGAAAGAACAGTTCTCATGCCCCCAAGAGGGGGTTATCCACTCACACATTCAAAGGGAGGAGGAAAGGGAGCCCAGTTAGAACATGGAATAGGAGAAAAGATCCAGAGCCCCACCCCAAGTATAACTCCGACAGAGGTCAGGGAGGTTCACTGTCTAAATCCCAACAACATAGTCATTACAGTTCTCCATCTGGTGATCAAAGTACCCCCAAGTTCATGAGTAGATATCTAAGTCGTAAGTTACTGGAAGGAGCCATTCCGAAAAACAAACATAAGCCAAGAGGGGGAAGTCTAACACCTATTAGAGAAAGGACCTATGATAAACCAAAGACCAAAGAAATTCCCCAATGGGCATTTGAGGCGTTAACAGTGGAAGAAAGGGAGAGGTTCCCCTTTCCATCTGGGGAACAGCCTGTAGCCTGCGCAACCATAACAGACCCAATCTCCGAGAATCGACATGACCCCACTGACAGTAGCAATAACTCTATATACAGAAAGGGTATAAAGAGAAACACATTGCTACAGTGGCTGAACAATTTAGGACTGTTGAAAACATCAGGAATAATCGTAAGGATAATAAAAGCAGTAAGGAATCCACATGGAATAGCACCAGGGCTCAAATCGACACCACTAGAGGCCCTTCGTTCGTCACCAACTATAATAAAAGCGCGAGAACAATTAAGGACATTGTAAAGAGAAATTGGCACATAATATTACAAGATCCTTGGTTAAAGAAAGAGCTTCCCGACAAGCCAGAAGTAATCTTTAAAAAGGCAAGATCCATCAAAAACAAACTTGCCCCAAGTAACATAAACAATCGCAACCAAGTTAAGACCTCTGCATCACTAGCCTTTTTCCCACAACTCACAGGTAATTATAAATGCAGCAAGAAGCGCTGCGGATGCTGTTCGTTTATTCAACATCGCACCTCCCAGATTATAGACAGTGAAGGTAAAACTATTCAAGTAAAAGATTTCATCAACTGTGAGTCTTCTTTTGTGGTGTATGTCCTAACGTGTGGGTGTCCTTATAAATATTATGTTGGAAGGACCACCAGGCCCTTACGGCAGAGGCTAGGGGAACATAAAAGGAACATACAAGGCGGATGCACAAAACACTCTGTCCCAAGGCACTTTGTGGAAACCCATGGGGGGAGGTCTGAAAACCTGAAGATCATGGGAGTAGAAGTTATTGCAAATGACGCTAACAAAGGTTTGCGCTACAAAAAATTATGTGAAAGAGAGTCATACTGGATTTTTAGGTTGAATTCACTAACTCCAGTAGGTCTGAATGAAGGCCTAGAAGTAGCAACCTATATCTAATAAACCACCCTTCCATATTTTAATGATATGTACAGGGAATCATTGTGTTATAGACAAGTTGCCCATGTTCAGAATAGAGTATAGCTATTCATCTGACAGTCACACGTGCATACAGGTGCATTTTTCTTCCCTTGCATGTATATGTAAATATTCCTTACACAACAAGAAATGACTTTATATCTGACAGTGCATGTTACTTTAAGTATAAGTGATTGTGATCATGAGTGTGATAGAGCCAGTAAAGGTTCAGCTTGCTGTAATTTGCAATATGTCAGTATATGGTTTCAAGCACACTCCAGATAAGTTGCATGTGCTTGGCTATTTACTCTCGCTTCTGATATGAATTTTTATGTATGAATTCTTATTCCATGTAGCTCCTCACATACTAACATATTTATATATTTATTTGTGTATATGTGCCCCTGCACATAGGAACTTGGTTATCGATCTCTATTTGTTCATATACCTGCTACTCCGTATATAAGAACTAGATTAACCACATTCATATGAATTTTCACTTGTTTTTTATTTTTATTTTCATTGTTACTTTTACTTGTGTATAGCCCCCTAAAAGCAGGGAGCCACAGTTCAGAGCATCAATGTCGTCAGCCCATATGTGTCAATCTGGTCGCACACGACACCGGAAAGGCAGATGTTACATAATCCCCCTTATATAAAATAATTCCGATTTCACCACCATGTTTCTTAATACAATCGTCCCTGTCCCTCCATCATTGCTGGAATTCATTCAGCTTTGCTTCAGAATCAGAATTCGTTTATTTCGCCAAGCACGGTTGGGGCCATGCCTGGAATTGGATTTGGCACATTGATTGGCACAGAAGGAGCAATACAACAGACAAGAGTAGTACAACAGAAACAAGACTAGTACAACCGAAGAACAGGAGTAATACAACAGAACTGGAGTAATACAACATTTGAAGTAGAGCATCGCTGGTCTGGCAGGTGCAGCAGCGTGAGACAGAGGATAAATTCTAGTACGGCCTAAAGCATGGAAGTAAACAGAGCGGACACAGCCGAAGTTAGATATTAGTCCGAAGGTGGCTGCAGGGGGGATTGGTCGAATGGGCAGAGTTCAAAAGTCTGACGGCCGTGGGGAAGAAAGTGTTCGTACGCCTAGTAGTCTTAGCATGGATGGACCGGAACCTCCGGCCCAGTTTGAGTCGTCTGAAAAGACTGTGACCAGGGTGGGAGGGGTCGCCCACAATTTTCATTGCTCTATTATGCAGTCTAGTGCTGTAGATGAGATCCAGAGGGGGAAGAGGTTTCCCAATGATCTTCTCCGCTGAGCTGACAACCCTCTGGAGTTTATATCTGTCACTGGCGGAGCAGCTAGCGAACCAGACCAGGATGGATGAGCAGAGGACTGACTCTATTGTGGCAGAGTAGAAGGACCTCAAGAGTTCTTGGGCCATACCAAACTTCCTTAGTTGGCGAAGAAAGAAGAGTCTTTGCTGTGCCTTCTTCTGAGTTGCGGTGGTGTTTGCCCTCCAGGTCAGGTCATCAGAGATGGTTGTGCCCAGGAGGCGGACGCTGGGAACCCTAGCGACTTCGGTGCCCTCGATATATATCAGGGGGGGATACTGGCATACTTCCTGAAATCAATGACCATCTCCACGGTTTTGGCTGTGTTAAGAACTAGCCTATTCTCTTTACACCAACTGCAGATTCTATCTACCTCCTGGCGGTAAGCCCGCTCGTCGTTCTCACTAACAAGGCCAAAAATTGTTGTATCGTCTGCAAATTTGATGATTTTGACAGTGTCGGCTGTGGATGTGCAATTATTCGTGTATAGAGAGAACAGAAATGGTGACAGGACGCAGCCCTGAGGGGCTCCAATGTTGGTCACTCTGGGTCTGGAGGATATGTCGCCCAGCTTAACAACCTGGGACCTGTTCGAGAGAAAGTCTGAGATCCATAGACAGAGAATTGGATGGACTCTGAGCTCCGTGAGATTGTCATGCAGAATACGGGGGCAGGTAGTATTGAAGGCCGAGCTGAAGTCCAGGAGAAGAATTCTAGCGTATGAGTTCGGCCTGTCTAGGTGGTCTGTGATAAACTCCAGGCAGATGTTAATAGCATCGTCAGTGGACCTGTTTGCTCTGTACGCAAACTGTAGAGGGTCCAGTCGGTCCAGGGTAGCATTCTTGAGCAGAGGCAGGACCGCTCTTTCAAAGGTCTTCATGATCACTGATGTTAGGGCCACGGGCCTGAAGTTATTTAGGTCAGAAACACCTTGCTTTTTTGGGACGGGAATGATGATGGATTCCTTGAAGCATGTAGGGACCTTCCCTTCGTTGAGGGACCTGGCAAAGATAGAGGTGAGGACGGGGGCAAGCTGACGTGAGCAGGACTTCAGACATGCAGGTGACACGCCATCAGGGCCAGATGCTTTCCTGGCATTCATGGCAGACAGGAGGTGCAGAACATCGGCCTCGGATACTGTCGGGGCAGGGCATGTGCTTGAGCTAGGTTCGATGCTCTTGGGGGTAGAGGAGGGGGCAGAAGGTGTTGACTGCCCCCCAGAGGTAGCCGGAACCTCAAACCTGCAATAAAAGTTACTGAGTTCCTCTGCTAGCTCGGAGCAAGGAGAAGCCTGTTGGGGAGGGGGCTTATAGCTGGTGGCAGCCTTTAGGCCCTTCCAGACCGCCCGAGGGTCGTTTGAGCGAAGATTATTCTGAATCCTTTCACCATATGACCGTTTTGCAGCCCGCAGTTCCCTGTTGAGGGAGTTCCTTGCTGCCCTGAAGTCCTCCAGGGAGCCGGACCTGTGCGCGGCTTCCTTGCGCTTCCGCAGTTGGCGCAGCTTGTTCGAGAACCACGGTTTGTCGTTAGGGTAAATCTTAAAGGACTTGGTGGGCACACAGGATTCCTCACAGAAGCTGATATAGGATGAGACAGTATCAGCCCACTCATCAAGGTTGGGAGATTCCAGTGCCTTCCAGTCCGTGCAGTCAAAGCATGCCTGGAGTTGGAGCTTGGCTTCGTTGGACCACACTTTGGTGGACTTCAGGACAGGTTTCGCTGACTCCAAGCGCCTTCTGTAGGTAGGAACAAGATGGATGAGGCAGTGGTCAGAGGAACCAAGAGCAGCCCATGAGATGGCCTTGTAGGCGTCTTTTAAAGGCGTATAACAGTGGTCCAGAGTGCTAGCATTCCTGGTGGGGCAGACCACATGCTGGTGGTAGCGTGGGAGCTCATGCCGGAGGTTGGCTTTGTTGAAGTCCCCCATAACGATAAACAGAGAGTCTGGAAGGCACATCTCCCACTGCGTGATGATGTCACTGAGGTCGCGCTGAGCAGTTTTGACGTCGGCGTCAGGAGGAATGTACACTCCTGCGAGTACGTAGGAGGTGAACTCTCTGGGCGAGTATGAAGGCTTGCAATTAATAAGTAGTAGTTCGAGGTTGGGGGTGCACTTTTTGGCTAGTAATGATGTGCTTGGACTCCATGCGGAGCTGACATAGAAACAGATTCCCCCACCTTTCTTTTTCCCCGAGAGGGTGGGATCGCGGTCTGCACATGTAATGTTGAAGCCCGGGAGGAGAAGGGCATTGTCTGGGATGTCCTCCTGCAGCCACGTTTCTGTGAAGCAGATGACAGGGGTGTTATTGCCGAGCTCCCTCTTGTTGGTGAGAAGGCGAAGTTCGTCCAACTTGTTAGGGAGGGAGCGTACATTTGCCAGGAGGGCCGAAGGAATGGGTGAGCGCAGACCCCTTTTCCTCAACCTCACAAGGGCCCCCGCGCGGCAGCCCCTACGCCGCTGGCCTGAATGGACTGGTGAGTCACAGCTAGTGATTTTTTGGATGTGGCTCCAGACAGAGTTGTAGAGGAGACCACTGTCAGGGAGGGACGAGCTGCAGGATTCCCAGAGGGTGAGCTGCATCCTGGTGTAGGCAGTGCGGGGCATGAGGAGTGGTGAAGGGGGGTAGTGGGCAGCCATTACTGATGGGGGGGGGCAACCTCCAGTGGTACACAGTATAGCATCAGTGTGGGCTCAGACAGACAGAGGGCAGCAGGCAGGCAATGGCCGCCCTCTCAGAGGCAAGGTGGCAGAGAGGGCAGCAGGCTGGCAAGGTGACAAAGAAGGCAGTAGGTAGGTAGGCAATAGTCATCATATGCAGGATAAAGAGAAGGGAAGCAGCAGAGTACCTTTGGGGGTCCTGAGGGGAGACAGGCAGGTTCCGGGAGTTCCTTTGATGTGAAGAAGGGGGCCTGCCTGGGTTACCCGGGTCGCTACAATCCTGTCCAGATCGGGGCCCTTTAACCCAGGAGCCCAGTCGGTGATGGCTGGAGGCCGGCCCTTAAGCCCCCGATGCGGCAGGCAGGTGGCTGCAAGGGCCTTTTAAGTCCCTGGTGCGAGGGTGGGCCCCTCCTTGGAGCAGATTGAGATGGCAGTGGAGGCCTGGCCAAGGCGAGCAGGAGGAAGCAGCCGGCGACAAGTGGTGCTCAGCGTGGGAGCCGGCAGACACATATCGGGAAGGGGCCGCACAGTGCAGTCTAAGTCTCCTTCCCGTTGGTGGTGAGGAGCGCTCCGCTGAGCCTGTTGCTGGCAAGTGGGTGGCTCTCTGGGGCAGCAGCGGCGGACGAGGAGGGAGCCAACTTCAGATGGCAGGGGCCACCCACGTGGTGAGCTCGCTGGGGCTGACGACAGTGGAAGCCGGGGAAGGGGCAGGCAGTGATCCTCTCCTAGCGGTGATGGATGTCCCGGTCACTCCGGCAACAGCAGCGGCGGAAAGAGGGAGCCGACATCATGTGGCAGGGGCCTCCCACGTGGTGAGCACATGGGGGCTGTCGGCAGTGGAGAGCCGAGGAAGGCACAAGCAGTGTCGCTCACCTGGCGGTGAAGGGTCCTGCAGCAGCTGCTCCCGCAACCCAGCGGAAGATTGGATCTGGAGAAGGAGTGAGGACTGCAACCGAGGAGAGCCGCGGACATCTGTGTGAGTACCCTGGGTCGGGATGTGGCACAGCTGGGAGCGCAGGACCCCGTTCTGCTGTAGGGTCTAGATACCAGAGGAAGTAGGTCGCAGAGAGCAGTGAGTCGGTCCCCTGGTTTCTGCAGTTGCACACCTACTTAAAACTACAAGTTAAACTAATTTTCTACAGCTACAAAATAACAAAATAAGAGAAAGTTTCAGGAGCCTTGTGCCGAGGCAGCCGTTGGTGGCGCCATCTTGATGACGCCACCAACGGCTGCCTCGGCACAAGGCTTGCTTGATATATAAATTAAAACTGCATTTAAAAGTAATAAATATCCTGGGCCCAATGGCCGTACAAAAAGCATTATACGTGCGCCCGCCATTTGCGCACTCCCTATGCTGCTACATAATGAAAGGCACTTTCAGCCAAGCCCTTTTCAATTCTTGTAACTCGTATTTACATCAAATTTGTTTTTATTTTTATTTTTAATTTTAATAAAAGGCATTAGCCATATATTCATCTACACCCGCAAACTACCCCATATGGAGTTAGGCGGGCACTGTCGTTCTAAGTATTTAAACAAGTCCACCACCACTGGACTCCCTCTAGCTACAGGAGCGTATCGCTCCAGCATAAACAACGTTGTTGCTACGCAACTCTAAGCGTCCTATGCGCCCTTTCATTTAAATGATATGCGCACAGCAATATTGGTCCCACACGGCCGCGCCCGTCACTTTGCCAAGCAACACTACATCCATTTAAACTTTAGCCCTTTAGCGCCATGACGTCATCTGACGAAGGCGTGGAACGCCGAAACGCGTCATGACGTCCTAGGCGCAGGGCAGCTGCCGCATACTCCTGTGTACCAAATCCCGCTGGCGTGTTTGGATCCTCTAGATCACCATTACTACTGGCCATAGTGTGGAAGCGACCAGATCGGCGACATAACATCTTGGACATGGTGATATAAAACATTGTGATGAGCTTTTAATCCTATTTTTACATTGTGAGTTTTATTTATTATACTTGCGCAAGAAGCAAAATTAAAAGAGTTAATGCACCAGAGAGCGCTCCTCTCCTTTTCTTTTTTCAGTTTTTTTACCAGCATCATTTACTACAATCCCAAAGTAAACAAGGAGCAGCACTCATTGGTTGCTTAACAAGTACTTAAGGTGACACTACCTCGCTGAGCGCAGTGGATTAACTTTGGAATATTGCCTCAAGCCCTGGCATGTATTTGCTGTAATTGCTTATAACGGTCAAAACGTATGTCTCACATGCCTGTCTCAATGGTTTATCTCCTGTAAATTTAACATGTACTATTGAATATCTATTGTATTGTATATATACTGTATATCTATTAACGTCTTAAGTATTTTTGCCCATGGCATGTGAACCACAAGCAATTCCAAGTACAACATTGTCATACCTGGTGAATAAACAGGATTTTAATTCTGAGTACACCTGTGCGTTTCCATGCATTGAATGTAACATAACTGGACACATTTTATCACACACATGATTTCCTGTAGGGTTTTAGGGTGTCATAATGCACTACAATGAGCATCCCATGCATCAAGAATGCATGCATGAAATCGTGCTGGTGCATGGGTTGTGTAGTGTGAATGAGCCCTATGCCTCATTGCAGATGTCTATGCTCTCCAAGGCTTTTGCTCAATCTTAGTGACTTAATCTTTCTTAATATGATTTCTTTGGGCATAACAAATAATAAAGAGTTTTTGTTTAGGATAAGAATAGATATTATAGGGTGTGAAATGAATCCTTAGCTTTCTAATGTGTTTGATAATAACAGCAGTGATCAATCATAATGTGCAGGCAGTGGAACAATGTGGGCTACTTGGAATATTAAAATATCTCAGGGTGTCTGTCCTTCATCCATTTTGTCTCTTTGAAGCTATTAAGATAATGGCGAAATAAAGTTAAGGTTCACTTTAAAAATGAAAACTAATTTTGCCTTAAATATTTTAGTGTAAATAGACATAAATGAAGGTTGTAAAATACAGAATGATATCATTAAAGTGAGGCACCGTGGGGGGCGTGGCCTGCGATGAGCGCGTGAGGACGTCTTCTTCTCGGCTCCTCTGCACCCGCACAATTATCCTGGCAAAAACCGGAGGAAAGCGCCGCCGCCGATCTCGCCGCTCACACGGGCAGAGAGGGGAGAGATCAGGGGACACGGCCATGACAAAATACGGGCCGTCTGCCCCCACAGCAGCCGTGGAGAAGCTGGCGAGATTCGCCCGAGATGCCCCACAAGATGGCGCCGGCACTGGGGAGGAGCGCGCATCACCCTGTCCTCCGACAGAAGCCTCAGACACAGAGCACTCCCAGGCATCCAGGCCTCCCAGCCCGGCGCAGATACCACAGGTACGCCAGCCCCTGCAGCCATTACCACCCAGGCCCCACAAAGACGGGAAGCGGCGAGATGAGGGAGTGGGAGGAAGAAGGTACAAGGCCCCAAGATGGAGTCACAGGGGATGAAGAAAGGGAGGTGGAGCCCACGAGAGCTGAATTGATGGCAGCCATTCAAACCCTCTAGATCACACTGACATCCAGGCTGGACACTATTCACACAGAACTGTCCTTTCTCAAAGGAGACCTAGGAAAGGTAAAAGACAGAACTGCTGAGGCGGAGAGGAGGGTTGGGGCATTAGAGGACATTGTATATCCCCTACAGCGTGCCCACACCAACACTATCAAAACCTCTGAGACACAAGCAGCAAAACTGGATGACCTGGAGAATCGCTCCAGGAGATCAAACTTAAGATTTGTGGGCTTTCCAGAGAAGTCAGAAGGTAATCAGCCGGAACTCTTTCTTGAAGATTGGCTGAAAGATAACTTGCCTGAAATGTCCCCATCACGCGTATTCGCAGTAGAAAGGGCCCACCGTATTCCAGGGGGCCCTCCTAAGCCTGGGACCCCTCCTAGACCACTAATAGCGAAACTGCTTAATTATAGAGACAAGTTAGAAATACTTCGTGCTGCACGTAAAACGCCCGACATTCAGTTTAATGGCTCAAGAATATCTATATATCAGGACTTCTCTAATGAAATCCAGAAACAAAGAGCTACTTTTTATAATGTCAAGAAATGTCTACGGGAACTTCAGGTACCATACAGCATGATGTTTCCGGCAAAACTTCGGATACAATACGAAACAAAAACACACTTCTTTGTGTCTCCGGAGGACGCAATAGCCTGGATGGAGCAAAAAGGCATGAATGTAGCCACTGCGCGACAACCTATTGCTAAGAAGCAATACTAATATGTGTGCAAGTAAAAACTGTTAAGTATATCGTGGGATACACCTCTTCTGCGGATCACTACTATCTACGTTTATCTCTGTTTGATCAAGGGATCAGTTCAACTTGGTCTATATACACTGTCGTTGTGAACTGGCGGTACTGTTGGAAAGGGAACATGCAAAAGAGGGGGGGGGGGAAATATATCTTCTACTACAACATGCACAATGTTTATCTGTCCAGTAGGTGGCAGCAGATACTCTGGGAATAAGTTAACAGAGCTTGAAAGAACAATCACAATGCTTTGATAGCATGGTTATAGGAACTCTGCTCACATTTCTTAAATTTCTGATTCTTTAATAACATGCCAATTTGAGCAACAAGGCAGAAAAGCTTGTATTAAACTGGAAATCATTATGTTTCTTTATAACATTTAATAGTTCATTTTCTTTCAGCAGGAATAGTTTTGTGTAATACAAAGGTGAACTTTAAGGCCTTAAAACTGCAATACTAGAAATGTCACTGAATGATTATAAATGATATTGCTGTTGTCATAATGCAACCCCCCCCCCCCCTCCCCCTCCCTCCCTCAGGTTCACTGCTGGCACTATCCCGTGAACTACCCCTGTGATTATGGTCCTTTCCCCCCCCCCCTCCCCCTCCTCTCTCTCTAGTGTTATAACACAAAAAGAACTCATGGCGGTTGGCCAAATAAATAAATATAAGGCGGGTGCAGGGTAGCAGGTACCTACAACCAGCTCCCTCTAATAGTTAGTACTTAGTACTAAAGGGTAAGTTAGGGTAATAAGCCTCCTAGAAAGGTTAATCTGGGAAGCAGGGTGGGAAGGGTGTTTGGTTTAATGTTTTTACTGTGTTTGTTTTCCTCCAGAAGCTATTCACTATGTAAATGGTATTGGTATTTGTATGCAATTGATAGAGACAGGTACTCTCAGAGTCCCCAGCGATTATATAAACTCCCTAAACTAGAATGGGACAATTAAGAATATTATCGTGGAATGTTAGGGGTATGAATAATAATATAAAGAGAAAATTAGTATTTGATCATATCCGTAAACAGGCACCACATATTATTTGTCTGCAGGAGACTCACCTGGTGGGGGCTAGAGCTTTATCATTAAAAAAGCCATGGATATCAAGCTATTACCTGGCACACTTCTCCACATTCTCCAGGGGCACAGCAGTTCTTATCTCAAAATCTTTCACTGGTAAAGTATTAAATGCTTATACTGACACCCAAGGTAATTACGTCATCATCAAATATAGTCTTGAGGGAAGGGTGTTTACTCTGGTCTCCATGTATATGCCACCACCCTTCAGAGTACAAATCTTACAAAGCATGTCTACAAGGCTGCATACCTTCCTAGAAGGCCCACTACTTCTAATGGGTGACTTCAATGCGGTATTAGACCCAAACCTTGATAGACTTAGCAAAAGTAACAGATCATGCCCACCCCTACTAGATTGGATGAATACGTACAATTTAACAGACATATGGAGGTGGAAGCATCCCACGCGTAGGGAATTCTCCTGCTTCTCAGATAGCTATAAAACAATGTCGCGTATCGACTTAGCGCTAGCTTCCCCAGACTTACTACCTCAAGTTTTAGAGATTAACCAATTGTCACATGGCATATCTGATCATACACCACTACTCTGTACTCTTAATACCCCAAGCTCCATTTGCCCGGGCCTCTGGAGAATGGGTCAGATTTGGCTAGAAGATGAAACAGTATTAGCTGAATGTAAAAAAGGAATGCGTTACTATTGGAAGGAGAATGAGGGGTCTGCTTCTGTAGATATCTGTTGGGACGCCAGTAAAGCAGTTCTACGAGATAAATTTAGAGCAGCAATGTCTATAGTGAGAAACAATGACACCGCGTATCAGGAATATAAAAAAAGGGAGTCTGAGGACTGCAAAACACGTCTACTAGCCAACCCATCCCCCGAAACATACAAAGCATGGGAGGTAGCTCGTAAAAAACTAGAACTTACACTGTTAACAAACATAAAAAGGAAAGATATAATTCAAACACAACAACAATTTGAATACGGCAATAAGTGCGGAAAATTACTAGCCTATTTTCTTAGAACCCACACTGAAGCAACCGCCATTCCCAGGATTGATCTGCCAGATGGACAGTCAGTCACTCTATCAGCAGATATTGCTGATGCATTTAGAGAGTTCTATGAAAATATATATTCTTCCAGGATTAATTCGTACACAGACCTTACCTCAAATTTCTTAACTAATCTGCACCTGCCAACCCTAGAAATAGCCGATATTGAGCAACTAGATGCCCCCATTAGCGCAGATGAAATTAGTACGGCCATCTCGTTAATAAACACAGGCAAAGCACCGGGCCCTGATGGGATACCGGTGGAATGGTATATTAAAAATAAAACGGACTTAGTCCCTAGATTAACTGCCCTTTTTGCAGATATATTTGCAAAAGGTATTCTACCGGCCTCAATGCGTGAAGCTCTTATCACAATAATACTAAAACCTGGAAAAAAAACCTTTGAATGCGATTCTTATCGGCCTATTTCGCTGATCAATACTGATACCAAAATTCTGGCCAAAATCCTTGCAATCAGACTTGATAAAGTAATGCAAAAACTAATACATCCAGATCAGTGCGGTTTTATTGCAGGAAGTAGTGTTGGGCGAACAGTGTTCGCCACTGTTCGGGTTCTGCAGAACATCACCCTGTTCGGGTGATGTTCGAGTTCGGCCGAACACCTGACGGTGCTCGGCCAAACCGTTCGGCCATATGGCCGAACTAAGAGCGCATGGCCGAACGTTCCCCGAACGTTCGGCTAGCGCTGTGATTGGCCGAACGGGTCACGTGGTTCGGACCCGAACGCGCTCTGATTGGCCGAACTGTCACGTGGTTCGGGTAAATAAATACCCGAACCACGTCATATCTCCGCCATTTGTCTGTGGGTTTAGCTTTGGGTAGGCAGGCAGGGTAGTTCGCGCTCCAGCCACGCTAGCCAGGGTCCCCCCCAGTCATTGTGTGTCACTGCTGGGAACAGTAGTACACCGCTCGTTCAGCCACACTATATAGCATTCTGTGTACTGTTCTGTGTCTGCTGGGAACAGTGGTACACCGCTCGTTCAGCCACACTATATAGCATTCTGTGTACTGTTCTGTGTCTGCTGGGAACAGTGGTACACCGCTCGTTCAGCCACACTATATAGCATTCTGTGTACTGTTCTGTGTCTGCTGGGAACAGTAGTACACCGCTCGTTCAGCCACACTATATAGCATTCTGTGTACTGTTCTGTGTCTGCTGGGAACAGTAGTACACCGCTCGTTCAGCCACACTATATAGCATTCTGTGTACTGTTCTGTGTCTGCTGGGAACAGTAGTACACCGCTCGTTCAGCCACACTATATAGCATTCTGTGTACTGTTCTGTGTCTGCTGGGAATAGTGGTACACCGCTCGTTCAGCCACACTATATAGCATTCTGTGTACTGTTCTGTGTCTGCTGGGAACAGTAGTACACCGCTCGTTCAGCCACACTATATAGCATTCTGTGTACTGTTCTGTGTCTGCTGGGAACAGTAGTACACCGCTCGTTCAGCCACACTATATAGCATTCTGTGTACTGTTCTGTGTCTGCTGGGAACAGTAGTACACCGCTCGTTCAGCCACACTATATAGCATTCTGTGTACTGTTCTGTGTCTGCTGGGAACAGTAGTACACCGCTCGTTCAGCCACACTATATAGCATTCTGTGTACTGTTCTGTGTCTGCTGGGAATAGTGGTACACCGCTCGTTCAGCCACACTATATAGCATTCTGTGTACTGTTCTGTGTCTGCTGGGAACAGTAGTACACCGCTCGTTCAGCCACACTATATAGCATTCTGTGTACTGTTCTGTGTCTGCTGGGAACAGTAGTACACCGCTCGTTCAGCCACACTATATAGCATTCTGTGTACTGTTCTGTGTCTGCTGGGAATAGTGGTACACCGCTCGTTCAGCCACACTATATAGCATTCTGTGTACTGTTCTGTGTCTGCTGGGAACAGTGGTACACCGCTCGTTCAGCCACACTATATAGCATTCTGTGTACTGTTCTGTGTCTGCTGGGAACAGTGGTACACCGCTCGTTCAGCCACACTATATAGCATTCTGTGTACTGTTCTGTGTCTGCTGGGAACAGTAGTACACCGCTCGTTCAGCCACACTATATAGCATTCTGTGTACTGTTCTGTGTCTGCTGGGAACAGTAGTACACCGCTCGTTCAGCCACACTATATAGCATTCTGTGTACTGTTCTGTGTCTGCTGGGAACAGTAGTACACCGCTCGTTCAGCCACACTATATAGCATTCTGTGTACTGTTCTGTGTCTGCTGGGAATAGTGGTACACCGCTCGTTCAGCCACACTATATAGCATTCTGTGTACTGTTCTGTGTCTGCTGGGAATAGTGGTACACCGCTCGTTCGCCACTGTATAGCATTGTGCTCTGTGTCGCTGCTGGGAATAGTGGTACACCGCTCACCCGTCACTGTATAGCATTGTGCTCTGTGTCGCTGCTGGGAATAGTGGTACACCGCTCACCCGTCACTGTATAGCATTGTGCTCTGTGTCGCTGCTGGGAATAGTGGTACTGTATAGCATTTCTGTACTGCCACTGTACTGCTGCCAGTCAGCGTGTACTGTAAGGATAAGTGAAATGAGGAAGAAATCCGGTGAAAGAGGGAGGGGCAAGGGAAGAGGTGTTTCCCCTGACGGTTCACGTACAGGCCACAGGGGAGCACCCAAGAAAACCCACTCAATACCGCCCATGTTGTCCAGGACAACAACCCTCACAAATCCAAAAGAACAGGACCAGATAATTACTTGGATGACCTCTCAAGCGTCCAGCAGTGGGTTAAGCAGCACCAGCACATCACGCACGAGGTCCGAGTCCTCAGCCAGTTACAAGGAGCCAGTGGGCACAAAGCTGACACAACCGGCAGCGACACCACGCACACAACTGCCAGATAACCAGTCCGATGAATTACCTCAGGACACAATGGGGTATTCGCAGGAGCTATTCCCAGCCCAACAAACTTCCACCTTTCAAAGGTCAATGGAGGAACAGCCAGAAATGTTGTGCCTGGATTCACAACCGTTAACTGTGGGAAATGCACCGCGCACTGAAATACAAGGCGAGTCCGAAGAGGACTCGGAAACCCAAATCCCAGAGCAATTTGGGCAGGAGGGGTTGCAATTGCAGGAGGTCGGCCGACAAGATCTGGAAGACGACGTTGGAGTGTGCTGCGCAGAGGTTGTTGTGGGGAGCTCTACTCCACGGCGGTGGCCCACAATGACATATGACGAGTTTGAGGAGATGGAAGAGGAGGGTATGGACAATGTGGACAGAGACCCAGATTTTGTTTGTGAACGAGAACATCGCCGTCGTAGCAGCAGCACAGATGAGTCTGTTGAAGAACACACTGCTGCACGAGTTCGCCTTGTGCCACAAGGTAGGCGGCGCGCAATTTCAGGCACCACAAGCGTGGAAGTTCAAGTGAGAGGCAAAAGAGGAGCAAACAGAAATCGCCAGCAAGGAGGCAGGTGCTCCAAAGTCTGGGCTTTCTTTGAAGACTGCACTGAGGATGTTACCATGGCGATTTGCAAGGTGTGCAAGACCCGCCTGAGCAGGGGGAAAAATATTAACAACCTCTCCACCACCAGCATGAGCCGTCACATGCTATCCAAACATCCCACTCTTTGGGCAAACGCGTCAGGACAGGGTACCAGAAACAACACTGCCTCCCTTGGGTTCACCAGACTCACCACCAGACCCGCCTCAGCAGCAGCAGTAGCCCAGCCATTGCGTGGTTCACAACATTCACAAACATCAGACGATGCTGACACTGTCACTTTCCGGAGTAGTGCTCTTGAGGTCTCCCAGTGTTCATCAAACACAACAACCAACAGCCCTTCCGTGTGCAGCGCTACGGTTCAGTTGTCTGTGTCGGAGATGTTTGAGCGCAAGAGGAAATTGCCAGCAAATGACCCCCGGGCCGTGGCAGTAACAGCCAGCATAGCCAAGCTTCTGGCCTGCGAAATGCTGCCATATCGATTGGTGGAGACAAACAGCTTCAAGGGCATGATGTCAGTGGCCATCCCACGTTACGTGGTTCCCAGCCGCTACCACTTTGCACGCTCTGCAGTGCCTGAGTTGCATGAGCACGTGGTCAGCAAAATAACCCGAAGCTTGAAGAATGCCGTTGCCTGCAAGGTTCACCTCACCACTGACACCTGGACGAGTGCGTTCGGCCAGGGTCGATACATCTCCCTTACCGCGCACTGGGTGAACCTTGTGGAGCCTGGCAGCGATTCCTCACCTGCTACGGCACGGGTGTTGCCCACGCCACAAACAGCTGCACCGCCGTCCCTCCCACTGGATAACAGCAGCACCTACCTCTCTGACTCCTTCTCCTCCAACGCATCTCAAAGCTGTACCTCATCCGGAAACGCTAACCCAGCAGCAGTAGGATCGTGGAAGCAGTGCAGCACAGCTGTTGGCATGCGTCAGCAAGCGTTGCTGAAGCTAATCTGCCTTGGGGATAAGCAGCACACAGGGGAGGAAATTTGGAGGGGAATAAAGGAACAGACGGATTTGTGGCTGGCACCGCTGGACCTGAAACCGGGCATGGTTGTGTGTGATAATGGGAGTAATCTCATTCGCGCTTTAAGGTTGGCTAAGCTGACACACATCCCTTGCCTGGCGCACGTGATGAACCTAGTAGTTCAGCGGTTCCTGAGGACATACCCAGGCGTGCCCGATCTGCTGTTGAAGGTGCGTCGAGTGTCCAAACATTGTAGAAATTCCAGTACTGCTTCGGGGGCACTCGCCAAGATGCAGGAGCGCTTCAATCTCCCCCACCATCGCTTGCTGTGTGATGTCCCTACGCGCTGGAATTCTACGCTGCACATGCTAGCCCGCTTTTGCGAGCAGAAGAGTGCAGTGGTCCAGTACATGACGGCGCAGTACCGAGGCGCATCCGGCCAGCTGCCAAGCTTCTGTGGATCCGATTGGGCCAACATGTTGGACCTCTGCCAAGTCCTCCAAAATTTTGAGCAATCCACGTTGCTTGTGAGCAGTGACAACTCTTCAGTCAGCATTACCATACCACTGCTGTGTTTACTGAAGAGGTCGATGTTAAAAATCAAGGAAACAGCTGTCATGATGCAACTGGGGGAATCTGAAGGAGAAAACGATCAGCGTGATGGTACCAACATCAGGCCATCCGCCTCAGGGAACGCTGGCCCCAGCAGCTATGACGAAGAAGAGGAGGAGGAACAGCTGGAGTTGGAGCAGGAATTTCATGCCACCACTGACGAGGGCCAGAGCGGTGCACGTTGGACTTCCACAATTCAACGCGAATGGTCAGCAGAAGCAGACCAGGAGGAAGGTGACGACTATGATGCATCACAACAACTATCACAACGCTCACAAGAGGATGATGAGGATTCTGGTAGGACTCTGGCACACATGGCTCAATTCATGCTAGACTGCATTGAACGTGACCCACGCATTGTGCGCATTCTGGACAACACCAATTACTGGGTTTATACCCTTCTGGATCCACGGTACAAACACAATGTTCCAAAACTGCTTGAAGAAAGAGTCAGACAGGTCAAAATGGAAGAATACCAGCAGGCCCTTGTGGAGACTTTAGAGAGGAGATTGACATCCTCCCCCTCCTCTAGCCAGTTGTACGCAGACAGACTGACTTCCGCAAACCCAGGACGACCAGGAGGGCAGCAAACAACGCAAGCCGCAGCTAGTACCCAAAAGGGAATGGTATCGGCAGTGTCCTTGGAGTGGGAAAATTTTCTGACACCCATGCAGCCGCAGCCCACTGAACAGCAAGCGTGCAGATCCACCTCCAACACCGATCGCCTGGAGAAGATGGTCAAGGACTACATGTCAGATGGCGTAGCTGTGTCGAACCATCCATCTGCACCCTTCAACTATTGGGTATCGAAGCTAGACACCTGGCACGAACTGGCAATGTACGCAATAGAGGTGCTGGCTTGCCCGGCAGCCAGCGTTATGTCGGAACGCTGTTTCAGTGCTGCCGGAGGCATCGTCACAGATCGGCGTATCCGCCTCTCTACAGAAAATGCAGACCGTCTGACTCAAATTAAAATGAATCAATCCTGGATTGGAAATGACTACGCAACACTCCAGGACCCCAACCAAGTAACATGACCAATGAACATCTGGGATGGTGTTGCGTTTCCGGGCCCTGTTTATTGAACCTCTCATCTGTATTACATTTATGACTGCATGGCGGCAAAAAGCATTGCTGCTATATCCGCACGCTTTTTGTCCACATGCAAGGCCTGGGTTGTTGTGTCTCACAAAGCGTGGCCTTCTCCTCCTGCGCCTGCTCCTGTTCCATCACGTCTGCTGCTGCTGGGTTAGCGTTGCCGCGTGGTCCCTGTTTATTGAACCACTTATCTTTATTACATTTATGACTGCATGGCGGTACAAAGCATGCTATCCGCACGCTTCTTGCCCTCATGCAAGGCCTGGGTTGTTGTGTCTCACAAAGCGTGGCCTTCTCCTCCTGCGCCTGCTCCTGTTCCATCACGTCTGCTGCTGCTGGGTTAGCGTTGCCGCGTGGTCCCTGTTTATTGAACCACTTATCTTTATTACATTTATGACTGCATGGCGGTACAAAGCATGCTATCCGCACGCTTCTTGCCCTCATGCAAGGCCTGGGTTGTTGTGTCTCACAAAGCGTGGCCTTCTCCTCCTGCGCCTCCTCCTGTTCCATCACGTCTGCTGCTGCTGGGTTAGCGTTGCCGCGTGGTCCCTGTTTATTGAACCACTTATCTTTATTACATTTATGACTGCATGGCGGTACAAAGCATGCTATCCGCACGCTTCTTGCCCTCATGCAAGGCCTGGGTTGTTGTGTCTCACAAAGCGTGGCCTTCTCCTCCTGCGCCTGCTCCTGTTCCATCACGTCTGCTGCTGCTGGGTTAGCGTTGCCGCGTGGTCCCTGTTTATTGAACCACTTATCTTTATTACATTTATGACTGCATGGCGGTACAAAGCATGCTATCCGCACGCTTCTTGCCCTCATGCAAGGCCGGGGTTGTTGTGTCTCACAAAGCGTGGCCTTCTCCTCCTGCGCCTCCTCCTGTTCCATCACGTCTGCTGCTGCTGGGTTAGCGTTGCCGCGTGGTCCCTGTTTATTGAACCACTTATCTTTATTACATTTATGACTGCATGGCGGTACAAAGCATGCTATCCGCACGCTTCTTGCCCTCATGCAAGGCCTGGGTTGTTGTGTCTCACAAAGCGTGGCCTTCTCCTCCTGCGCCTGCTCCTGTTCCATCACGTCTGCTGCTGCTGGGTTAGCGTTGCCGCGTGGTCCCTGTTTATTGAACCACTTATCTTTATTACATTTATGACTGCATGGCGGTACAAAGCCTGCTATCCGCACGCTTCTTGCCCTCATGCAAGGCCGGGGTTGTTGTGTCTCACAAAGCGTGGCCTTCTTCTCCTCCTGCGCCACCCTCCTCCTGTTCCATCACGTGTGCTGCTGCTGGGTTAGCGTTACCGGTCCCTTTTCCTGGAACCTCTTATATGTATTACATTTATGACTGCATGCCGACAAAAAACATGTTACCTGTGCAAAGAAAACAGACATTTCCCGCATTTAAAAGACAGTTTTCCCTTTGAAACTTTAAAATCGATTTTCTCAAAAACTATAAGCTCTTTTTGCTAATTTTTTTTCCTCTTGTACCCACTCCCAAGGTGCACATACCCTGTAAATTTGGGGTATGTAGCATGCAAGGAGGCTTTACAAACCACAAAAGTTCGGGTCCCCATTGACTTCCATTATGTTCGGAGTTCGGGTCGAACACCCGAACATCGCGGCCATGTTCGGCCTGTTCGGCCCGAACCCGAACATCTAGATGTTCGCCCAACACTAGCAGGAAGGTCCACTAGACTTAACATAAGGAGACTATTCTCCAACATACAATATCCACATGCATGCGCAAGTACAAGAGTCATTCTCTCGTTGGATGCCAACAAAGCTTTTGATTCTATTGAGTGGCCATTTTTACTGCAAACTTTGGAGAGATTTGGATTTGGACCCGGGTTCCGCAAATGGATAACAATATTATACAATAGCCCAACAGCAAAAGTTAGGGTACATCAAACCATATCCCAAGAATTAAAAATAACAAGGGGGACCAGGCAAGGCTGCCCCCTATCTCCATTATTGTTCGCTTTGGCAATAGAGCCTCTGGCCCAGGCAGTCCGCCAATCTGACCAAATACATGGACTCTCTATAAATCATATAGAAGAGAAAATTTCTTTGTATGCTGATGACATGCTGATTTATCTGGCAGATCCTGGGGACTCCTTGGCTGAGGTTCTAGAACTTTACGGACAATTTGGGAAAATCTCAGGACTCACGATTAACTGGACCAAATCAGTGCTATTCCCACTAGATGATTTCGATCATTCCATTATATACTCAGCCTCCAAATTACAAATTGTGGATAAATTCAAATATCTTGGGATATGGATACACAAAAATATAAACAGTTATGTAGACAATAATTTAACTCCCCTTATAAATAATACTGAACTGAAAATAAAACATTGGATGGCACTCCCCCTGAATTTATTGGGAAGAGTGTCTTCAATCAAAATGATTATAGCTCCAAAACTACTTTATGTTCTTCAAATGGCACCATGCTGGGTACAACAAAAACACTTTAAAAAGCTGGACTCTACAATTTCCTCTTTCCTGTGGAGTGGGGGTTCCCCTAGATTGGCTCTTGCAGTCCTCAGACTCCCCACCTCGCAAGGCGGGCTTGCACTACCTGACTTCTATGTCTATTACTTGGCATCCCAGCTGGTCCCGATTTCTGGCTGGCTGGGCTCCTGCAGAACTGACTCAGCCATGAACACGGAGGCTGATATTGCATCCTCTTATGAAGCATTATGCAATGCAATCTACAGGGGGTCAGTACCCACAGGGGATAAAGGCACAACTCTTATAAAAAACACAGTTAAAATATACCAAAAAACACAAAAGCTGTGTGACCCATTGCCAATGGCTATGTCTCCTAGTTTTCCACTATGGTACAATAACAACTTGCCGGAGCTGTTGACAATCCCGGACATATCTTTTTGGTGTAGGCATAATATTAAATATGTTAATCAGTTGTACTCTGGTGGCCTGTTCAAAGACTTCATAACACTCCGGCAGGAATTTAACCTCCCCCGGCATTCTCTGTTCAGATATCTTCAACTGCGGCACGCCATCAGAGCACAACTGGGCCTACAGCAAGTTCCCCTTATACCATCCTTATTAGAATCACTATTACTAAATAAAGAATCCACAAAATTAATATCAAAGTATTACAACTTTATTATGACTTACAAATACACAACCAGACGGGGTACATATAGAGATAGATGGCAGCGTGCAGATCCTGAAATAACAGACTCAGATTGGGAGGAATTCCAAACTACATACTTTGGCACAACTATTGCATCAAAAGATAGAATCATTCAAGTCAAATGGGTACACCACGCATATCTATCCCCCAGCAGGTTGGCAAAAATAAGTCAAGCCCAAAATGGAACGTGCTTTAAATGTGTTGCACCAAATGCGGATTTCATTTCAAACATGCATGCTGGGTATACTGGGAGACATAGCCTGCGGGAAATACAAAAAAATTCTAATTAGAATCCTACTCTACTACGCTAGGAAAACTATAACGATAAATTGGAAACAACCTACCCCACCGTTAATTAAAAATTGGATAAAACTAGTCAATGATGCGATACCTCTATATAAACTTACCTATCAGGCTAGAGCACAATTTAATAAGTTCAACAAGGTATGGAGTATTTGGGTAGACTCCTTTGAAACAATAGCACCTATCTCTAACTTAGATATCACAGCTATGGTACAAGACTTGCAAGTATAATATCTGTATGATGGTTGATAAACATAAAACTGTGTTGTAATTTTTACTTAACAGATACAATGCCCAACTACATAATATATTATTATATAGATATATATGTACTTTGTATGTATAAAGTGGAATACAGCTGTCTCTTGTCATACAATTGATATATATAATGTACGTTATTATGGCTAACGGAGGAAACATGTTTTTGTTTTTAGTGTTGTTTGTGTGATCAAAATCAATAAAAAGTCTCTTTAAAAAAAAAAAAAAAGTGAGGCACCGTTGTTTTCTGCACATAATATCTGATTTTTATGGTTAAATAAAATTGTTTGGCACCAGTAATTTCAGTATTTGGCAAGTACTTCTTAATAAATCACCCAACAGTAAAATATTACAACATATTTTGTCACTGCTAACTGAGCATTATTTGAAACTTCTGATGCAAGATATGATTTCTTCTAAATAGCAATATTTTCAAAGCAGCTACTTTCTTACTTGCTTAGTGCAGCTGCAAGTGCCTGAAATGTAAGTAACTACTAAGATAGTCATACAATGTAAAAGAGTGGTCATAAGGAGACATGACTATCTTCAGAGATAACAGCCAGTAGGTGCATAAACAGGATTGTTTAGCTTTGACAAGCATTCAAGTTTAGGGCCCGTTTTCACTACATGTGTTGCTATGCGTAAGCCGCAACAGCATCGCAATGCAAAACAACTGCAACTGATTCACGTCAATGGAGTAGTTTCCCTTGACGTGAATTGACCTATGTGATGCGGCACGATGCGACGCAAGGAAAATTGTAGATAGCATGCTGCAGTTTTCTGAAGCATGCATCCAATTACCCATAGCTGCTGATGGGAAGCCACATGACGCTGCATCCGGTTGTACGGACTACAACCAAAAGGACCTGCAGGGGGATGCGAGGCGATGCAGCGATCACCTCGCATCCGCAATGCTAGTGGAAACAGGTCGTAATTCAGTGTGATGGATACTGGAAAATTATAGCACTATTGCTGACAACTTAAAAAGGGCAAGGTTTTTTTAACTGTTTTATCTGCTGTCTCTCCAAAAGCAATTGTTCAGCAGCAGAGAAGGATTATGGTACAATGAAATGGGACCTAAGGCAAGGTTATTGCTTTGGCTTTCCACAATAGTTTTTCTAGTAAGCTAAAGTGATAAAAAGAGTGAAAGGAGATGACAGCAGTGTCCCTTGACACCCACTAGGCTCCAGGCACCTGCCTAGGTTGCCTTGTGGATGATCCTGCTTTGATCAGCAGTGAATGGTTATGGACCAACTCCTTTCGTTGTGGTTTGCTGGCCGACTTGCCAACCCACAACCTTTTTTTTTTTTTTTTTAAATTCATAAACCTGTAAGTCCAATTCACCTGCTAAACTGCACTGCATGCCTTTGCCCATTTCTGGATAATCTCTTGTACTTTGACTGCTACCTCTTTGCCTCATCCACTGCCCAGCATTCTTGCTCACTTGCACGGAATCAAGCTGATATCCTTGCTGGGGAAGCATAGAAAGCTGGATAGGCAGACTGGATAAGCAGTGTGGAGGAATACAGCCTTCTGCTTGGATGTAACTCAGAGGCCTGCTCTTTTCCAACACCCTACCCAACCATCTTGACAATCAATCTCTCTATGCACCCTTTGCATGGATGGTGACACCAGCCTGTCTCATGTTTGAGGTTAGTGAATGGGCATGCCAGGCAGGGGAAGGGGCAGGAGAGTGCTGGATGGAAATCAGGACAGGAGCTGGAGTGAGTGAACATTGTGTGGTGCAGTTCAGTGTGCAAACCATCAACACTAATGCTGAGCTACTGTCCTGTAAAGAAAAAGTGAGCCTAGACTCAGTATTACTGGGTGTCTGTTTGAATGAAGGAGCTAAACTATGCATAGAAGCCTGGTATTATTGCATCACTCATGACATGTCTTACTATCCACTTCCCTACCACTACACTACACTTCCCCTCTTCCCCCTACACAGGCATAAAAAATGCTTGGCTGAGAAAAGTCTTATTCATAACATGTAGTATTACAAATTTCTGAGCAATTGTCACAATTATGATTCTGATCATAATTGCGATTTTGTGGTAATCTTGATTTTGTGTAATTTTTGCATAACTTTTACAAGCTACGCAAAACATTTAACGAATCTGCTAATATAATTTTGTTAAACTTACAAAGTTATCATGAGCACATTTTATTATCTTAATATTAAAGGATACCCGAACTGAAATGTGACATAATGAGATAGACATGTGTATGTACAGTGCCTAGCACACAAATAACTATGCTGTGTTCCTTTTTTTATTTCTCTGCCTGAAAGAGTTAAATATCAGGTATGTAAGTGGCTGACTCAGTCCTGACTTAGACAGGAAGTGACTACAGCGTGACCCTCACTGATAAGAAATTCCCCTTTTTTACCTATTTCTTGCTCTCAGAAGCCATTTTCTGCTAGGAAAGTGTTTTATAGTTGGCATTTCTTATTAGTGAGGGTCACACTGTAGTCACTACCTGTCTGAGTCAGGACTGAGTCAGCCACCTACATACCTGCAAATTTAACTCTTTCAGGCAGAGAAAGAAAAAAAGGAACACAGCATAGCTATTTGTGTGCTAGGCACTGTACATACACAGGTCTATCTCATTATGTCCCATTTCAGTTCGGGTATCCTTTAAACATTATTTATAAAGCAAACAAAAGAAACAACACAAGCATATATTGTATTATATGTTAATAAGCACTTCACTGCACACAATAGAATTATACATAACTCCCGGTGCAAGTATGGGGTTGTGCGTGCCAACAAGGAATTATGTCCCAGCAGAGTAGCCGTGGCCAGCGGCTGAACTGCCTCCTAATCAACGGACAAACTGCACGCTCCAACCAGCAGGTCACTTCCTCCTCCCATACACAGAGATTGCAACATTAAAAATTGTCACACAGAGCTTGAAGGAGACAAAAGGAATCCGAGAGCCCAATATAGTGTAGTATCTCAGTAACAATTAGTCAGGTGTACAACAAAGTAATGGTTATACTCACAAACGTGGGTCGCCACAAAGGCAACCACTGGATAAGCGGGCGGGGAGTATTATAACCTGACCCCGCTCAGGTTTAACCTATTTTGGTTTCTGGACGTAGAAACTACGTCCAGAAACCATGTGCGCTACCGCGCGCCCCCGCGGCCGATCGCGCGCGTGCACGCGCACTCCCGGCCGTGGATTCGGTAGTCAGGGAATCAATATATCGGGCTATGAAGCCTGATTACTGATTCCTCTCCCCCGCTGAAAAAGCGACAGCTTCTCTCGGAAGCTGCGCCTTTTCTGGCCGTTCCCTCTGCGATGAGTCACTCTAAGCGTGTGTTACGCTTAGAGTGACGTCATGTAAACAAACTCATGGCCGCCATCTTGTGGCCAAAAAGTAACACTACACCTGGAAATGAAAATAAATTAAAATCAACACACATTTACATTATAAATCTATTGTTTACCCCCCACCCTCCCAAAACTACCCAAATAAAATGTTTACTATAAATAAAAAAAAACATTACAATAAAAAAAAAAAAAACATGTAAATATTTACCTAAGGGTCTAAACTTTTTAAATATCAATGTAAAGATGAAATATTTCTATATTTTTTTTATTTTAAACTTGTTAATAGTGATAGATGCAAAATGGAAAAAATGCACCTTTATTTCCAAATAAAATATTGTCGCCATACATTGTGATAGGGACATAATTTTAATGGTGTAATAACCGGGACATATGGGCATATACAATACGTGAGTTTTAATTATGGAGGCATGTATTATTTTAAAACTATAATGGCTGAAAACTGAGAAATAATGAATTTTTCCATTTTTTTCTTATTCTTCCTGTTAAAATGCGTTTACAGTAAAGTGGCTCTTAGCAAAATGTACCCCCCAAAGAAAGCCTAATTGGTGGCGGAAAAAACAAGATATAGATCAGTTCATTGTGATAAGTAGTGATAAAGTTATAGGCTAATGAATGGGAGGTGAACATTTCTCTCGTGAAAACCACGGAACCTGAATGGGTTAAGAAGTCGCTCTCTGTAGACAGGAAGAAATTGGGATACATCCCTCCACCAAGGGTAGACTAGACAATTTGTAAAGCAGTAACACAGAGGCGCCAAGTAGAGTAAAATCGATTAAAAACTGTTTAAAAGGGGGAAGTTGGTGGACTCACCTCCCTTGCAGAAAGAAAGACCAGACAGTGGGACGATACTCACAGTATAAAGTAACTTTTTATTAAAAACTCCAAAGTTGCACCGCATTTCACGGGTCACAATCCCGCATCATCAGGCAAACATTTTTGGAGGGTACAAAATCGGGTCAATGGCCTGGCTGAGCTCAGGTCAAAGCCTCTCCCTTCATACTTCCTCTCCATCTCATGTGTGCGTTCTCTTTCTTTCTTTTGTCTTCTGCATACATATTCTAAGAGATGCTCAGTCAAATGTCAGATGACAATAACTTTTGACAAATGTAAGAGACATATTGCATCAAATTCACTTAATGTTCAAGGACATTATTATGTTCTAAGAATGTGTCAAATAAGCTGTCCGCCAAAACTATGATGGACCAATGCATCTTCTATGTGAATACTTTCTTTTTGAACAATACAAATCAGATATGTTTTTTTAATTCTACTTTGCTACTAAAGAAAAGTATTTATTTGTGTTTCTTTGAGTAATTAGGAATTACAATTCAAGAAATTTTAATACTCAGGTTCCTGCACCCTGCACTCCCTCGAAAAGCAAACAAAAACTATTTAAAGGACCACTATCACAAAAATCATTACATTTAAACTACAGCTAAAAACATACAAATAAGAAGTTTCTCCTAGAGTAAAATGAGCCATAAATTACTTTTCTCCCATGCTGCTGTCACTTACAGTAGGTAGTAGAAATCTGACAGAACCAACAGGTTTTTGAATAGCCCATCTCCCCTAAGGGCCTGTTTCCACTATGGCAAATTTGCATGAATTAGCCCCATGCAAATTTGCATATACAATGTATGTCAATGGGCCTGTTTCCATTACATGCAAAATTTGCTTCCAGCCGCAGGTGATAAAAAAATGTTCGCCTCTGCAACAATTTACATGTTTTCGGGGGGTATGTATTTCCCATACTCGTTCGTGCATACACTTTTTTAATAGTGATGAATGGCGACAAGAAAATAGAAAAAATTGCTTATGCATGCGAATTTGCATAAAAAAATGGTCACAAACGCCTACCAATTCGCATACGCATGTGAATCCGGAAGCATTTTTTTTTCTATGCAGATTCGCCTAGGTATAGTGGAAATGGGCCCTATAACTATAGTCTGTGATAAGACCAGGGAGAGCTAGACTTTTTTAGAAACTTATATGTCAGGACTCTAATAAAGGTGGTCATACATCTATCGACTTGGCGGCTGATCGACCATCTGATTCGATAAGAAATATCGAATCGGTTGAGAATCATTTCCTGCCAAGAACATGCCCAATCAATGGTCAGGGACCGTCAGGGCGGCCGCAACAATACCCCCTGGTGCTGTCCCCCCTAATGTAAAATGTGCCGCCCCTGTGCCAGATGCAGTATTCTTTACCTGTCCATGTCTGCTGCTGGCTTCGGGCTTTATCCGCATACACCTGCCTCACGTGGTTGCCAGAGTAACGTGGGCACGTTTGTGTTGTCACATACATGCTCACATATACGCTGGAAACCATGTGTGTCACGTGTATGTGGATTGCGAATGGAGCCTGGAGCCAGTGGCGGACATGGACAGGTAAAGTATACTTCACCGGGCACTGGGGGACGCATTTTAACATTCGGGGTGGGGACAGCGTGGGAGGCGCTGACGCAACAGATGCTACATTACAATGCCAGTCTCTGAGAGATTTCGTGCTGAAATAGATCGGGAATCTGCCTTCGGTGTAAGGGCAGACAACAAATCTCTCTACGATCAGATTCACACAGAGAAAGATCTGTCTCTTAGTCGATCTGCCCATACATCACCTGATATATGGGCACCTTAATGAAAGAGTTTGGGTAAGAATTGTGCTAAACATGCTGAAGTACAGATCTGTTCTATTTCCTTTGATGGTGTGTTACTACTGCATAAGATGGAGTTTTTCTACTGCTTGAAATGGAATAAACGAGATGTCATCCAACTGTGGGTCTGCTCCTGGTGTATGGACCCTCATCTTGTCACAAGTGGAGCATAATGGGCAGCCTTCAGAATGTTTTCTCTGCTGGGTGTACTGGATAAGGTAATGCCTCCTGTACTGACCAAACACTGTTCAAAGGATAGCCACAGAGGGCAGCAGCAAATGTAGAAGCTGTTTTTAATGATATTAATAAATATATCCCCTAAACTATGATTTGTCTTCTTTTTTGGGATGTGTAAAATCTAGGCACCTGGTTATTGAGAGTGCCTTTAAAATATGTTTTGCTGTATCAAACGTGATTACTTACTTTAAATGTATACCAGCTCACAGTGAAGAAAAAAATCATAGCATATGAAATTACATAAAATATGAATTTTCTTGACTGCAGTGAAGCAAAACAGCTTGGTCAACAGCCTGCCCTAAGCCTGCTGATTAAAAACTGAAAGTGAATTACCAGTGTTATCACCAAGGTCATTATTCCCTCGCAGCAACCTCCCAGTGTTATATTAACATTACTATGTAGTTCAACAAAGGTTGACTAGCTCACTGTGGTCCTTTTCCTTCTCTCAGACTACATCCTGCTGCTCAGAGAATTAGTGAATTTTAATGTAAAATACAGATTTGGTGCTAATTTTAGCTGCATTTCAATACATAGTTTTTAATTATTGTATACACAATTTGCGTTAAACAAATATGTGTAATATTTATAAATTGAATCAACAGGGAGTTGTTAGCAGAGAATTGTAGAAGGGCAACAAGATTCATTAGCTTTAAAATTCTAAAATCCAGGGGTCTGATTCATTTATCTTTGCAATCCGTTAGTGATCAGAATCAGATTGCAAAATGCTGGGTAATGGAAAAGGGCCTTGCTCAGTCAATTAGCAGTGACTTGCAGGTGCAGTGAAACCGACGTTATCCAGAACTCAGTCAACCAGAAGTCTCAAATAAAAATCCTGGCTTTGTAGGATGCATAAATCTACTTTTACACTTCTTTATACATTAATCAACCTTTGTTACATTAAAGAGGAACTCCGGCCTAAACAAAAATCCCGTCATTAAGATACATTAGTTATGTTAATTAAAATAGATAGGTAATATAATCTCTTACCCACACTGTTTTAAAAGAACAGGCAAATGTTTGATTTCATGATGGCAGCCATCTTTTTGGTTGAAAGGAGGTGACAGGGAAACATGAGACACAGTTCCAACTGTCCTGTGTCCTGAGCACCTCTCCCAGTTGCTAGGCAACGTGAATAACAACATAGGAAATCCCTGCTCTGCATAGCATCAGGGAAAAAAACCTGGGCTTATTTTCTTTGAAGGGTGGAGCTTAGCTAAAATGCAGCTAAAAATTATGCTTTGGTAAGAAAAACAAAGTTCTGATGCCGTGAAACTGTTAAAGAAACAGCAAGCCTTTTCAGTGCTGCTGAGTAGATTTTTAGTCCGGAGGTTCACTTTAAGTCTGTCCTTTGCCTTAATTTGTTTATAATGACTGTATTTCATCATTAATACAGAGTTTATGGTATGTCTATAGACTGGGGTATAGTACTGTTTTTTTAGCTAGGCCTGTTTTTAACATTGACTCTAAAGCAACCAGAAAGCACACTTATCCGGTATCAGTCAATCCTCACTGGTGCCAGATAATGGGGGTTTCACTGTAAATATGGGACAGTGCTTTTTATTTGATCACTTTTTCATTGTGCTTCTCCACAGCTGAATATACTAGTCTCAGCCTGAAATAAAATATATCTGTGCTAATATTGAATAGCCTGCAAATGCTGCAGAATATGCAAAACTCAAGCATGAAAATCAGTAAGGATGGTTGGAAATAGCCAGTTCCGATTCTGCCGAAATTCTGATTCTCTGACTGGTCAAATGCTTCCGAGTTCTAGGCTAAAATTACCGAGTTGCGGTAAACAGGAATTCCATGGAATTCCTTTCCAATTTCCGTCTTCTAAATTCCAATCAGAAATGGAGAAATTTCAATTCTGTGGAATCTGAATGAGCATCCCTAAAATCAGGTTTTTCTCAAACCAAAAAACTGACCACCATACAACAAACTTCAGTAGTATTTTAAAAACTTGGTCAGGATCTTATATTAGGTGTTCATAGACATCCAATCAGATGCCTGCCATCACAATCATATCTACACTATTTCTCTTTACATGGGATTCCATGTGCTGGCTTGTCTACAGCAATCAATTGGCTGCAGTGAAAGCGTGGGGCATTATGACATTTCCACAGATTTTTTTTTCTAAAAATGTTGCAATGGTTTCATTCAGGCATTTTAAAACTATGCATGCTGTGCTTGAAGGTAATTAAAGATCATACACATCAACACGGCAGGTGCACAGTGCATCCCATCCCAAACATGACAAAAACCCAAACAAGGGTATTTATATAAAGGCTAGTAATTGGCTAGTAAAAGGCAGCAAGAACTCTTGATGCAGCTGAGAACCCTATGACACTGACAGGATTCATGTTGATGGCATGTTATCATAGGCAAGTTTGAGGGGGGGGGGTACTGGTGCCTAGAATCCCCCCTCAGACTGGTGCCAGTGCAGTGTCTGGGGACAGGAACAGGTTGAGACGCCAGAATGTCAGCACTGTGCTACTGTCTGCACTATGTGCAGCCCCACCCCCTTTATTTCCTGGCTACAGTTGACTTTGAATGTTGCAGCAGCATGTGTACAAAGCATGGAGCAGCTCTGGGGAATGTAACAGTGCACAGAGCCAGGTATGCGCAGCACAGCCTTGTACCCTGCTATGTGCTAGTAAAGAAGGAACTAAGGACCTTTAGTAAGCTTTTACTTCCCCCATTATTACAGATATCGGCTGTCATCCTTATTATTATCTGTATTCACTGGCTTCTGCCAAACTGAATATACTGCAGAGGCCAGTGGATACAGATAACAATGCTCAGCCAACTTCTGTAGTGATAGGAGAAGCACTGAGGGAGGTCTAGATGGATAAGCCAGCTGAATTGCTCCTGCTTATGTGATAGCCCTCTTAAATCTAAATACCTCTATTTCTCACTGAAGTGTGTGCCTCACTCTCTCCAATGTCTTACTTACCATCTCCCTGCTATATCCTCTCTCCCCTTTATCCCCTTGTATCTCTTCACAGTTCAATGTGTCTGGGTAATATCTCATTATGTCCCTGCAAAAAAGAATATTGCAATCCTGGTAAGGTACCTCTCACCTGTTTCTGTGTTGCCCCCCCCCCCCTATTCCCTCCGTCATCTGCCTCACACCCTCCTACCCTGTCCTGTGTATGTGTGTCTCTTACTCTTTCCCTCTCCTTTCTCTTATTCCCCCCCTCTCTTATTCCCCACAGACACATTGTCACTCACTCATGGCCCTTTTCCTTTACTGTCCCTCTGTCCATTTTCCTTTACTGTTTCCTCTCTCTACCTCCCCACTCTCTTCTATCTCTTTCTCCCACTCTACTGCCTCTTTTTCCCCATCTCTCTCCCACCCTCCTCCCCCCTAAAAAGTCCAACATTGTCTCATTCTAACTACTATTGTGTATTTACGTATATAACAGGGACATCTTCTGCAGCACATTAAAGAGTACATAGTCAGATCACTTACTGCCATCAGAGGAGCTCACAATCTAATCCTTATATTGTGCGTGGCTGAGAGAGACCTTTCAGGAACCAACTCCTCCTTTTGAAAATCCTGGGTTTGCCCCGTGTCATGGCATATCATGTAGGCCTTGCTCTTGAGAGTTGAGTGTGACAGTATTGTAAGTCAGAGAGTGTTTCTGTTTGTGGCAAGGGAATGAGATTTGCAATATTCTGGTTCTAGTAGCACAGAAGGAGCTGCTCACATAATGGAAACATAGCTAGTATTCTTTGATGCTCTGTTTTACCTCTGTAAAGGGTGGAATCATTAACATTTTAAAAAAGCGTTAAAGGGGACCTGAACTCAGAACTTCCTCTCTGCTTTAAAAGATAAGCAACAACATACTAACCTTTAAAGAAAAGCATTTCTATATAAATATGCAGTGTATCTACTTCCTGCTTTCATGGAAGCAGACATATTGTTAACACCCTGTGTTTACAAATTAGCTGCACAGCCATGGCAGCCAGCTGGCACAGCTGAGAGATCAAATTTCAACTGGTGATGAGTCACAGATGAGGGGGGATTAGAGAGGCTAAACTCTCTAAATACATACAGGATGCATGTCTCTATGTTTTCCTTCTATCCTGTGCAAGAGTGCAGGTCAAATGTAATTAACACCTGGGACCATATGCAATTAACTTTTTCTCCTGAGTTTTCTCTGAGTGTAGATTTTCACATATTGCTAATAAAATGCCTTTTCAACCCCCTACCAAGCAAGAAAATACACACAATAATTTTGATAGTACTTTTTCTACTACTTTTGGTGCTTTTTCAATTTTGAAATGCTGAAAAATTATTTTAAACCGAAGATGAAAAATGATCACCTTGGATTAATAATGCAGGCTGGATGGACAGTTCAATCAATAGATCCAAGTGCTCATCACCCTTCTTCAATAAAACCTGTTTTAACAAATTACAGATCTACATAGATCTACGGCACATTCTCACGCTTGGCTCTAGGCACATTTATTGACCTGAGGAAGCAGCACTGGCTGTGAAACGTGTTGTCAAGTGTGCACAATAAAATTCGAGACACTTACACCCTAACTTCGACTTTGAATGTTACTTCTCTAAGGTGGGAGAACTGGTATCTTTTCTACCTTAGTCTATTTGTCATTGGAAAACAGTTCAGTGATTCTATAGGTGCCTCCTATCTTCACTTAGTCACAAAGAGGGTTTGAGAAACTTTACTGCCCCCTCTTTTTTGTCACATCACAAAAGCAATATGGCTTAAGGTGGCCATACATGGTACATTTTTTTTCATCCAATCTTACCAATTCTATGTAGTATAAGGGAACTGCCTAAATTATCCTTTCAGTATATTCACTTAATTTACCCTTATACTACATAGAAATGGTAAGATTGGATGAAAAAAATTGTACCATGTAAGGCCACCATAGTCAGGATGTGCTTGTATCCAATCCAGTGATCACTGCCACTGCAGGATGCTAAGCTGAAGGATTCCAATTTGCAATCCTTTGGTTTAATAATTCAGATCCCAAACTCCTTTTTACTATATTCATGTGTTTCTTGACTGTTGCTACAGAAATACAACTTAATGTAATAAGGCTTACAATGTTAACCCTTAAAGTGGGTAATAGTGCAGTAAGTTTTAGCATTCTATGCTATAGTCTACTAGACATAATAGCTTAGAAAGTAAGCTTAACTGCATTATACACCAATAAAATTGCTGGACAATGCAATATGAGTTTCCTTTGTTTATTAAAATCATATTAATTTATATAGCAGCAGCCTACTGTGTGCAGGCTGAAAATAGATGTCTCCAGTAAAAAGGTTTTAAAAGCATATTATGGCCAGCTTCTTTTTTCCTGTGTTTGACATTAACCACTAATCACTGGCCGCAGGATTGTTTTTTTTTTTCAAAGTTGTTTTAACATTTCCAGTACTCCCATAAGAAATAAAAAGCCTCACCAATTTGGTAAGGGCTGAGATCTGTGAAAGAGTTTTAGACTACCGTATCTCTGCATTACACTATTTTATTAAGCAAATATATATTAGGATATGCAAATGTAATCACATTCGACTTTAGAAGAATATTTATCCTTCTCCTTATACTTGACATGTCTCTTTGCACACATTTCACATTCAAGCTACTTTATTGAGTACAAATATCATATTTAAAGAGCTTCAATAACTTAAAAGGGCTCCATGTAATCACTGTCATCTAAGATCTAAAAGAATCTAAAAACTCAGGCCTTTACAGAAGCTTATAAACAGTGGCACTTTATACAAAATATATTTTACCATTAAAAAGTACCAAGTTTCCAAAACCGTTTTCTTATGGACAGTTCTGATGTTTTAAATTAAAAGGGATGCACATCTTAAGGTGAACGAGAGAGTAATGAGAGGTTGACCTTAGCACTGGTGTAAGAGATGGATCAGGTCTTTTGGGTGAGGAATCTGCAGATGTCTAATAGACCTCTGTGTTAATTAGCAGTGTTTGGCCACCCAGGCAGTGGGTTGGGCGCACAGTGCAGCTAGTAGCCAACTGGTTACTACATAGGAATTAACAGTTGTAGCCCATCATAGACAATTGGCAACAACTAGCGGTTGTTTGGGCGCTAGGGTTATGAGGTTCAGTAAAGGTACTTATGGGGGTGTGGTTAAGCATTTGGTGAAAAATGAATTTTAGGCACTAGGAAGGGGGATTAGGTTTAGCCATTAGGTGGTAGGCTTAATTTTAGGTACTAGGTGGGTAGGGTTAAAGGGACTATGGGTTCCAGATAGGGCATAGTAAAATATCAGTATTGTAAATTACTGTTCTTTTACTACTAGTGGCACAACCCAGCACTCAACTCAAGCAGTGCCACCGCAATACATACTGATAAGACATGGGCTCTTACAGAGTGTAGACTCTAAGTAGCCACTGGTCTTCGCCAGTTTGCAGTGGATTACTTAGCTGTAAGTGATTAAAAGGTTGTGTGACAACTGAGATTGTCCCACCAATGACAGAGAGAAAAGATGGGTCTGTATATGAGAGACTGAAGATTATAAGGGCAAGGCTTACTAGTTAAATTGAATCTAGGCAGATGGCATGCAAGGCAGAGTTTGTAGGCAGGCTAAGGACAAGGCAGGTACCAGACAAGACAGAGCTGCTTATCAGTGGAGGTCAAGGCAGGCAAGGCAGAGTCAGTAATTAGGCAGAAGTTAAAGCAGGTGGAAAATAAGGAAGAGTCTGGTATAAGGCTAATCTACAAAATCTACCCTCTTCTTTAATTATGGAGGGTATTTAGCATCAGCTTGTATTGCCTACTGAAGCAGTGATTAGCTCACTGAGGAGGAAACCAATCAATCTAGTGAATCTTTTTCTTTTCTGGCTACTGTTTTGGTTACTGAACTTAAATTTGCACTACTAGATACATTTTCTGGCTCTAGGAGCTACTTCAGAAATGTCATGTATTCCTGCTTGATGTACTTTTAAGTATCCCCCATTGCTTTGGATACTGAAGCTCAAAGAGTGTCCCTTGGCTTTTGATCTAACTCAAGGTCAATTTTTCAGTGAGATGAGGAATAATCTAGTTTTTTGGTGAACTCCAAGAATGACCTATGAGTCTAACCCACTGGATACAGAGTAATAAAGTCAGCGCTGGAACAATGGTATAGAGTGAAGACCTTGGAGGCTCTATGGATTCAGAGCCTTCCCTCTTCAGTATTGCTTTAAGCAGTTGCATTTGAAGCCTATATGTTTAATTAATATAATATATGTTACAGTTGTAACACATGATCATAACTTTTAAAGGAATGCAATACTTTGCTCAATTGATTAATTTTCAAGGGCACCGATTCAAAATCTGTGTTTTCCTTTAGTGGTGACTCTATGATATATGTAGTTTTCTTAACTGATGTTTTTCCAATGTAGAAATTGCAACAACAAAAAAACACTTATAAAAGGGGACTAGACATTAGAGGCATATGGTGTCTGCAAATGTGCTTCCTTTTGGACAATACAATTTGCCTGGCAGTCCTGCTGATCTATTTGGCTGCAATATTTTTTTTAATCACACACTTGAAACAGGCATGCAGCTATTCTAGTCAGACTTCAGTCAGAGCATCGTATCGGCATGATTGTTTATGACAAAATTCTTTAGAAACAGATGAAACAGATGATCCGCAAAATAGCTAGTCTGCATAAACAATCTGCATTGATTAACAGCCCATTTTCCCTCAGTCCGAATCTGCAGAATGTCCCTGCATGCAAGCCGGATCACATACCAGGGTGATTCTGCACCAAATGCAGCAGCTTTTCATAGCACACATCTGAATCCCTAGCATTTCGGTCCGATTCGGAAAATGGACACAACACCCAATGGAAATAAGCCCTAAGGCCTCGTTCACATCAGTGCCGTTTCTGTGCGCTTTCCACAGCGCACTGCCCTGTGCGTTCAGCAAGGTATTGATTTTCCCATGTAACTAAATGTAGCTGGTTCACATCTATGCGCTGCGCTGAGCAGCGTTACAGAAACGTAGTGTTGCAGGCATTTCTGTGCGTTGAGCTGTAAAGCGCACAGCAATGCAAGTGAATGGGTCCGCTTTTTTAGCGCATAGAAGCGCGTACAAGCGCATAGAAGCGCATGCGTTTTTTACCCCTAATTGGAGAAAAAAATACATTTACATACAAAAACAAAGTTTTATTGACAACTGCTGCTGCTACAGTAAGCAAAACGTGCTTTAAAGAAGCGCAGCGCAACGCACAGAAACGCGGACTAAAGCGCGCACAAGCGCATGCGTTTTTTACCATGCGCTTTAACACGTTTTTCAGCGCAGCAGATGTGAACGAGGCCTAACAGGAAGTAAATATGTCAATGTACTTATTCCTCTCACTTCAGGTGTGCTGTAAAAACATTACATCAACCTCTTTTGATTCAGGCTCTGGTATGTTCCATACAATACAAAAAGCAAACACAACACAAACTGAGGGTTTCCCGGCCTAGTAATCCTATGCATAAAACATAACTGTTAATAGTAATGACAATAATTTGTCATACAAATGTTACAGCATAAAAAAAGGATCTAAATACACGTTGGTCATAATGTCAATAGCCTAGAGTAAATGTTTTTTTTTTTTATTATGGGTTTTGTATCCCACTTTAAATCAGATTTATGTATACATCTTGATCACAAGATCTTTTAATCCAGAACTAGATTCAGACCCTAGCTTCATTACAAATGTATTGAGCAGTTCAGATCATCACAAGAGAAGCAGATTTATAATCCATTATAAGCTCATAGATAAGTATCTATAACTCCAGGCAAACTGATCAACTTATCACTATCAAATGCCAGGAGTGTATAAATATGTGACAAATACCCAAGGCAGTGATTAGGTCTGCAGAACCTACATACCATTCCATTATTGAGCCTTCTAGAAATCCCAAACAACCTATGTTACAACAAAAACTAGAAACCATGAAGGGATGCAAAAGAAGAACCAAGCAAAATCTATTACATACAATATATATATATATATATATATATATATATATATATATATTTTTTTTTTTTTAAACAATTCCATATTATATTATGTATTACTACCCAGTGAAAATCTGAGTCTAATTGTGCATACATTTATTACCAGCTTTCTAGTTGCTTCTTACATAGGAAATTTTCTTTTGCCACGTATATAAACCAGTGCTGGTCGCATCTTCTTAAATTTGATGTCTTTAAAATTATCTTTCCATAACAATGAAGTCTGCTAAAACTTTAAAAACTGACATTGATTTGAAACTGGAGTTCTTTATAACCTTGACAACAGTACTCTTTTTTGAGCATTGCTGCCAAGAGGACCTCCCACCTTGCTGCAAAAATAAATTAGCTGTGCAGAACAGGAGGCTTTTTTAAAAAACATTTTTTAACACCTGCACTAATCCACTGACAGAAAACAAACTGTTTTTTAACCTCCTGAGCATTATGCCGCTCAGGAGGTGATGCAAGTTTGTGCCCCCCCCCGCTAAATAAATGTGCTGTATTACCTGCAAAACCATCTGCTAGCCCTAGGCTAGCTAGTAAATGAGTACTGCACCCTCCGATCCCCGCCGCTCCCCCCCCGCCTGGATCCAGCGATCGGCGCAGCCTCCCCGGACAGCTCCGGTCTTCACTATGGGGAGGATCGCACAAGACATCATGACGTCGCCGACATCATGATGTCATGCACAAATCCGATCCTCCCCGTAGAAAGACCAGAGCTGTGTCGGGAGGCTGCGCGATTGCTAGATCCAGGGGGGTAATGTATAAACGGGGGGATCGCGGGGGATCACAGGGGAGCGGAGGGTGCAGGACACATTTACTAGCTAGCCTAGTGATAGCAGAAGGTTTTGCAGGTATTACAGCACATTTATTCAGGGGGGGGGCACTCAGGAGGACAGATAGCGGTATGCTCGACACAGTGTCAGGCATACCGCTAAGGAGGTTAAATTATATATGTATTTGTTATTATATTTCTCAAAATGATGGTCCCCTAACGACCAATAACTTGGGCAAAACAGAGAGCTGGTGAACCCTTAAAAATATACTGTATATGAGTATAAATATCTCAATATATCAGGTCCTACAAACAAACCACTGGGGATAGATTTTAATAAAAACACAAAATAAATAGGTGTATACATTATAGGATGATATCTCTTTTCAGATGGAGCTGCTGAGGAAATCAGCTTACCATGAAAATTACATACGGACCATTTAAAACCATTTAAAATATTATTGCTGTAAACTGTTTTAAAACAAAAACATGCAATGCCTTATGCACATGGCCTATGCCCTTGTTCCTATGACCAATCAGGAGATGGAAAGAGGATTTCATATTGAATATAGTAGTACAGATACAAATGATGAAGAGAACAAGTTTTATCTGTGCATTTAATTCATGAAAGGGATTTGTTTAAATGTGTAAGTAGAAAATGGGATATATTTTGATTAGACATGTATATTGAAAAAAAAATATCCCTAATAGAATTAGAGAGAGAGAGATCCTGACAGAACACCTACAGACTTTAAGATCCTCCCTCACATAAAGATAGTGGAGGGATGAAGAGAAGGACATTCTGCTGAATTACAAATACAATGAGCATCCCCATTTTTTTGCAGTCCTAAATGAATGGAAAAAATGAGGTGAGGCCTCAGCAAAAGAGTATTACAAATATTGAAGGAAACAATGTTTAATGTAAAAACTTTGTATTAATGTTTCACTTAAAAATACTACAAAGACCTATCTGAAAACAAAATTCAGTTTCATAGCTGTCTTTATCCATTTAAGTGAGCGTATATACAGTATATTCTCATATTGAAATTAACGGGAAAAAAGTATTCATTGAAATATCGCAGATCATTATACCAATACTCTTTTTTATGTACTGTTTTGTACTTTTGGATACGTTTCAGTTTAATAGACGAAAAAATGATTGTGTTGGCTATATAACAGAAGGTCCAAACAAAAGTTGAACTGAGAAGTAAGAGAAAAACAAAAACAACAAATGCCTGGCCTTGAACTAAAAGTGAGTCATTAACTAAATAGATGATATCCTGTGGATACAGGTGCTGATAATGCTTTGCCGTTGCCAGTGGTTTGACATAAATAGACCACTAATCAAATTAAACTTTTTAGAGTTTTTTTCACGCAAAATATTTTAAAAAATTGCTAAAAAGTTTATAATTAGAGCTATCCGATTGATATAAACTGTGCTCTTTGTATGCAAAATAATTACTTTTTTTGAGGTATAAGGAAGATTATATGTATGAGGATATGATTGATTGGTTTAAATAAGAATAGAAATGTTTCTAGCAGAAAAGCCCATAAAAAGGTTAGATGGAGTAGCTATTTGAGGAGTTGGGAGATAAAAGTAGAGATAGGAAAGCCCAGAAGTCAAGGATTACAAAAAAAATGTATGGCAAGGAAAGGGTATGGTGAAGAAAGGGTCTGATCATAATAATATGAAAAATTTTGGGAGCAAGGAGAAGGAGGGGATATATGGAAAAAATGGGGCAACATAAGAAAACAAGAGGGCAGATAGATCTAGATCAACTAAATCAGAAATAATGACATTTGTAGACAATGAGTTAAGGATCATCAACTTCTATGGTGCATAACTTACAGATGGCAATATTTCCCAGTTGAAAATATGTATATTTGTTCTTGCCCTATCACTTTTAGCATAGTGCTCAGGAAAGTACTTCTAACTGAGAGATCAGCTTCCTACATTTGCAGATCCGAGTCTTCCTACATTTGCAGATCACAGTCAAGGGAAAAAAGTAACTAGTGTGTACTGAAAAGATAACACAAGTAACACTGTGCTTGAGGTGAGTAGCTTTCATTTGAGTTCACAAAAAATGTGGTGCTTGTTGGGCAATTTTTATGGTTTGGCCTTAATTGCAATGAACTGTAATTTTTTTTTTTTTAAATGGATGCTGAGGACCATAAATCAAGTATAGTGCATGTCAAAATTCTAGCAAGAAGTTTTAAATCAGGATGATACCATTTATTGGCTAACTAAAAAGAATAGGAATAATCAAGCTTTCGGCTTTGCAGCCTTCGTCAGGCTTAACTCGAAGGCTGCAACGATTGCTTATTCTTATTCTTTTTTAGTTAGCCAATAAATGGTATCATCCTGATTTAAAACTTCTTGCTTTTACTGATGGCTAACATGGTACAATACTCTACTGCTACTACTGTAAAAATTCTAAGAATGCTATGCATGAGGTACACACAACACACTGTAATTCATTAGGCATGCCTTATTAGTCTCAGATAAGGTTAACCACAGATATGCAACTAAGGGCTAGTGCACCACCAAAGTCGCAATTGCAATCGCTAGTGCTTACCGATTGAGATTTTTTAAAGCCATTTTCAGAGCAATTTTTAAATGAATGAGCGTTTTTGCACATTCATTCAAGCTGAATCGCTCAAACAAATGCAGCGTGCTTGCACTTTAAAAAAAATCACAATGAAGCCGTGGGAACACCCTCAAAGGGTTACAGTATTGCAGCGCTTTTCAAAGCGCTGCCGATTTGAAAAGTGCCCAGAAGCACTCTTTATGTGCACCAGCCCTTTGAAAAAAGCAAGAAAATTCATTGATAAAATCCTGGGTTGACCCCAGAATGATTGCAAAAAATCCCTGCCTCTAATTGTCATTAATAATCAGGATTAGGTTTGCACATTTGCAAATACATATTAAGCCATGAAGGCGCAACAATCCTCCCTGCAGTGCAGAGTACAAAACATTCCAGATACCCACATGGCATGTCAGCAATTCCGTATTGTAAATATTGGAAACCAGCACTGCACAAGCCTGCTTCAGTATCGAAACAAAAAAAATCAACACAACATTGTTTTTTGTTTTTTTTATCTTCAGCAGTTCCAATTGTTAAGACAATCACCCTATAATGTTTCTTGGTATTTGTTTTGTGTATTAATCCTTGTGGTATACAAAGATCAACTGTAAGCACTGAATTTTTCTCATCAAAAGTAGATCTTTCCTTCAAGGAAAGATGTGTTGAAAATGCCTTACCTTGCCCACATATTGTGCGTCTGAACCTGTGTACTCTTCAAGTAGAAAAAATTGGTTCCACATCCATCCTCGTTTGGCACGATGCAGCACTTTTATACCATCTTCCAATAATGCTTGCTTTTTGTCATGTTTATTTTTTTGTGCGATATCCACGGGGGTTGTATGAATCATAAGTATAATGTTAGTGCACATGATCAAAGGAAAATGAAAATGGATCCTCATTATCTGTAGAATTTAAAAAACATCCAAATTTGGTGTCTTCTTCTCTTACACAGCAACTGCAAATACATAAACAGAAATAAACAATCAATCAATTTATAGTTTTAACATCTGAAGTACTAATTATCAGGCACATGTATAATTAAAAACAAACAATTCTTTATACTGTATCTATTTAGCTTCTAGCTAATCTTAATGGAGATACTGGTTACACAAAAAACATAACTAGAAGAAAAAATACCATGCAAAGTGGAATCTTGCAAAAGAAAGAAAACACAATATTCAGATCTAAAAAAGACTCTGTAACAAAACTATTTAAGCCTTATTTTTTCTATCCTATAAGTTCCTATACCTGTTCTAATGTGGTCTGTATTACTGCAGCCTTTTCTACTTGCACTGTCTCTGTAATAAGTCTAATCTTCTTTTCTTTGTCAAGCTTTGTCGACCCAGGGAGAAATGGGCTGCCTCTGTTGTAATGAATACAAGTTATGCACACCCCCTGCAGGCTCTGTGTGCTTTGTTTACTCCTCACTCTCTGATCTCAGTTTGATTACAGCTTGTGAAGTTTGTGAGGCTGGGGGGGGGGGGGGGGGCTGCCTGTCACATGCTGAGAAACTGTGAGAATCCCAGACTGGAGTGCAGATATTTCACAATGTAATAAGAACCTGTATTATTATTATTATTTAGTATTTATATGTCGCCGACATTTTTGGCAGCGCTGTACAGAGTATATTATCTTGTCACTTAACTGTCCCTCTGAGGGGCTCACAATCTAATCCCCACTATAGTCATATGTCTATGTATGTATTATAGTCTAGGGCCAATTTTGGTAGAAGCCAATTAACTTATCTGTATGTTTTTGGGATGTGGGGAGGAAACCGGAGTACCCGGAGGAAACCCAGGCAGACACAGGGAGAACATACAAGCTCCTTGCAGATGTTGACCTGACTGGGATTTGAACCGGGGGCCCAGCACTGCAAGGCAAGAGTGCTAACCACTACGCCACCGTGCTGCATGGTATATACACATATTCATACACACATATTAGTGTATGTGTGTGTGGTGTGTATATATATATATATATATATATATATATATATATATATATATATATATATATATATATATATATATATATATATATATATATATATATATATATATATATATATATATACAGATTCTCTTTAATCCTTTTGTAATGCATATTTCTGCATGTAAAATGCAATGTTGTGAACATTATTATTATTATTATTATTCAAACTGCCAGCATGTTTACTGTACTTTACAGCAATGGATGTGTATTACAAATATGAACCTAACACAGGAGAAACAAAAGTTTGCTTTCCTAAAACAGAAAGAATTTGCGATAATTCAGGTTGGAGTGAGCTCGAGATGTCTCCCAGGCACCACTGCTGAATATATGCAAATTAACCATTGTACCCTTAGAAGCTAAACACACCTCCAGAACCGCTGGAATGGAGGGAAGAGGTCCTTGTCCCATCCATCTTCAGGCTTACATTCTTAAGCAACATACAGATATTGCATCAGTGTCAGCTGAAATAATCTTTCATGATGACTTAATAATTTATTTATTATCAGTGGGGAGATTAGCTGCTTGGCAGAGAGATGAGCCCATTCTGTGCCAGGTAGACGGGAAGAGGGAAGGTGAGCAGGGCATGTATCACTGCAACCCACAGTGGACTTAACAGCTCAGCAAATTGTTGCATGAGAGGCAGCCAACTTCAAAAGAATACCAATAAACATGCTAGATTATCACCTAAAATTATCTTTTTTGTCATTTGGACAATAATTTAACATATGCATATAGTATAACTGAAATTTTACTAAAGAGGGAGGAGTTTTGTGTTTTTTTTTTTTACTATGTAATTTTTTTTTCTGACTTTTGATATCTTTTCTATATATTTTCCACTAGCAAATGTATATCCACATGGCATGTCACAAGTATGGGGTAGGTGTTTAATAGGCAAAATAGTTAAGTAAATTATAAACATTTTTTTTTAACAGTCACATCTTGAGAATTGCATGAATTACATAAATTCATCACCTTTAGGTATTCACAGCAGTATATGTACCACATTTATTAATCTAGAATGGGAATGCAATTATAGGGATATTTAAAGGGTTACTCCAGTTTAAAGACCTATAATGAAGGTTTTTCTTATTCTAGATCTGGTTGTTGAACGTTAATTACTAAGCTATTACTTTACTCTAATTACTAAGCTATTACGTTTTCTGATCTGTGCTTTAAGATGAGCCTTAACACATATATAACAATTCAAATAACAGCACTATACAAAACAATGTGGTAACTGTACACAACTGTATATTATGTTTCAAAACCAGTCTGCAGCTAATCTTAATTACTTAGGAAACCTTTTGGATGAAGCAGCAACAGTTTATGAGTTGGTGTAGATAGAAAGAAAGATGTATGAAATTCTCCTCCTTTTATGGCTTGGTGCAATTCCACTTGCTACATGCAAGTCTACTATTATCCCTGCATAGCATGGTGGCATAGTGGTTAGCTCTCTCGCCTTGCAGCACTGGGTCCCTGGTTCGAATCCCAGCCAGGGCACTATCTGCAAAGAGTTTGTATGTTCTCTCTGTGTCTGAGTGGGTTTCCTCCGGGCACTCCGGGTTTCCTCCCACATTCCAAAAACATACGGATAAGTTAATTGGCTCCCCCTAAAATTGGCCCTAGACTACAGTACTTACACTACATAATATAGACATATGGCAATGGTAGGGATTAGATTGTGAGCTCCTTTGAGGGACAGTTAGTGACAAGATATATATATATATACACTGTACAGTGCTGCGTAATATGTCGGCGCTATATAAATACTAAATAATAATAATAATAACACACACATTGCTGGCATTCAATTGTATAAGTAAGGCTCTAGATAATAATAAGGCACCATCCAGATATCCATACTGTCCTAGGTAAAAAAAATATCACTTATGTATTAATCATCTCTCCTCACAACTACAGCCTTTACTATTGCAGCTCAGAGCAGAGAAATGAAAGCCTAAGTCGGCTGTCTTACTTTATTTGTGCACGTAGTTCCTCACTTGTCTGAGCTATATATTTAGTGAGCAGAAAGTAGTTTTGTCCAATCAAAAGACCATTGGTTCTGACTGTTTTGGGCCTTGGCCAGATATTCAATTGTGAGGGTATTTGCGAGAGATTCCAGTGGGATAGGACTAGGTGCCTGGCTACACACAGTATATTAGTAACCCCCATTCTTAACTGAGGGGGAATCTGATCTAGGTCTATGATGAATATGACCTAATATCCTATTTGAACTACTTTAGAACCAGAAGTGCTGCCCCCTTTAGGGTCCAGAGCCTTTTTTTTTAATTCTCTACTTCCTGAGTGATTGGCTCACAGTGATCAGGGGGTGAGGAGCCAATGAAAACATCTCTTGGCAGATGTATGGAACACATCCTGTGCTGACAGGGATGTGCAATTGCGCCCCTTGTAGGGGATCTGTCAGCCTTAAAACTATGTTGCACCAGGCTTAGGCAGCCACAGTAGGCATACTACCAGAGGAGTTAAACATCCCCAAATCTAGATTCATTGTGTGAAATAAGTTTGTAATCATAAAAAGATGGTCAAACATGTTTTTCTTACAAGGCCAGGCTGGGTAATAGAATCATGCTAACTGTCTTTTTCATCAGTATTCCAGATGTATGTAGATCCACAGCCAAAGCACTTAAATTTAGCACTACTTTTGCAAAACCAGAGCTACATTTAAGTGCTTTTGCTGGGGATCACTGTACAGCAGCATTAGTTCGGTATAGATGTCTTTGGCAAATAAAATATTATTTACTGACAAAATTTAATAAAATTAGGGCCCCACACCCCCTCCAAGCCTCTCTAAACTGTTGTCACTCATGCAGGCTGGTGAAGTGGCAAACCAAGAAAAATCTCGGATAAACAGAAGTGACGAATGGTGAGAAAAGTCAGAGTCAACCCACAGACCAGCACCAAAGACCTACAACATCATCTTTCTCCAGATGAAGTCACTGTGCATCGTTCAACCATTCAACGCACTTTACACAAGGAGATGCTGTATGCGAGAGTGATGCAGAGGAAGCCTTTTCTCCACCCACAGTACAAACAGAGCCGCTTGAGGTATGCTAAAGAACATTTGTACAAGCCAGCTTCATTTTGGAATAAGGTGCTGTGGACTGATGAAACTGAAATTGAGTAATTTGGGCTTAACAAGGGGCGTTATGCATGGAGGAAAAATAACACAGCATTCCAAGAAAAACACCTGCAACCTACAGTAAAATATGGTGTTGGTTCCATCATGCTGTGGGGCTGTGGGGCTGTGTGGCCAGTGCAGGGACTGGGAATCTTGTCAATGTTGAGGGACACATGGATTCCACTCAGTATCAGCAGATTCTGGAGACCAATGTCCAGGAATCAATGACAAAGCTGAAGCTGTGCCGGGGCTGGATCTTTCAACAAGACAACAACCCTAAACACTGCTGAAAATCCACTAAGGTATTCATGCAGAGGAACAAGTACAATATTCTGGAATGGCCATCTCAATCCCCAGACCTGAATATAATTGAAAATCTGTGGTGTGAGTCACAAAGAAAGCTGCCACCAAACATGAAAGAACTAGAGATGTTTTGTAAAGAGGAATGGTCCAAAATACCTTCAACTACAATACAGACTCTCATTGTAACCTACAGGAAGCATTTAGAGGCTGTAATTTCTGCAAAAGGAGGCTCTACTAAATATTGATTTCATTTCTTTTTTGTGGTGTCCTCTATCAAGGAAAGTTAGCTTTATCGGGGCTCAAACTCACTAGCAGCCTTTTTTAAGTGCTAGTGATTTGAAAAGCTCTTGCTAATGCAACGCTATGGGTGATTTTTATAAAATCACATATCTCTAGTGCAAGCTGGGCAAACTTGGCCTGGGCCGCATTCTGTAGACTGCATTCCTAACATTCTATCTTTCCCCCTCCCTCCCTGCAGAGTCGTGAGTGGGCGATTAGTGAGAGTTAAAACTCACCTACTCACCGCTTCCTGCGCCGAGTGTCCATGGTAACAGTTGTCACATGACACGCCAGTGTATCAAATGCTGGCAGCCAGCATGTAACACGCTGGCATGTCCCGATGGCATGTCATGTGACGCCCCGTTGCCAAAGAGACGTAATGCAGGAAGCTGAGTAATGCAGGAAGCGGTGAGTAGCCAAGTTTTAACCCCCGCTAATCCCCAGCTCACGTCTCCGCAGGGAGGGAGGGGAGAAAGAGAGGAATCCGGCCATCTATTGGCGGGACAGGTGTACAGCTCATCGCTGCTCTAGTGGAATCACACCCGAAGCATTACATTAGCGATAGTTTTTTCAAACAACAAGTGGTTAGTAACGGCTTAATAATGTACTGCTAGTGAGTTCCAGGCCTCACTGTGTTTTGAGGTATTTAATTTATACCTGCTTTAAGTCTGATCAGTACAACTCTGTAGTCAAATTATATCATCAGAGATTTTGAAAGAACATACTTTTTTTTCCCCAAGGACACCATTTATTTGGCACTTTGTGATGTTATTCTGTAAGATATAAATTTGTGCTATTTTTTTCTGATCATTTGCGGGCTCCTTTATGAGCTTTATAATGGATTTATTCTTTGGGAATTATTAAATATGCATCATTTATTGATGAATTACAAACATTACTTAACTTCCTCCTTTTGTATTCCTGAATTGATTTCCAATCTCAAATACGTTTAAGGTGTGGCGGGAAAACCTTTTTACAGGACACAAATATCAATATGAATATATGAGTACGCAGTGGAAAATAACTTGTACCTCTGCATTAACCCAATGATAAAATTGCATTACCTAAGCAGTTTAATAATTACAACAGATACACTACAGCCAGCACATATGGTTTCAAAGGACGATCTTTAATTTGAAATCAAGATATGTAAGTGTTCTTGTGCCATTTTCTACATTACGACTTTACATTTGTCAGCACTAATAGTTGTAATAATACTTATATCTAATAAAAATAAATCTGCAGCTTTAGAAGCTTATGCAACCCATTGCACGGCTAGATTAATATACTGGTCCATTAAATCCTATAAAGTAGGATCATTCTGCTGACAAAACTGCATGGTCATTTACTGTGCTTCATAATTCACACTGACTGTTGATTTTGCTTATATGTTATACTTAAGGAAGCTAATAAATTTACTAAGAAGTTCAAAAAGTTAATGCAGGAAAAGAAAATGTTATTTTATTTCACCAAATTTCTGAAAGCAAGGTTTCAGTAACATCAATCATATACAGCAGGCATTGTTTTACTTTGGAATATTGGCATGGTGTATATTTAAAAAAAAAAATTCTTTAACTTCTTATTAGTTTATACAGACAGAACATGACAAATTTATGAATTATAACCACATTTATTTATTAAAAGAGATTTCAGTAGCTAGGTAAAATACTGGAAATACCCAAGCCCAATACACAACAAGAAACTGCAAACCATTTTAAAAATAAACACTGCAAGTATCTTATTTATAGCATTAACTCTTTGGTCATATGGCCCCTTTGCTGCTCGCCTGAAGATTCCAAGACTGACACTCAAAAGTTGGCAATCTCTCCCTTTAGAATTGTTCACTCCCAATTTTTATTTATGTAGTGCTGACTTCTCCTGCAGTGATTTACACAGTATATGGTCTTTTCACTAGCTGTCTCTCAGAGGAGCTCACAAACTAATACATTTCATAGTTATTTGTCCTTCTGAAATAGCAAGGCTATTTGAAGGGAGACAGTTAACTACCTCCCAACTGCATAACACCGATGGGTGCTAGGAGCGTGGCAGGCACAGGACTGCCTAACACTGATTGGCGTCATGGCAGTCCTCACGAGATTAGCAGGGAAAAAGTGCTTGTGCAAGTGCACGTTCCCTGCAGCCCCGAATAGCCTGCCAGTCGCGATCGGAGCTAGCAGGCTGAAACCAACAACAAAAAAGCCAATTATTTATGTGTACATCACTGCAATTCATGTAATAATGCCACCTATTAAAAGGGGCATCCCTTCCAAATCAATACAAATCTTTTTTTTTTCTGTTAGTGCTAAATGTATAAAAAGGGTACCACGTAAATATAAAACAACTATATCAACTTGTTATGTTTACTTTTCATTTCCATACCTACTTTTTGATTACAATAACCCATTAATTAACAAATAATAATTTCCAAAACTGTATAATCATTTTTAAAACTGTTCCCTATGCTTTCTCAGAAAAAAATTGTTTACATTTCAACATTTTGCAGCTTCCACAATTGTCACACACAGTATGTTACAAAGTATTGTTTTTCAAAAAAACCACTTAAACTTATATAAAAAGAAAAGTTTGTTTTTTTGTTTTAACTCCTCAATTATCTTACTAGGCAATTAGTTAGGATCCTTTGGGAGAGTTTAGGTTAGGCACCAACAGGGGAGTTAAGGTTAGGCACCACAAGGGAGGATTCGGTGTGAAAATAGAAAGGGGTTAGGTCATAGTAAAATGTTGGTAAATATAACAAATGTTTTACTATATGAATGAAGTGGTACAATATCAGCAAATGAATCAATATTTTATCACTTTCAGCTCTTCAAGCATCACAAAGCTGCTTCCAAATGCCAAATGTGGTAAAATTTGGCTTTTAGAAGAAGCTTTGTAAATGCAGAAGAGCTGGACTCAAATTATGGCCCAGGCCAAAAACTTACAAAAGGCAATATCAAAGCAGTGAAAAATAACATTGAAGACAGACATGAAACACAGTTTGTAGTATTAAAGGACTACTGTGGGGTAGAAAAAGACCCAGGGCTTCTAATGGTCCCCCGCAGACGTCCTTTGGCTGCGCAGTCACTCATCGATGCTCCGGTCCCTGCCTCCTTTTCACTTCCGGAATTTCTGACTTTAAAGTCAGAAAACCACTGTGCCTGTGCAGCTGTGTCCTTGCTCCTGCTGACGTCACCAGCATCGTACTGTGCAGGCACAGATCCTACTGGGCCTGCTCAATACACTCCTGGTGACGCCACCGGGAGCAAGGTCGAGGCCGCGTAGGCACAATGGTTTTCCGACTTTAAAGCCAGAAATTCCAAAAGTGAACCGGAGACGGGGACCGGAGCATCGTTGAGTGGATGCGTGGGCACAGGACATCTGCGGGGGACCATAAGAAGCCCCGGGTAAGTTCAACTCTTTTTCCCCATCCCCTTACAGTACTCTTTTAAGGTGTACTGGTGGTGACAGGATTAGGAGTTCTAAGTAGCCTTGAAATGATAAAACCTCACCCTAAGGCCTAAGCTGTGAAAAGGATTGTTTTGTGTTGTCTATGTCTATGTCAAGCAGTTGAATTTGTTCTTACATGTGTACATGTGTACATAATCACTGTACAAATAACATTTTGCAGCATGTCAGGCTTTTCAGAGGAATAGGCAGCCATTCCTAAAAGCAGAGGCAAATGCAAGACACAGTCCTCCTTTGCTCATGAGTCTCCTTCGGTGATTGAAAGCATAATTTAGAAAATCTACACACCACATATAAGAGAACAGATAACCAGCAAGACCTTATTATTACCCATTATAAATAACAGTACCTGCATTTAAAGAAAACCTGTAATTTCCCAGGGAAATCTTGGGAGACTTGCAATAGTAAAGGGAATCCTCTGGATGTTGCAGCGACTTCATACTAGGGATAATCACATATATGCAAATTGTGCAAATTTATGCAAGTTTATATATATATATATATATATATATATATATATATATATATATATATATATATATACAGCTTGACAACAGACCAAGAGTGGTCAGTTTTCAAACTGCATATATTTGCATACACATTTGCATAATTTTGGAAAAATTTGCATCTCATTCATCATCCCTACTTCCCACATTCTCCTCAACTCCACTGGCCAGGACCCTCTTTTAGTTTGCAGCTGTACTCCCCTTTGTGTACAGCGCGTGTGCCAGTAAGGCCGTACTGTGCATGAATAAGCAGCTCCGGCTTACTGCGCAGGCATGGCTGTGTTCATGCTTGTGCAGTATGGCCACATTCATATATAGCTGTACTCCCCTTTGTGTACAGCGCATGTGCCAGTAAGGCCGTACTGTGCATGAATAAGCAGCTCCGGCTTACTGCGCAGGCATGGCTGTGTTCATGCTTGTGCAGTACAGCCACATTCATATATAGCTCTACTCCCCTTTGTGTACAGCGCATGTGCCAGTAAGGCCGTACTGTGCATGAATAAGCAGCTCCGGCTTACTGCGCAGGCATGGCTGTGTTCATGCTTGTGCAGTACAGCCACATTCATATATAGCTCTACTCCCCTTTGTGTACAGCGCATGTGCCAGTATGGCCATACTGTGCATGAATAAGCAGCTCCGGCTTACTGCGCAGGCATGGCTGTGTTCATGCTTGTGCAGTATGGCCACATTCATATATAGCTCTACTCCCCTTTGTGTACAGCGCATGTGCCAGTAAGGCCGTACTGTGCATGAATAAGCAGCTCCGGCTTACTGCGCAGGCATGGCTGTGTTCATGCTTGTGCAGTACAGCCACATTCATATATAGCTCTACTCCCCTTTGTGTACAGCGCATGTGCCAGTATGGCCGTACTGTGCATGAATAAGCAGCTCCGGCTTACTGCGCAGGCATGGCTGTGTTCATGCTTGTGCAGTATGGCCACATTCATATATAGCTCTACTCCCCTTTGTGTACAGCGCATGTGCCAGTAAGGCCGTACTGTGCATGAATAAGCAGCTCCGGCTTACTGCGCAGGCATGGCTGTGTTCATGCTTGTGCAGTACAGCCACATTCATATATAGAGGAGAGTGGGGGCTACAAGAACATACTGTATATGACAAGCTCTTGTTGGATATAATCAGCGGGTCTCTGTGTGGCATGTGATGATGATTACCAGATTCTTTACATTGCATCTGCATTCATGTGGCATGGCAAGTCAGAAAAGTAAATACGTTACCAAATAGAAAATATCTCCACTTACAGTGATTACAACCTTTTACAATATTGATGTGGTCTGAATCTGCTAGAACTAGACATTTTTAATTTGGTAAAAAAATTGAATGCATAATATATGAATTTCAAATTACATATAGGTGAATGAAGGACCACATTTGATGGCCAGCTAAGTATTGCCACTACAATGGAATGAGAAGTACCCACAGATGTGTGTGAATGTGTGCTACTTAAAAAAACAAAAAAAACAAAACACTAACCCCTAAAATATTCATTTACCAGATATCAGAAAAGTGCACACGAACAATCACATGACAATTGCACTGAAATTATTGGAAAATACATGGAGCAAAATAGAAAAACATTCTGATCACATTGCAGTGTATTTGTGATTATGATTTGAATTTCAGTGGAAAAGGCCCTTCAGCTCATTTGAAAGAGATGAACCTGTTCCGTACATAGTTAAGGACTATTTATAGAGCTGATGTGTGTTTTATGATAACTTTCCACTATTTAAAACTGTATGCAGAGTACCACAGATAAAGTCTGCCTTTGATTATACTGCTGTAAATTTTCTGCTATTACATACACTATGCTGAAGTGACACTAGCTTAAAAATGGGGAGTGGAAAAACTACTCCTAATCATCATGGACATTTTGCTTAGTGTTGGTTTGAGCAGATCGCAGTGTAATGCTTACTCAATGTGCTTTAAAAGAACATTGCTTGGATAGACATTTTATTGTTGCTGTAAATAAATGCTGCATGAGAATAATATTGCTTCAGTTCTAGTTGGCTTACACATGACTTTCCAGTGTGGAATATAATATTGTCACTCCCTCAAACTCATAAACTTAAAAACAGTTTACTTCACTTTTATTTTTATTCAAGGTGAACAACTTTCAGATGTAAATTTCTATATTTTACTAAAGTATATTTTCATCACTTTGGTTAATTTTTCTGCTACTTACATCCCAATCACTTTGCTTTATTTCTCAGCAGGCAGACTAGCTCATTATTAAGCAAATATACACAGCAGCGCATCACAGTTCAGTTTTGCCGGAGGATATGAAAGATGGATTAGTTACAGAAAAAAGCTCAGACTGCAATATGGGAGGTCTTGCAAGATTAGAGGATTAAGGTCCATTCGATTTTATATCTTAAATACTATCAATTTGATGTATTACAGCATTAAAAGTGGAAGATGTTCACAGCATACATACCCCAGATCCAAGGAGAACTCTGCTATAAATAGGGTTGGAGGGTTGATTAGCAGAAATATTAGCAGTTGGGTGTCTTTTGTGTTCCTGCCTTAGTGGAATAGAGTGGTAGTCTTGGTCTCTATAGCCCACTGACTGTGCCTGATTAACAGCTGTGAGAGGTAGCTTGACTCCGCCTCATCCCAGGGTTAGAGAGGTATTCTCTGTTAGACACCCCTGGAGTACGGATATAAGGATTAGGTTCTTAAGGCTTCTCCCTGGGTTCTTCCACCATTATTCTCTGTACTCCCTCTTTTAATGCCTCATCCTCTAGGCAAGCAAGCTCTTTGCACAATAATAGTAAAGTAAAGTATAGTAAAGTAAAAAAAAAAATCCTTCTTGTTTAATTCATAAAGCCACTGATTTGTAAGAATGCAGAAAGTTGACGTTTAGGCTTGTGTCTTTGTTTGTAAAGTAATAAATGGATTATTATATGGTTGTTTACTCTGATCAATGTACAATCTCCATTAAACATACTAAAAAAAAGTTTGAGATATGTGGCAAACTTCTGGGGTTTAAAAAAGTAAAATTGTTTTGGTGGTGGTGGTTGGGGGGTGGGCGTTGGGGTTAAGAGGAGATAATTTGAACATGACACTGCTCCTCAAACAAAGCACTTCTTCTAAGTCCTCCTAATTTCTCTATAAAACAACAGAAGTTTGCCTTCCTAATACAGGAGCTATTTACAATTATTCAGGTAGGAGTGAGCTCTGAAATGTCTCCCAGCGCATCACTGCTGAATATGCAAATCATCTCTTTGATGTCCCTGAAAGCTAAACACACCTCCAGAACTGCATGACACCATTGAATGCAATGATGTGTAAGCTTGTTAATATTACGAACCACACTAATCCAACATGCAACATTTCTCTATAAAGTCACTAAAATATAAAGAAGCCCTGACTTCTTTGATACCTTTCAATATCTGTAAAGTATTCCATGCAGAAGTTAAAGAACTTACAAGCTACTCCATTCTTCACAAAGAAAACTTGATAAGACACTATTTTTTTCAGAACTCAGAGAGATTTGGCATTACTAAAAGCATTTCCATTTGGACAACCACATTTTCAGATCATGTATCAGACGTAAAGCTGCTCACAAAGGCTAACTTCAAACTAAGATTCTGTATATTAACTTATTGTGAATACAGGTAATTGAAATCTAAGCCATGCTTCGAGCCTCTTATTTCGGGCCAGGTCGTAGAGGGCACTCCTGTCTCTCTACCTCCCCCAAACTTTGTAAGCAAAACAATAATATAAAAAATGTCCTTTTCCCGTGTACTGTATGTCTACAATGGTGGGCAAACTAGAGATAATAGTGTCTGGACTAAATGATAGTTGGATTTTAAAAAAGGTACCGCACAGCAAAAGTTTTGTTAGGTTACAGCTAGCTCTGCTTCTGCTTAACATTATCTTTAAACTCTGATATCTCCACCTCACAAACCAACATTGGTCTTGATACCACAACTACCATCACACAGACAAAACTTTCACTTCAAGCCCTTATCTCTCTATCTCATAAACTAACATTGCTCTTAATACCACAACTAATGCACACAAACACATCTTCGAGAGAAACTCCGACCAAGAATTGAACTTTATCCCAATCAGTAGCTGATACCCCCTTTTACATGAGAAATCTATTCCTTTTCACAAACAGACCATCAGGGGGCTCTGTATGACTGATATTGTGGTGAAACCCCTCCAACAAGAAACTCTGAGGACCGTGGTACTCTTGGCAGTTTCCTGTCTGTGAACCTTGTTGCATTGTGGGAAATAGCTGTTTACAGCTGTTTCCAACTGCCACAAAAGCATGCAGCAGCTACATCACCTGCCAACAGTAAAAATGTCACCATGTAATAAATGTCAGAATGTAAATCAGGGATTTTAAAGATTTTACAATGGGCAAACACTGACTAAATCATTTATACATAATTATTGTAAAAATTAAGCACTTTTTTATTACATTATTTTCACCGGAGTTCCTTTTTAAGGTATGTACACACCTATGATGTATGTTACCCTTTGGGGATCAGCACCTGATCTTTTTGGGAAACATTGCTGGGCCAGCCAGTACATATGGATTTCACCTAGGTAGCGGATGATGCATACTGTTATAATGCGGGGTGGGGGGTAGGGACGAAGGAGCGGCAAGTGTGTGACCTCATGCGTCAGGTAGGGGAGCGGCATCTTCAAAGTAGTAGTTGGCCTTCCATCGTGTGAGTATATCCAACGGGTGGGGGTGGATCACTCACGGGTTGGGGGCTGCCATACATATGCTTGTTTATCAGCTTAGGCGGTCATTATCAGCCGCCTCAGCTGACTTAAGTCAAGCTTGTGTATGAGCTTTAACACTCCAAACCTTTATTTCTTCAAATGAAAAACTAGCCTTTCTCTTACACCCCAGTTACCACACATAAAGAGCTGAATGAGTGCTGTGCATGAAGGAAACTGGCTAATTACTGATCAGGTAGCTGGCTAATTGCTGGTTCCTGAGGCTGACTCATGTGGTTAGCTAAGTCAGATGGAATGTGTGGTAATATGGATGGCTGACACTGGTAAACTAATCTAAATTGTTTTAATAGTAGTTCTTACTAAACACATTACCAATCAATTCAACACCACCACAAGCAAGTGATTTATAAATAAAAAGACACACAAAGAGAAAAACTCTTCATATATGATCTCCAATAGGCAACAGCTATTTCTAGCAACAAGAAGGAACAAAGCTTCTTATCCTCACAGCTTGTCCTCCAGCAGTCTACTATTTCAGTCTATCTCGGAGTTTTCTGCTTTCAGACTTTGGCCATACCAGGTCTGTGAGGCATGTTTTGAGACATTGTGCTACCCAGCAAGAAATATATTAGTGACAGACAATCGAGCCATGATAATTAGAAGCACAACCTTCTAATTTCACATAACAGTAGCATTATAAAATAAACTAAGCTATATTCATTATTCACATTAAAAAACAAAACTCCCATCACATTAATCATTCATCAACATTATTACATGGCTATTAATGAAAAAAGTTGGGGGGACATTGGGATCATGTGAAATTGTAACAAATATTGTAAAAAAAAAAGATCTACTCGGTGTCAGCATCAAATAATTATGGTGGCATTTAGTATATCTTTATTCATCCCACTATTTGTTATACATTAAATATTCACCACATTATTTTATTACTGTATATGGAATCCTTGTTGATCTCTCAGAAAGGTTACTCTTAAGATAAGTGTACAAGTACAATAACTTTCATCTGTTGGATTTGGGACTTGAACACTAGGGAGATAAACATATATACAGTGGCTTCGGCCCCCTTGAAGTTTTCCACATTTTGTCACATTACTGCCACAAACATGAATCCATTTTATTGGAATTCCACTTAAAAGACCAATACAAAGTGGTGTACACGTGAGAAGTGGAACAAAAATCATACATGATTCCAAACATTTTTTACCAATAACTAACTGCAAAGTGGGGTGTGCGTAATTATTCAGCCCCCTGAGTCAATACTTTGTAGAACCACCTTTTGCTGCAATTACAGCTACCAGTCTTTTAGGGTATGTCTCTACCAGCTTTCCACAGCTAGAGACTGAAATCCTTTCCCATTCTTCTTTGCAAAACAGCTCCAGCTCAGTCAGATTAGATGGATAGCTTTTGTGAACAGCAGTTTTCAGATCTTGCCACAGATTCTCGATTGGATTTAGATCTGGACTTTGACTGGGCCATTCTAACACATGGATATGTTTTGTTTTAGACCATTCCATTTCTGCCCTAGCTTTATGCTTAGGGTCGTTGTCCTGCTGGAAGGTGAACCTCCGCCCCAGTCTCAAGTCTTTTGCAGACTCCAAGAGATTTTATTCCAAGATTGCGCTGTATTTGGCTCCATCCATCTTCCCATAAACTCTGACCAGCTTCCCTGTCCCTGCTGAAGAGAAACACCCCCAGAGCATGATGCTGCCACCACCATATTTGACAATGGGGATGGTGTGTTCAGAGTGATGTGCAGTGCTAGTTTTCTGCCACACATAGCGTTTTGCATTTTGGCCAAAAAGTTGCATTTTGGTCTCATCTGACCAGAGCACCTTCTTCCACATGTTTGCTGTGTCCCCCACATAGCTTGAGGCAAATTGCAAACGGGACTTCTTATGCTTCCCTGTTAACAATGGCTTTCTTATTGCCACTCTTCCATAAAGGCCAACTTTGTGCAGTGCACGACTAATAGTTGTCTTATGGACAGATTCCCACACCTGAGCTGTAGATCTCTGCAGCTCGTCCAGAGTCACCATGGGCCTCTTGACTGCATTTCTGATCAGCACTCTCCTTGTTCGGCCTGTGAGTTTAGGTGGACGGCCTTGTTTTGGTAGGTTTACAGTTGTGCCATACTTCTTCCATTTTTAAATGATCGCTTGAACAGTGCTCTGTAGGATGTTCAAGGCTTTGGATATCTTTTTGTAGCCTAAGGCTGCTTCAAATTTCTCAGTAACTTTATCCCTGACCTGTCTGGTGTCCTTTGGACTTCATGGTGTTGTTGCTCCCAATTTTCTCTTAGACAACCTCTGAGGCCGTCACAGAGCAGCTGTATTTGTACTGACATTAGTTTACACACAGGTGCATTCTATTTAGTCATTACCACTCATCAGGCAATGTCTATGGGCAACTGACTGCACTCAGACCAAAGGGGGCTGAATAATTATGCACACCCCACTTTGCAGTTATTGATTTGTAAAAAATGTTTAGAATCCTGTATGATTTTCGTTCCACTTTTCACATGTACACCACTTTGCATTGGTCTTTCATGTGAAATTCCAATAAAATGGATTCATGTTTGTGGCAGTAATATGACAAAATGTGGAAAAGTTCAAGGGGGCCGAATACTTTTGCAAGCCACTGTAGATGAGTTGCGTAGCTACAGCTGAGTGACAATTAACATTAATATGGTGTGGGGAGGAGGAACGACGGCACAGTGCATGGTGAATCGCCTTCTTGTGGGTGAAGTAAAGAGATGAACGATGCTCTTGACCATTGTGATTGCTTAAAGATCTGGCATGCCGCTTCTTTGACACATCTGTAGACATGTATGTTTCTCAGCCAAGATAAGCCCTGAATGACTGCTTTGTCCAAGTTTAGTCAAGTGTGTGTACAAGACTAACTATGGCACTATGTAACATTTATAGGAATTTAAATGGGAAGCCTCATAAATGGTCTGAATATTCATAATTTACCACACACCTTAAATAAGGTTAAAACATTTATCTTAGATGTTTAAAGCACACTGACATTAAAATAGATTGATATCCTCACTAGCTACAAACACATGTAATATCCTATTTAATATTGGTTACACTTGTATTGAAAATAAAAAAAAAAAAACCCACCAAACTAGGTTTAGTAGGCGATCCTGATTCCTGATATTTGCGTATCCCTGGGATCTTAATCCCTCATGTGAGGGTTTACTTGATGTCCATGAGCTAGATATGCTATGAGATTTATATCAACTTTAGCATTACTTATATTTGACAGTTGTTCAATTCCTCCTACTGAAGAAGTGAACTGAACTCTGATTCACAAAATGCACCACATGCACGTATGTGAACCATACATGTTTTGACGTGTTTTAAAGACAAGGTGTCTGTGGTCAGATGGACCTTAGTCTCACCACTATGTTCCAGAGATTAGGTGACCTGTTGCTGCACATGCCTATAAAGGTCAGGGATGGCCAATATCTTCTTCCTAGTACCTTCCTCTGTAGGGCTGCAATGCCTACAGATTTTTTAAGTCTCTCATAATCTACCAGTTGGTAAGGTAAAAGCTGGCAGGATAGCAGTTCTGACAAACCAGCTGTCAGACGTTGGGGTAGGGAGTTACTTGACATCCGCATTTTTTTTCATCTATTACATCTGAGTGATGGAATTTTGGCTCTCTTGGCAATGACCGTGAAGTGGGCAGGCTGGATGGCAGAGTGAAGGACTACTGGAAATTAAAGAGAGGAGGGGAGGAGGCAAAAGGTGAAACACAGGGGGGCTGGCTTGCGATTTTACAACTTCTTTCTTTAAGGGCTTCCTGCCACAGGGCTTTCTAATGGGACTTCAGGTACCTTCTTATCAAAGTTGTTCCTACCTGGGTGCTGGTCTTCCCACAAACAATTCACTGTTCACACAGGATGCAGATGACTTTTGAACTGGCAGCAGCAAGCACACATTTCCATACTAATAAGCCTTGTTGAGCTCATTGAGTACCACTAGAAGTGACCGGGGGTGGTGTCTGGCTGATTACCAATCTAGCAAAACATAATGGTCTACGCACAACTTATTTAGTGATCCAAAACCTGAAAAATGTATTGCACATACAAAAATCTCTATATTAAACTGTAAAAGAGCCTACAGCAATTCAAATTTTAAAATACTTTTCTGCGCAGAAAACTGAACTATAAAAACCACATAGGGGCCACCAGACCACCACATTGTCGATGGCTTAACTTGCTTACAGACTCAGTACGCCCCTGCAGTCAAGCATCCACCTATAAGTCCTATGATCACTCATATATGCTGGAACAATCACATAGCAGCTGCCTCCCTTCTAACAGAGATGGAGTCCATATATATTTGGCATATATACAGTTGTCAGATGTGCATTCCTCCGCATAATACATGCATGCTTAGAAGGACATTTACAGCAAGGCGTTATATAGCTCAGCAGGTTAGGCGGCAGTAGCAGTTAAAGCAGTTAAGGTATTAGTGGTATACTTGCGTCCCTCCATGTTATATTGATATTCCACACTTGGGCGCTCCACCAGACATCGCATTAACACTGGGATAGCAATCCATCTATGTGTATCTCAAGCTGACACGCCGCAGCGTGCAGCTGTAGTTTGATTACGCCATTCACCGCATGGAGGCGTGGATGGCCGGGCGGGTCAAGTGTTAACTCACACAAGACTTGGTAGCCCCTACTGCCTGTGTTTTTCATGTCATCTGATGCTTCATCAGGGCCTGTCTGGATGAACACAGGTGGTATCACACCCTGCCTCCTTTCCCCTGTGACCTCTCCCTGCTTCCTACCCTTTTCTTCCCTCTTTGAGGCCATCTCTCTCTCTGAACTCTCTTACTGTTGTTCCTCTCTTGGGGCACCCAAGTGACATTCATCACCACATCATCATCACCCCCATCGCTTACACTTTCCAGCTCACCCTAGGTTAGATTACACCCTGTGGTGACCTCAGCATGGTCTTCTGCATGTCAGACTTCCTCCTCTCCTCCTTCTTCAGATGGCAAGAATGCTTGAGCATCACTTTGGTCCATCAATGCCAGGGGAAATACTCTTTGGTCCATCAATGCCTAGAGAAATAGCTCCTCTGAGCAATCCAATTCAATTTGAGGGGCTGCTGTGGTGGTGGAGGTGGTGTTGCAGTTGACTACAGCAGAGGAGGATGAGGAGGGTGTGGCAACATTGGCAGCTGAAGAGGTAGAAAAGGTGGAACATCGAGTGAGCCAGTCAAACACCTCTTCTGTATTCTGTGAAGTAATAGCTTTCTTCTGCATACTATCACATATGCCACAACCACGGGACGACGCACCACCACAAACCCTAGCACCTCTTTGCGATACTCTGCCTCTGCCTGTCATTTTTTTCTTATAATGAATGACACCAGCACAGGGGCACTTTCCAAATCGAATAATTAAATCATTTTTTTGACACTGATATCACTGCTTGAACACAGTACGGCCAGTAACAGGGGTTTCAATGCGATACTATGTGGACGTAACTGTGTGGTCATCCTGTCCCACCTGATTTCAGGGTGAAGGGTCAAAAGATGGCACTATGGGAAAGTATAGGGCTGGTGTGAACGGCCCATGTAGTTTGCGCTGCTCAGGAATGTGCAAGTAGCCACCGTTCGATGGCAACCCTTCTCCCGGCGAATGGTTCTGCCAATACTAGTAAAGACACTTTGAGAAGCACTATGCTTTAGTATGTACAATGTGTCAAAATTGTTGCTAACAAACAAATAGCGTGTACTTAAATCCATTTTGTAGGTGCCCATGGCGCCTTAATCTCATGGACTATTTGGCTTGGCATATCTAATGCTGGGCATACACGGCTCATTTGTGTGCCGGTATTGAGCTGCTGGCTCAATACTGGCGCATCCCCGCTCGTCCCCGTGGGCGCCCAAATTGATTCGCGCTCGGCCCCGCGGGTGCTTCCTTATCTGATGCTCGTTTCTTAAATTGTCTGCCCCCGCGGGGATCGAGCACGGTATCGATCCGGCGCAGTGATTGGACACGTCAGAAATTATCAATCGAGCAAACAGCGGCTTGATTGATAAGAAACATCTCACCGTGTATGCCCAGCATAAGAGTGCAGAGTTCAACATCAATGACCTTTGCAATTTCTGGGTTATACCAGCTGGTTATCCCCAGATGTTTTAAAAACATTTTCAGTGTTTTCAACACCTCCCTGCAAACTGTAAATCTTTGTGTGAAGAGCCACTTCAGATGGCCAGGATTCCGTTTGGTAAACTGTCATATGCTATCATGGCTTTTGTTTAGTACAGTAAATGTACATGTGACTTATTTTATAATCCATAAGCAAAAGTGCAAAACAATTTACATACACAGTAATACTATAGACAAAGTATTCATGATACAATTCGTGAAATCTCTGTTTTACCCCACACACATCCCCAAGACTTTTTCAGGAGCTTACGCAATAAAAAAGCGCTAGTGCTATGTAACCCTATAGCAGTGTTCTCACTGCAGCTATTGGCACCAATCGTGGGTGACCGCACTCGTTCTGAAATTGCGGAAGTGTCCAGTGATTTTTACTGTGCTAATTGCAGTAAAATCACTCACACACAATGGAAGCGCTAACCACTCCCATTTTGCCTTTTTAGATGTGAATGGGGACTAATTGCTAAAATATGTTATGTCACTACTGGCTACAGTGGGCATAAACAATGGACTTCCATCTAAAACATTTCCTAGTAGAGGCTAGGAAATGTACTAACTAAAATTAAGAAAAACAAAAGTTTGCCTTCTTAAAACTTAGAACAAAAATATGCAATAATTCAGGTTGGAGTAAGCATATGATGTCTGCTATGATGCTTCAGTGCTGAATATGCACATTATTGAATTATGGCATATTCAGCAGTGATGCATTGTGGGAGACATCATATGCTCACTCGAACCTGAATTCTTGCAAATTACTTCTGTTTTAAGAAGGCAAACTTTTGTTTTGCTTAATATTTTAGTAAGAGGGCAGTTTGGTCCTTTGTAGCCCCTTACATGCTCCAATGAGTTCTGGTTCACCATGAGCTTGCTGGGTAGTCTGTACCTGAAGAAAAAATAAGTTTCACATTTTTGCACAGATGGTAATATTTTGCTAAATGCATTTAGGTCATGGTGAATACAAAAAAAAAAAAAAAAAAAAACACAATGGGCTTAATTCACGAAAGCGTGATAACTCAGTTATCACACCTAAAAGCTTTGCATCTGCAAACTAGGGTGCTAAGTAGTTTGCACATGCAAACTACTTAGCAGCATAGTTAGCACATGCAAACTACTTAGCACCGTAGTTAGCACATGCAAACTACTTAGCACCCTAGTTAGCACGTGCAAAGCATGTTAGCACATGCAAAGTTGGTTTTCACTGCTGTGCTAACACTTAGCACCCTTTAGTGAATGGAGCCCCATGTGTATTTTGGTGAAAATTCTCAAAAAGTGAAAATGCAAACTTTGATGTGAACAGTACTTTGGCAAAAACTTGAACTTATCCTTAACACTAAAATAGTACACTATGTTCAACACCACAGAATTTCAGAACTTTCTAGAGTGAAAATCTGTAATACAGGTGGGACAGTGTTTAACTAAGCATGATTTAATGTGAGAGATTGGGGATTCTGGTGAGCCTCTCACTTTCGGAGTTACAGCTTCCTCACTGAACATATAAACACATTTGTTGGAGGTGGGATGTTAACAAGGGCTTTATTTGTTTATTGTTGAATTTAATTAACCCCCTTGGCATTATGATTATTTCCAGATTTTAGGGTCTAAAAGCAGTGTGCCAGGGAGATCTGCAGCAGTTCCATCAATCACTCACCTCCCTGGCTCCATCCATCCTCTGGGTGGCGCTGCAACACTAAAGTGAGATTGCTGACTGTCTTCATGACGACAGCCAGAGATCTCACCAGGTGGAAGCAGAGCCTAGGAGGAGCCGAAGAAGAATGGCGGCCGACGTGGGGATCCCCTGGGAGGTATGTTGAAACACCCACTGTGCGCATTGCTCTGCATACAGCCTCTGGGGCTACCCAGAGCACAGGTCGGGATTGCCACTCTGAGCTGCGGTTTTCCGCCCCAACCCTAGCTCAGAATTACTGCCATGGAGGTTAATCAGGCTTTCCTTAAATACAGTACAATTTTTACAGCTTTGCAAATACGTAGTTTAAGATAAAAGCCTTTTCTTGAATTGCAACATCTACTGTTTTTTTTTTTTCAGGATGATTTGCATAAATTAATTATTTCAGATTGCTTCACTTATCTTTTGTTATTATTTTTCTAAGGTAGAATATAGTTAAATACATATCTGTAAAATAGATAACATAATGTATGCACATTATATTTGTCTTCTTCTTCTGAGCTGTGTTTTGCATATCACTGAAAAAAAACATTTATTTTAATTTTTGTATTGAAATGATTTATGGCAACTTTTTAAACTGGGCAAGAAAGCATAGCTGCTGCAGTTCATGGGGCCTACAAAGATTTTATAAGCCTAAATTTCAAACCTGGTTGTTCAGAGCACTGCAGCATCAGGAAATTATGCTTCAGGTTCCATTCCATTCATCTTTTTTAGACTCTTTATCCATCTGTAAAATTAGTTTTAAGCCTGCTTCTTCGAGTAACGCCTACTGCATTACATATTTAAAATACAACATTCTCCAATTTCTACAAGACACAAGTCTTGTAGAGGAACAAGTCAGTGGATATTCAACTAAGTAACACGTGTATAATTGTTTGTAGTTGTACATTCCATGTATACATTTCTAATCTTGCAACCAAAGTTACCATTAAATATACAAAATAATAATAATAATAATAATTTGCATTGTATCTGTTGTTGAACAATGCTAATTGAATTTACTAATATTTTTAAATGATAGATTGTTACAGAGAGAGATAGATAGATAGATAGATAGATAGATAGTTAGATAGATAGATAGATAGATAGATAGGCAGATACCTGGAAATGGGTACAATTTTAGTTTGCTTGTGTGTATGTATATATATATATATATATATATATATATATATATATATATATATATATATATATATATATATATATATATATATATATACAGAGAGAGAGAGAGAGAGAGAGAGAGAGAGAGAGAGAGAGAGAGAGCGTGTTTGATATAGGTAAGTCTGAATATTTGCTATTCATTTTCACATTGAAAATTACATTTTCATGTATGAGAAATCTATTCACTACTGTATATTTGCGTTATATGGGCAATGCTTTCAAATATGTTAATTAAAAATTCCTATGCAAATTCATATGATCAAAAAAATAGGCCCTGTATTCTAAATGTGTTATTCTGGTGACAATAAAAAGATATTTAGATACTAACTAGATAGACTAGATTTTCTTTGTGATACCATACAACAAAAGTGTAATCACACTTTTCACACACATACACCACATGCACCTAAGAAGAATACACATGTAGTGCACATAAATGTTCACAAAATCTCACACATGAATTCATGCAGATCACACGCATATCTTAGTGCAGACTGCACCCACATTTTCATGCTTATATTGCACATTTTTACATAAATGCATTCACACGTGCATTTCACACAAAAATACAGGCAGAAAAATGATTTCTGTTTTCTCATCAGTGTTGGATATGCTATTCTTTTCTGAATCATTTCTTATCTGAGGGACTACAGAAGGCTTTGGTCCAGGAATCCTGTCCATGCAACTATATATGTTGCACAAGACAGAAGACAGTGATCATAAAGTTATTAATAAAGAAGAACATAATGGCCTTCCTTGCTGGCAATGAAAAGTTAATTTTATTAAGTGAAACCTTATTTTTCATTGCTTTTAAGTAATGGCATAATTTCTCCATCACTTTATTAAGAAAGAAACAAACATGGGTACATATTAAAGGGACAGGTATGTAATGCAGAGTTGTTAGACTATATAATTGACCAATAGAATGAAAGACACATGACTATTATGACTACTATCTTATTTTATATTGTAAGTGTATAGATGAATGTATAACTTACTGTCAAAATCACAAGCACAATATTTATTTATGAACTGTTTAGTTTATGGAAGGCAAACTACAGTATGTGTTAGGTACAAAAGACTCCTTAGACATGCCGACTAGTAATAGTTATGTGTTTTTTAGGTCTAGGACCCATTACCAAGGGCAAAGCACTATTGTAATCGCTAGTGATTTGTTCTAGCGCTTTGTAAGAAATTTTAGAATTTCCTTGCTCCCAGCCTCCCACACTATATATTACAATAGAAATGCTCCCAAAAAGCTGCATGTCCTGCGATTGCGATTTCCCTAATTGCAATCACTCCAGTGGGATCTGCTCCATCCACTTACATTGTCAAAGCGATCCCAAAACACTGCCACAAACACTTTAATGGGTCCCAGCCCTAAAAGATGTCTGAGCATGAAATAGTTTTCATGTTGGATTAGTCTAAAAGACTAATCTTGTGCTGTTTTGTAACACTCTATATGGATTTGTCTATCACAATACAAAATAATGAGCAAGAAAAAAAAATCAACATTGAATTTCTCAATTTTTTTGTGCTGTGGGGAACTGCAAGTATCAACAATGAGAACAATTTAATGCACTTAATGAATATACAAAAATAATTAAAGGGTTTCTTCACAATGATACTTAAATATCAGCAGGAATATTGTGAAGTAAATATACAGTATGCAATTAGAAGATTGTATGGGGAACCTTCTAATATAATATAAACATGTTGTGAGATATTTAGACTGAATTCCCTTCAGTTTGGTTCAACAACAGTTCACCTGAATTGGAGCCAATACTTAGGTTCAAGAACGTAATATGAATCCTATTGACATTAATGGGGGGGGGGTCCTAGTTTGTGTTTTGGACTCCATTGAACTTGTTCAGCAGATAAATGCAACAAAAAATACACAGGAAATACACATCTTGTGTTCCTGAGCAATATAAAAAAAGGATCTTTATATTCATTAGAAGGGGTATATACAGTATATGCGGCTTTGAGGGCAACACAGGAGAAATGCCAGTTCTTACATTTAAAGCTCAATCAGGTCCTCCTTCTACTAGGTAATCCTACTGTCATTGTTACAGAATTGCTGTGGTTCATTTTTGGGACTGCCCTAGAAACAACACTGTACCTTGGTGGTGTGTACTTTGCTTTTTCTTCCCCATTTGTTTCAAAGAGTACTGGAGACGAAGCTCTGGTACAAAATTAGTTACTCACCTAATGAAAGGGAAGCCTCATGATCCTATTGAGGATTCCCTCGCTACTCTGTTGTCCCCCGTTGCTGAGCGTGGCCCTCCGAAAGACTAGCAACAAGGCATTATCATTAATCACATTGGGCCGTGCAGGTCCTCTACCTAATGCGTGGCCATGCAATAGCCAACCGAGCCCATGAGCACATTCGCAGTAAACCGGAGCTTAAAATATGTCCATGAAAGCAGGAAATAAAAACACTGGAGATGTATTTTAGGATTTGTAACAGCTGTAACAAAGAAATGTTTTTCTTTAAATGTTATTATGCTATTATGCTGTTGCTTATCTTTTAGAGCAAAGATGAAGTAACTATACTGTCCCTGTCCATGATTCCTTGGCCAGCTGTCTGTAGTCAGGTGCACCCTGCCATATACCATCTGCTGTACTGAAAAGGATGCATGTGTTGTTGCATGTTTCTGCAAAGCAGGAACAACTTTCTCTGATATTTTTTTTTCCTTCTGGGTATGTTGTGTTAGGGAGAAGCAGACAAAAATACCTGACAGAGGGCAGGTATGTCCACCAGTTTATAGGAGAGAAGCTGCTGACTTAGCAGCCACACAGTACTTAAAGAGGAACTGTCGCAAACATCTTAAAATGTAAAACACATACAAATAAGAAGTATGTTTCTTCCTGAGTAAAATGAGCCATAACTTATTTCTCTCCTGTGTTGCTGGCATTTACAGTAAATAGTAGAAATCTGACATTACTGACAGTTTTTGGGCTAGTTCATCTCTCCATAGGGGATTCTCAGCATGGCCTTTATTCTTTATAAAGACACTCCCTGAAAAAGATTTATACAAAGATGCTGACCAGCCTCCCTGCTCACCGTACACCTTTTTGGCAGTTGGACAGAGCAACTGCCTTTCACTAAGTGCATTTTGAAAATAAAGAAGTCCCTGTGAACCCCCATGAGGTAATGGGCTAGTCCAAAACCTGTGGGGTCTCTCAGATTTCTACTATCTACTGTAAATGACAGCAACATAGGAGAAAAGTAATTTATGGCTCATTTTACGCTGTAAGAAACATACTTCTTAATTGTATATGTTTACATATACTTTAAATTTTATGATTTTCACGACAGAGGTCCTTTAAGGAAATTTACCTATATTATTTTGGATGACTTGGGGACTCCCTCTCCAGAAATGGCCTTTTCAGAGATATCAGCACAGACTATTAGCGCTTCCACCTTCTCCTCATTGAATAAAAATAAGTGTTGACATTCATTTCAAATTAATTATTCTCCTCTCCTGTAAGTTGTTTAGAGTCTTTACCCACAGAATCAAACATAGTATGCTGAAACAGTTTCTCAGAGCTCTCATACCTGCTTTAGAGTGTCTGTGGAAATTGTCATTTAAGAATGTTGAATCAGCCTTTCCCTGGTTTATTGTATCTCCTTAGCTCCCCTGTGCCTGAAGATGCCGGGGCATTGAGTCTATAACTCAGCAGCAGTTGGAATGGATGGCCCCCTTCACATTTAAAAATGGTAGGGAAGGCTGGCTTCTTGAAAGCTGTAAAGGCTTATTCCCTCTGTGTTCCACTGGGACTAACTGCTTTAGAGTGTCTGTGGGAATGGTCATTTGAAGATTTAGAAGCAGCATGTCCCTGGCTTATTTTATCTCCTTAGCTTCCCTGTGTCCAAAGAAGATGCTGGGCCTATACACTATGTAACATTCCGTAGTTGTAATGAAAGGCTACCTCAACATTTAAAATGAGGATGTCGCTATCCATTACAACTAGGGTAGGGATGGATGGCTTCTTGAAAGCTGTAAAGGCCTATTCCCTTTGTGTTTCACTGGGGCCAACTGCTAAGCTACCCTTACTCTTATTACAACCACTACAGCCGCCCCTTTTTATGTGTATCTGTTGCATCTCAGGCACAATGCACTACAGTGTGTGTGGGTGTGTGTGTGTTACTCTGTCAGTGTCCATGTACTAGTAGTTACAATATTATATAACTTGAAAGAAAGGGGGAAAAAATCAATGTTTTACAACACAGAAATGTTTTTAGTAAGAATACACTTTTGCTACACACATTAATCCGGTTGTGTCTGCATGTGTAACACAAGCAGTCTCAATCCTATGTAAAAAAAAGTATTGCAGGTATTTTGAAATACAGAAATATGTTAAGTAAGAAAAATAGTGCACTAAACACTCACAGCAGTAGTGAAAGCATAATTCGCTTTTAATCCCATTAGCACTGTCTCCTAGAGTATTTAACCTAACACTCTTATTTATCCTAACTCCCAGCAGTCTGCAGTAGTACTCTACCTAACTGCACCTGCATTAGACTTTCACATGAATGTTTCTTCTGCCCCCAACTATAACTAGATGTCTGTCACCACCAACATGGCAAAGCTCTTTTCTGGCCTTGAATAGTAAACCTGGAAATTATGGAACTGAGCCTAAAAACTAGCATGTTTTGCTTTTACAGTTAAACTTTAATGTCAGTTAGAAATACGTCAAGTGAGTCTGAAGCATAATTATTAAAAAAGCAAATACCTACCTAAGGGGAGGGAAGGCTCTGGGTCCTATAGAGCCTTCCCATTCTCCTCACGGTATCCTCGTTCCCCCACAGGCTCCTCCTTTTGAATTTCCTGCCACGGGAGACTTTGGAAATCTTTTGAAGCACTCAGGCTCCTGAAGACCAGTAGCTCTGTACTGCGCGAGTGCGCGAGAGAGGGTGCTCGCACATGTGCAGTACGCAGCAGCACGTCTTTGGAAGCCAGAGTGGTTCCAAAGACTCTAAAGCCAGCCCAACGTAGAAGAGAGCAGTCTACAACCCATGGGTCATAAACTACTAATGGGGGAGCCTGTGGGGGAACGCTGGGGACCGTGAGACCAGATAGGCTCTATAAGACCCAGAGCCTTACCTCTTCTTAGGTAAGTATCAGTTTTTTATATTTTTTATGCTTCAGAAAACAGCACAAGTTTGTGCTTTATCAAAAATAAAAACCTGTTTTGTTGCACTAAATGCAGAATGGCCTAAATCTAACAGGGCATTAAGGACTGTGGGTGCAAATTCTGCCAACTGTTTTCATTAATAGCATGGCATTAAAATCTGTGCCAGAATATGCAATGATGGGGTTCTTTGCCATGATAGGTGCTGATAAACTTATACACAAACACCCTTAGGCTTACTTCACACTGACATGTTGTGTTGCATCGGACAATAATCAAATGGCAAATGTGATGCCATTATTTTGTAATGGAATAGTCACATGTGTGTTACCAGTGCAGTGCAACAGAATTCATTGGACTACTACAAGGCATTGGACTACTACAAGGCATGTTGTGTGGTACCAGACCTGTTAATGTACAGTAGCAGTGAAGCATACTTTTTATGTGTATCTGTTGCATCTCAGACACAATGCACAACGCAGCTTTCCCCTCCATTGTGTTGTGATCCTGTTCTTTGAGGATATACTGCAGTGTATAACTAGCCTTGGCCTACCTTACTCTCAATTTACTAAGTGGAAGTGACTGATGAAGGGACTCATGCCTAAAAGCTAAGAAACCATTGTTAGTGCAAATAATGAGTATCACATACAAAACTCAACTTCTTTTTCAATGTTGCAAGCACACTAACATGGCTATAATCTAATTTTCACAGTGAACTTTCTTTTTTTTTGCTAAACAAGGAGTGTTTATTGATTATAAAAGAGAAAAGTTGACATGAATTTCACGGTGAACTTTAATAATAATGTTATCATTTTTCAACAGTTTTCATAAACTAAGACTTCTTATATAAAGCGTACCCAAGACGAAAGATACACTTACCTAGGTAAAGGGAAGCCTCTGAATAGTCCAGAGGCCTCCTATCTGCTCCTCAACCCCACCAATGCCATGCACAGGCTCTCTGAACATACCTGACAAGAGCTTGTTGGGTATGTGCTTGTTGCCGTGCTACCCACCGTGTATGAGTGCGGCCATACTGCTCCTGCATGAGTACAGTCTCATCTTGCCTGTACAGTAAGCCAAAGCCACTTGTGCATGAAGACGAGTGCAGCTGTGAGTTATCAAAGGAGTCTAGGCAGAGGCAGTGGGAAGCCTATTCGGTCAAATACTCATAAAAGCTGTACTATAAAATCAAAAAAGTGCATAATCAAAATCAGAATGAAATTTTGATCATTTTCATACAGTTTTATAATGAAATTTATGAAATGATCAAAAAATACTGGTTTTGTAATGCTGATGAAAAGATTTAGATCATCTCAGGCAGATTCAAGAACATTGTGGCCCTCTGATTTTAGAATACTTTTTAGTCATGTCACACAACACAAAATGAGACAAAAAGAAACATATAAATCTCTTCAAATTAAAATGTCTATGTATTAGTGTAGTCAAATATTCTTTTCTGTGGGAATAGTTTAACAGGGCTTGAAATGATATGACATTTTATTATAAAAGATAAATATTTAGATAATGAATTCATCAAAGTTTTCTAACAGTCATAATATTTTTAATAACGTTGGAACTATAGATCAATAGCAATCATTTTCCCAACCATGTAAAAAGAAGACTGTGCACCATTTTCTAACTAAGCATTAAGGTTTCCATGTCATATGAAATTTAAGTTGGGCTTAAATATGGCTCAGGGCTAATTCACAGTGCTCAGTTACGTTGCAGAATAATTCACAGTCCTGAGCTGTAACTGATCGCTCGTTGCATGCAGGCTTTGTATTAAAGTCTATGTCCAGTCTCCATTGCAGTTCACAGTCATTATAATGCATGAGTTATGCAACTGACCGCTGTGAACTTCGCTCAAATTCTTTTAAAATACAGGTAAAGGATACATGAGTTTTAACCACAGTACTGGCAGTGGCAGAGCAAATATAACTTATATTATTTGATTAATGCTGAATTAGGAAGAAATACTATTGTAATTACAATAGTTATCTGGTTGACTGACACATGAACTTGGGGAAGTTCTTTTAGGAATACATGCTTTATACTTCAGTTCATTTAATATGTCATACTCTTAAGTCGCAGTCTGGGTCTTTTCTCTTTTTTCCTAGACTTTGTGTTCTAGTTGAAACAAAAATGATCTAAATATGTACTCAACATTTCCTTTCTAATTATGTTTAGGAAAGCATACTATTTATTACAATAAAAACATGCATCACAATTAGGCTGTCCAGCATATATTAAATTTTAATTAACCTGTAGTGAAAGACATATAATGGGCTCCATATTTTTCCACTTTAATTAATGTCAAGTGCCTGTCATACTAATCTTTAGGCTTCAGTAATAAGCCTGCAGTTAATACTGTAAGACAGAATGGAATGATCATACCATATATGCATACTGCTCCCTGGTAAGTAAAAGAGAAAGTGTTTAAGAAAGATGATCAAGATAATAGCTAAAATATATGAAGAGCAAGTCTGTAGTCGTACTTTCAATATTTCTCTGATTTATTTTTTTTCCCTTATCCTAAATACATATTGCCAATAGAAGGTTGATGTACAAATAAGAAAACAATAATCAAATGTTCATGACAAAAGTCTTCGAAAGAATATGCACACAATATGAACACTTGCTTGCATGCTCATTTTCATGGAGGGGTATACAGAGAGAAAATGGCAAGTGTCTCTCCTGCAATACCTTATCTTAGAGTGAAGATAGTAGGGTGCAAGGAAAAGCAGCATGGCAAGCATGGCACAAGGTGTCACATGGGCCTAAGTGCCATTTAGCCATTTCTCAAGTTGAACAGGACTCCTCATACTGGATGATTATTTATTGTATGAGAGCTTTGGGAACAAATACAGGCTTTGTCAAACTTGCTTAGAGTAATATATAAGTTCTGGTTAACCTGCATCTAAGCAGACCTTCGAGATTATGTTGGGCAGAATTACATGGTAATTATGGAACAACATTTCACATCCTGCTGTACTGATTTCAAAGAGGAAAAACAAAATCCTTGGCATTTTAAATCATTTGCATATAATGCAGTCCATTTGACACCAAATCTTGAGCACAACCATGTTATTTAGAGTTCATTCACCACTGCTGGGAGCATAACCAAATCTGGGTATGGTTTAGATCTTATAAGCTGGTTGTCCTTATCTTTTTTTTTTGTTTTCAACGCATACAGAAACTTATATTTAAAATGATAAATGGTAGAAAAAAAAACAATGATCATACTGTTGTTTAGATGCAAAAAAAAAAAAAAACTTTGCAGAGAAAAGTCCTTAGCTTAAGAAAAAAAAAGTACTTTTAGTAGCCTGCATTATGTAGATGAAGAAGCTGTAACACTGTTCAGTTATGGTGCGTGCTATAAAGCTCTAAACATGCATTAAATATGAGCGCATAAAAATAATAATCATAACTACAACAACACAATCAGAAATATTTCATTAAGAGCATAGCATGGGTCTTTAAATATATCCTTAAAAGAACACTTTATGGAATAAAGAGCTGTCAATTCAGTCAAGATCAGGCCTTTTCATAATTACTGTAGACCTTTCAATGCCCTTGATTTAACTATTGTGTTAGAAGTATGAAAAGGATAACCGCAGTTCGAAGGATGGAGAGAGATGTGAATAATTATTCACAATTCACTTATCTTATTTTCTTACAAATGAATACTGATTACTAAGAAGCTGTATAGTATCCCATTAAGATGTTGAATGACTATGATTGACTAGGACTATGACTATGATTATTTAATAACTCTGAAAATACCCAAGTTATTAGACATAGTGTAATATTAGTCATAGCAAATATTGGGTCAGTGTTTATTTTACAGTATGCACATCTACATGTTGGCATTTTATTTTGAATCAAACACAAACATAAATGCTAGAATGCATCACAAACATGTAACTTTCGTATTAAAATTACTGTATAATGTTATTTGCATTTGCAGTAGGTTCATATACAAAATTTCATTACAGTTCATATAGCTAGCAACCATATATGGTAACATTATATCAAACCTACAGATTTCTCTACTTTCATGAGTTTGCCAGTCTGTTGATCATATTTTTAAAAGTAATATATAAAGTACAGCTTATAAAATGAATTATGGTCTGACAACAGTGCATGGAACTGGATTAAAAAAACAAACAGTAATAACTGTTTTATTCTCCAGCTCATATCTACTGGGTGTCTGGAAAACTAGTCCACTCTGACTTCAGGTATCTGAGTACCTGTCTTGATAAATTAGCCCAGTCAGTGAAAACTGCGTACAAATAAATAAATAAATAAATGTATGGCAACAGTTCCTTCCAATCTCAGTAAATATTGATTTCTCTACTGTTGGTATTCATCATTCCATGCCTGGGACCTTCAAGGTAACAAGAAATATGCAGTTACGCCAATTTTGCCATCTATTGCTGGCAAGACAAAACACTTTATCACATGACTGTGTTTTGCTGAATCATATCATTTTTTAACATCAGCTTCATACGCTTCTGCTTTCTGGCAGATTTAATGCGGATCTGTCCATGAATATCAAGAGAGAGGTCAGAAGGACCGCTGAATAACATCTGGTAAATAAGTTTTACATAAGGTACAGTAGTTCTGCTTAGCTGACTTCCACCTGCTCTTTTCTGCTTGGGAATTGCCGAGTAGTTGTCTTGTGCTTGTGTGTGAAAACAACACAAAAAAGAATATTAAAAAAAAAGAAAGAAAGAAAGGAAGAAAAAAGGTTTTCTCTTTTTTTGTTAAACTGACTATCTAAAAGTATATTATAAAATAATGTGCAACTAAAACAAGGATCCTCAGTTTACAGTACCCTATAACTCTTTAACCTGTGAAAATCAGTCTAAAGAATTCAATCAAACTAAAAAACACATTAACGTAAAAAAAACACATTAACTCATATCACTTTGCTATTAAATTGTAGAATTAATGCTGCAATTTGCATCAAGCTATATGACATAAAACAGAATCATCCATTAGATTTCATTTTAAAACTTATTGTATATAAAGCACATATTGATAAAACAAGTAACATAAGAACATCAGTGATATCAGTAAAATCAATTTACTTACCTTAGATCAAATTATGCATTAAGCACATGAGTCTGTGTCCAGCGGGATACTATCAATGCATTATCCACAGTGCTTACTGTACAATAACTTCCCTGCTAATTCTGCTCTTATCTGGAGAATCCCTCTTCCAGTACTATTTAGATTCTGACAAGCAAGGGATTGCAGCGAAATAGACTGTCTGATTTGTTTGTTTCCTTTCAAAGCATCTGATTAGTAAGCAAGGCTCAGACATCAGGAGCTCGTGCTGCTGATAGAAAAGCAGTATTCAGCATGGTGGGTGATAACTAACGGAGGAGGAGAGAATGCTAGAGTGAAATCTTGGCTGCACACAGAATGATTTGCAAATGAATAGGGTGGGTTGGAACACAGAGGAGGGGTTTCTTAAAGACTACTTTGCAATAAACTACATCTATCCACACTTAATCAGCCCGTGTAATCTGTTTTCAGCGCCAGCAGCAGCTAATGACATCCCTACAACTTCAGCATCATCAGAAAAATGATATGTCACTCTAATGCTGTAGTAAAAGCACAAGCTCATTGAAATGTTGAAAGCGTGGCAGATTACCTGCTAGAACCAACTTGATCAATCTGCAGCATTTTAAACCTCAGATCAGTATGTGGTTGGAAGTATTTTTAGATTTGTTGGCAGGGATTAGGCATTCCATCTGTTTAAGCAGCCAGCAAAATAGAGGAAACACAAACCCAATATTAAATATGCTAATTAAATTGCAATCAGATAATTGTTGTAATTTTAGGCAGAAGAAGATGCACATTGCCACATTTAACAACTGGCACACTTCTATAATATTACAAATTCAAGAGGGCTTGCAGTTCAACAAAATACCTAAGCTCTTTATCATTGTTAACCTCTGGTGAGACATTGTTCAGAAAAACAACAAAAAGCTAGTTATTTCCCAGATCATTAATTCTAAGTCAGTTCTAAAACTGTTCCCTCCTACATCTTTACGCATATATTTGCACCAGATGGATGATCAATATGCTTTGAAATCAAATGTGACAAGCCTTCTGCTAATAAAAACAGATATTTTATGTATTCTCTCTTTTTTTGGAGAAGACTGCAATCTTTATATTTAGCTGCAGGGGAAAAATACAGATTCACCATGGAATTCTATTCTTACCAATGTCGCGGGTCCTCTGTGACTCATGCTGATGATGATTTGAAGATTCCCAAGGTGTAGAATCTATGTGATAACTTGGTCTTTTCCATCACCCCTGTTAGTGGTAACAGCTTTTGTGCACGGGGATGTCAAAATTTTTAGGATGATCTAATATCAGAAACTGATAACAACCTATAGCTGAAACTTGAATTTAAATTAACCCTTATGCTAGGTACACATGATGCGTTTTTTCAGTCGATTTTCTGTTCAATCGATTTTCGATTCATTTTTCTGCTCAATTCTCTTATCTTTTCTTATCAATTTCCGTTCACCTCTACGAGAAATCAAGCGGTAAAATGATCGAAAGAAATATTGGATATGTTGGAAATTATCTATCGAATGCATCTATCTAATGCAAAAACCTATCGTGTGTACCTAGCATCAGGATCCTTTTACACTATATATGTTAGTTGTAATTAGCCTTGCTCTACACGGATAGAGATGTCGGCGAACAGTTCCCGAACCGTTCCCCAGCGAACAGTTCCCGAACCGTTCGCCAGCGAACACCTCGCCCTGTACTACTTCCGGGTCGCTATGACCTGTAGTAGTACGGCTGCGCTGGGCCGGCGGTGCGCGTTCTTGATCGCGTGCCTGTTGCCGGCCACTTTCTGCACATGTGCGTGACGTCATGAGTGACGTCACGCTCATGCACAGAGAGTGCCCGGCAACAGGTGCGCGATCAAAGACGCGCACCGCCGGCCCAGCGCAGCCGTACTACTATGGGTCATAGCGACCCGGAAGTAGTAGCGGTCCATAGAGATTCGCTGGCGAACTGTTCACCAACATCTGTATCCACGGATTAATCACGAGTAACCACGGTGGTTGCTCGTGATTCAAATTAGCTCCAATTGCTGCTGCTGAGCGGCTAGATGCAGCTGGGTTATTTACACATAATGCCACTCTCCGCCCAGTGTTTCAATGAGGTGCAAGCGTCCGAATGGACGCGTAGCAAGCCTCGCTATGGAGCACTTCCTCATTAGGAAGTCCAGTGTCCATGTTTTCCTATGGCCTCACTATACACTGAAAAACTAAAACTTTTTTTATAATGCACTGTTACGGAGGAAAAACAACAACATTAAAATGCAATGCATAGCAATGCATTAAGTGTAAAAGGGCTCTTAGATGGCTGTGAACATCTATAAGTGTTTCTTTGTTTCTTCATCTAAATCTAAAGGCATTTTAGTACAAAACTGTACTGCCACCAATTTCTTTAGGTGTTTTTGTTTCCACATATTCCTGTGGCAAAAAAAATGTTTCCAGTTTGCTACTTGTGGATGTGTGAAGTTTTATTATGTATTCACAATAATTGTTGGCTACCTTTGCTATGAGCTAAAATGCTGACTATGATGGTGATAACTACAGTGAGGGCTCGTTCACACTAGAGGCGTTTTTTTGGAATTTTTAAGCGCAGGTGATTTGTACAAATTTCCCTAAAAGCGCTTACACTATGCTTTCAAATGAGATAGTTCTCATTGGCACATTTTGCTTCATGCTGACAAAAGCGTGCATTTACCATTTTCAGGGCGATTTGCCCTGAATGGAAGGTATAGGAAAAACACAAATGCTCACAAAATCGCTTTGTGTAGCGATTGCGTTAACGTTTTTAAGAATAAATACATTGTATTCATACTTTTCCAGGTTAAAGAGTTCATTTCCTGATTTGCGTCATGGAGTGAATTAAAAGCCGCTCTGGAAAAGTGCTTAGAAAAGCCATTTTAACAAAAACGCACTGCCCACCCAAGCACCGAGAATCACAAAAAAAATTGCATCAAAAACGCCCAACGCGAACGCTAACACAATCGGAACGCAATGTGAACAAGGCCTTAAGAGCTTTGGTAGGATCCGAGAAGATCTGGGGGCACCAAAGAAATAGTAGGGCTTGATTCACAAAAGTGTGATAACTCAGTTATCATGCCTAAAAACTCAGTTATCACGCCTAAAAGCTTTGCACATGCAAACTAGGGTGCTAAGTAGTTTGCACCCTAGTTTGCACCCTAGTTTGCATGTGCAAACTAGAGTGCAAACTACTTAGCACCCTAGTTTGCACGTGCAAAGCTTTTAGGTGTGATAACTCAGTTATCACCCTTTCGTGAATCAAGCCCTAAGTGTTAGCATGCCAGTAAAAAGCCCGTTAGCACGTGCAAAGGCACTTTGCATGCGCTAATACACGCACAAAAAAGTTTGCGCATGCAAAGTTTAGTGCTGCATGGTGCGCGCGAAACGTTGCACCAAGCATCGCTAAACTTTGCGTGCGATCAGTGACAGCTTTAGACATGCACACTACTTAGCACCCTAGTTTGCACGACCAAACCATTTAGGCATGCTAACTAGGTTAGCACCCTTTAGTGAATAGAGGCCTAGATGTGCAGTACACTGTGCACACCAGTTAAAAATAAAAAGTTGACGAGTCCATAAGAGATTGTGTGTGGGACCAAATAACAGACTTCACATGCAAGTATATAAACTAGAATACATGTTGTTTGAACCATGTGCCACACTAACCCTACCAATATTACATACATCATATCTTCATTTGCCTCATCTGTTTTGAATGCAAGTTGTGTAATCATCCCATGTTTTGGGCTCTGCACATCTGTGCAACTGGTCAACTTGGGAGCAGCCTGCATTTGGAAGCGCTGCCAATATCTCTTGTTGTACAAAATTGTAAGCCTACTTATGGCTAGCTTCAATTCAATAATATTTATTGAATCACATGGTCAATTGGCCACCAAATCTATAGATGTACTGCCACCTTAAGCAGTCAAGTAGTGTCTGGTAGGTGCAATGAGGCAAGAGAACTAGGACTGCCTCTCAACATGCAGCTTCTGCAAATACCTCCAGAAGAGAACCATCAGTTGCTGTATAAATTATAAATTAAAAATAAGTCAAGGAAACATTTTCCTGAGTTTTTCAAATAGAATCATAATCACATTTTCTAAACCAAGAAAAGACACTTTCTGGTGTACACATACATGCAATTAGCCTATATTCAGAATGGTAACTGAAACGTTATAATATAATGATGCATGACAAGATCATTCATGCCGCATCTACAAAAACTGCCAGGAGATCAGCAATCATTTAGATCTTTGATGCAAGAGATAACAGCACATCAGGAATTAAAACAGCATTTGATTTAAGCAATGCAACACATCATAAGTGAACTTACTTCACTGAAAATAAAGACATTTTTACACTCATCAAAATTTTTGCAAATAAAGATGACATTGTAGTAGTCCTTCTACTAGGGTCACACCTGCAAGCGCATGACATTGCAGCATGTCTGGTACCTAATCCTTATGGCAGGTATAGATTTTGCAATGCTGTTAATACATTAGAAGATTGATTTATTAAAACATTAAATTTCAAATGACCTTATAAAAATGAAGGTCTCTATTGATGTGCAATTGTTTTCATGATTTTAACATTGACTGGACTGGCTATTCTTTCCTGAGATAATGGCAATGGAGAGCCCATTTGACTCTAGAAGGGACTACATAGCTTTGTACTGCAGTGAGCAGAGCAAAGCTAGTGACATGGTGCGGAAGAAATATTATCTATAATTGAGTGGGCAAAAGAGAAAAAGGTGATAAATGAACTAATTTTGAGGAGATATGGTTTAAATAGGAACTCCAATGAAAATAATGTAATGAACACAAGTGCTTGGTTTTTACGATAATTATGTATGAATGATTTAGTAAGTGTTTGCACATTGTAAAATCCTTCCTTTCCCTGATTTACATTCTGACATTTATCATATGATGACATGTTTACTGCTGGCAGGTGATATCTGTGGAAATAGCTGCTGCTTGCTTTTTTGGCAGTTGGAAACAGCTGTTATTTCCCACAATGCAACAAGGCTCCCACAGCGTGATGTCAGCACCATGGTCCTAACATCACACCATTGGAGGGGTTTCAACACAATATCAGCCATACAGAGCCCCCTGATAATCAATGTGAGAAAAGGATTCTCATGCGAAAGGGGGTTTTAGCTACTGATTGGGATGAAGTTCAATTCTTGGTCACGGTTTCTCTTTAATATTGAGCGGAAATGGAGACAAGGTGGTAAATGGACAATAGTGATGGATGAATATTTTTGCTGGATAGTTTGTGGCTAATAATGATAGTTCACATCCATGTTCACCGTTAATTTGTGTGTCCAAAAGTCTTCATTCAAATGTTAATGTCAATGGCGGTTAATAGCAAAGCCCCCCCATATATGCTAGAATCACCAAATTTGCAGGGTATGTTAAGGGAACAAGGGGACTATTTTTCCAAAAAAAGGCCCTGTAGTTTGTGAGAAAATAGATTTTAAAGTTAGGATAGGATTTTTTTTAAATGCAGTTAAATAGACAGATAAGAGTATATTTACACGTATCAAAAAAAAAAAAGAGCAGCGTATTTCATGCTAGGGTTAATGACCACCTCTAAACCTGGTGGAACTGATAACTTTGGCCAGGGATTGCTGTACAGTCACAATATTGCTGTGTAATGATCCCTGGCAAATTTTGGTGTGATTTGGCCCTCAAAAAAGCTTATTTTAAAATAAAATGCTGCCCCATGATAGACGTGTCAATCCCTGACCCGATGACCAACTAACAGCACTGCACACATCACTCCAAGCCTTGGACTTGCTATATTACGTATAGCAAGCCCCAGAGCATCTTTAAAAATTCCTCCAGTGCCCTTTATTGGTCTTTTACAGACCAATGAGGATTTTTTTTTACCTTGTTCCCACTGTTCTCTTTAACATACCCTGCAAATTTGGTGATTCTAGCATGTATATGGGCATTGTTATTACCCACTAATGTTGGAGGCTGTTGACATGTATTTAAAAAAAATAAAAAAAGTATTTGCAAACAGTGCATACTTTTTGGCTGTTTTTTTGCCATTGATTTCCTTGCCATTCTTTTTGGACACTTTGTATACCGTTTTTGAAAAAATTGTGGCTGCAGAGATTCCCTGAAGGTTCTAGAAATTACCCTGCCAGTAACATCAATAGGGCTCGTCGCAAACATGCTGTTGACAAAAGTTTTCGTTAAAATTTTCCAACGGACCATGAAAGTTCTTTTGTGATGTTTGTCTGTCACTAATTATCAATATGCTTTGGATATAAATCATTGAAACAACAGTCTGAGTTTGGGCTTACCATAGGGAGGCCAAAGTTGCACTAATCAGTGCCTTTAATTAAATATTTGGTGAACCTTCAAAAATAATGAATTTCTGATAACAACAAAACTGCCAAAGATCTGTCAAATTACTACATTTGCTGTCATGAAGCTGGCCTATTAAAGGTTTGCTGGCTGCTCAAGTGGTACAACTGGCATTGGTACTTGATGTTTTTAATGCTGTTGGTTTTCTCTGACATCAGGGGGGAAATGTAAATTATGCACCCAAGTCGTTATCAAAGAGAGGGTGGTGAATTGAATAAAAGTGATTACAGTTAAAGGTGGAACATCAGGAAGGAGTGTTTGGGATAGAATGTCTAGTAGGGAAGGTTAGTATTAACTTGCCCCCATCCTCTCCACCATCTTCACCAAGTCACTTGAGGATGACAAAGTCCCTGCATGTTTTAAGAGGTCCACCATCATACCTGTCCCAACGAAACAGGGGATCTCCGATCTTAACAAATTTAGGCCTGTGGCCCTGATGTCGGTCCTCATGAAGACCCTGGAGAGACCCTGGAGAGAGCAGTCCTATCCATCCTTAAGCTATTTACTCTGCCCCTTCTAGACCCCTTCCAGTTCACCTTCCTGGCAAATAGGTCCAGCAACGATGCCATAAACATCTGCCATCAAAGACCACCTAGAACAATCAGACGCATATACTAGAATACTACTCCTGGACTTTTTCTTGGTGTTTAGTACCATCTGTCCACACATCCTCCAGGAAGATCTGGCCACAATTGTGGTTCATCCCACCCTATGCCTATGGATCATGGACTTCCTCATAAACAGGTCCCAAGTCATCAAGCTAGGGGACATCTATTCTTGTGAAATGACCAACAACATGGGTGACCCCCAAGGATGCTTCCTGTTGTTTGCCCCTTTATATGAATAACTGCAGATCCACAGCAGCCTCTGTCAAGGTCATAAAGTTTGTAGATGACACCACCATTGTCGGCCTTGTCACCAAGGATAACATCCAGGTTTACTGTCAGCAGGTGGAGAGTATATGCTTCTGGTGCTCAACATTGCCCAAACCATTGAGCTGATCATAGACTTTAGTAAGTCTGCTCCTACCTCTCCGCCAATCTATATTAACAGCACTGAGGTGACTAGGGTACCCTGCGCCCCCTCCTGGGCAGTACCATCTCCAGTGATCTCAGATGGAAGCTTAACATCACTGCAACCCATTGGAAATCCCAGCAGAGACTCTTCTTCCTCCATCAACTGAGGAAGTTGGGCATGGCAAAAGAGATCATGAGAAGTTTCAATTCTGCCACCACTGAATTGATCCTCTGCTCTTCCATCTTGGTCTGGTATGTTGGCGCCACCGTCAGCGACAAACATAAACTTCAAAGGGTGATCAGGTTGACAGAGAGAATCATTGAAAGACCCCTCTCCCTACTTGCCCTCCTGTACAACACTGGGCTATTTTCTAGAGTGCTGAGGATTACAAATGATGTCTCCCACCCAGGCCACTGCTTCTTCAGCCCACTTCCATCAAGCTAGGGGCTTTGGGCCATCTCCACCAGGACCGTTAGACACAGTAACTCTTTCTTCCCCTTAATTGTCAGCCTCCTGAACTCCCTTAACATCCTTCTACCTCCTCTCCCTTCCCCAACAGGACTGGTTCAAGAAAGTAAACCGGCCCAATGACTAACTCATTAGACTTTTTCTTTAGGAAATGTGTGTGTGATGTTTACTGCTGTTAACTTAGCTGTTTATGAGGTTTACTGCCGTTTGTTAGGTTTTTGTTTTATTTTCTTTGCTCTGCTAACTAAACACTCTGTGTGACTCTGTCTATCTACCTACATCTTCTACATTGTGTTTTTTGTGCAAACCCAATTCCAGGCAGGACCCTGTCATGTTTGGCGAAATAAACAATTCTCATTCTGATTCTATTAGCAATTAGTTGTGGGCTGCCAGGTGATTTAGGATCCCCTATCTCTATGTTACACTGTGGATGACTATACTTGCTTCCCAGGATGTATAATGCAAAACCAAAGTATTTGATGTTACCTGCCTATTGGCGTTTTTCTGGGATTCTTCTGACACCTGTATGCTGTTCTCATCTCTTTAGATAGCACCTTCTTTTTTCTAGCTCAGCTAGGCTTGTTAGCACTATTTGTGTGTGTTTTTGGAGGTACAGCTGGTAGTGCTCATAATGGGTTGATTACAAGAATGTTCGCCTAATTTTTTGCAATTGTGCACTGCATAATTGTGATTACATTATGTATACTATACTATGCTTGTGATTCGTAATTATGCCTGTAATTATGCAATTATGGGTAATTTTGCATTCAAATATTCACAACTATTCGCCAGTGTACTGTGCTTGCATGGCTATTAGTTAAATATTCAATGCGTTCGTATGCGAAAAGATGCAAAAACATTTGCGGTCATCAGCCAGTATACTGCACATGCATGGCTATTTAAATATTCAATGCAAAAAAATGTGTTCATATGTCAAAAAAAAAAAAAAAATCTGCGTTCATCAACCAATATACTGCACACACGGCTATTATTCAAGGAGAAAAATACATTTGTATGCGTAAAAACATTTGCGTACGAAATTACATGTAAATTTACACTGACATGAATAATTAGGGTTAGCAATAATGATAATATGCAACAAAAGAATTACGCACAATCCGCAAATCATGCATCATGATTACTATGCGTAATTTCGCATAGGCGTAATTTCTACCCACCACCGACATAGATTTTCTGATGCTAGATAAGTGTGATATTTGGTTGATTGAGACTCAATGTTAAAAAATAGGCGTAGCTTATACAGTACAATGCCCCACTCTATCTACATACCATATTAAGTATAGTAACCTTGTGAGAGCAGTGAAACCAAGTCTTTAACTACTAAATGACCGCGTCACACCAATAGGCGTGACCACGGCGACAGCCCCAGGACTGCCTAATGCCAATTGGTGTCAAGTCCTGGGGCTGGATTTTGCAGGAGATTGCGCACGCCGATGCACGCGCATCTCCGCTTGGTAGGCGGAGCTCCGCCTTCAGTCTCCCAGCGGCGATTGCCGCTTGGAGACTGTTAGACGGTGTAACCGCCGACTATTAGCATAGTACAGCGCTGCAATCTAAGGCTATACTGGGGACAGCCGTGTTACATGTCTGTCCCCCTGGGACACAGGAGAGTAATTGGCTCTCATGGGCTAAAGCCTATGACAGCTGATCGCCGTGATTGGCTGGCTGGGGGAGGGAGTTAGGGAATAAATAAAAATAAATAGGGAAATTTAATAATAAAAAACCAACATAAATATTTATAAAAAAAAAAAACACTGGGGGAGCGATCAGACCCCACCAACAGAGAGCTCTGTTGTTGGAGAGAAAAGGGGGGGGGATCAATTGTGTGCTGTGTTGTGCGGCCCTGAAGCAAGGTCTTAAAGCTGCAGGGCCTGCTTTAGGGGGGTTTAACACTGTGGTCCTCAAGTGGTTAATGTGGTCTGAAACTCAGCATGTCTTCTTTGCTCTAAAAGATTATTTACATCCTTAAACCTACTTCCAGAAAAATAAATTGTAGCAGAACAGCATTCAAACAGTTAAACACAGAACTTTGTTTTGCAGTAGAAAGCTCCTTCAGCTTGTGATCCGCATCCAAAGAGGTGACACCATAATTTTTTTGTTTACATTCCTTAGTTGATACAGTTAGTTACAGCCAGCCATGTGCAGAAACAGAACTGCTAAGAGCTGACAAGCAGAGACAGATGATAAATTATTACTAGATAGCTGCGTTATTTATTTATTAAAATCTATTAATAAAATGCAATGGCAACATTCAGAGCAGATAAACTGTACTTTAGGAACTCGTAATTTGTAAATGAACAATATTACTTATGCACAAAAGCAAATATGGTTACTGTATAGGTAATAAAAAGTAGGAAAACACATTTTTATTGAATGTTATGTCAGATTTTTATTCAACTTACAGCACAGCCGACCCACAAACATCCAAAGAGGTTGGCCTTCACCACTGTGAGCACTTCTGGCGATTTAAGCTGGTTGATTGAGACTGCTGGTTAGTTGAGTTACAGATAGCCGGGACTCTACTGTATATACATTTCCCTTGATCTTTACACATTCTGATTTTTCAGGTTCTATCGCACTTATTTTCTGATGGCACATCTGGCACTTTTCTCTCTTGGCACCAGCTTGTGTGGTGTGACACTTTAAATCACTCTACAGTGTGGGTACAGCAGGGGAGGACTGGCCCAGGGGGACGGAGGGCAATTGCCCCCCGGGCCGCCCGAATCTTAAGTAATTAGGGCCAGCCGCTGCTATACGCAGCGGCCGCAGACATACCACAGGTGACAGGTTCGCAGTGGGGATTGCAACCTCGCACGATATTTCCCGGCAAGTTGAAGTATCCAATCAGAGAAGGGGCTGAGGCGGCCGGCCGTGGTGTGCCCTTGTGCGTGGCTGCGCCTGCGGTGGATGTGAGCGGCACAAGGACACGAATAGCTTAGGTCCTCTCCGGCCCGGTGGGTTGACCCTGCTTGACTCCGCCCCCCGCCTGGAGCCATTGCCGCCCGCAACGTGCTGCTGTGCCTGCGGTGTCATCGGAGTGAGCTGTCTCACTTTTCAGCTTTCTGTGCTGGGGGGGCTGGGGGCCTGGAGCTGCGGCTACGAGTGGCTGGCTGGCTGGACGAGTCGGACACTCTGGGGGCTGGGAGTCGGAGATGCCACCTATAGCTGCTTGCTGCTGTGGAGGAGAAGGAGGTGTAGGACTGAGGAGACAGGAGGATAGAGGAGGTCGGGTCCAGGTTGCCAGAGGAGAAGGTGGTTTTTATAAATTTTGTTTCTGTACTTCTTCTCCCTTCTTGCCACTGAGTTACTCACACTTTGCTGCCTGCTTGCTACTGCGTTCAAATTCAATTCTCTGCCCAGGCCAGTGCCCTCTGAGTTTTTTTTTTGTGTGATAATCATCCCCATTCTGACCCTGGCCTGAGGGGGAACGTTTTTTCTTCTTGTGGTGTGACTGGCAGCAGGGGAGGGGGGAGGCAGGCAGTTAGGCACTGTCAAACAGGTAGTTGGAGGGGGGAGGGTAGGTGTCAGACAAGTAGTTTGTATGGTGGGTGGGCAGGAGTGGGGTTAGGCATCACCAGGTAGGTAGGTTTGTGGGTGTGTGTGTGTGTGTGTGTGTGTGTGGGGGGGGGGGGTTGTTTAAAGGAGTTATCAGGCATTTTTAATGAAATAAGTGCTACTTACCCGGGGCTTCCTCTAGCCCCACGCTCCCAGCATGTCCCTCGCCGCAGCTCTGCAGTCAGCAATTCGCTGCCGCTGCCTCCCAGTCCCCGGCGATGGCACCAGTCCGACCTGGATGTCGGCCTGTACTGCGCTTATGTGAGCAGCACTGTCAATCACCGCCACGTGGACCGGAGTGTACTGCGCAGGTGCAGTAGTTCTTCGTCTGCACAGTACGCTCGTCCATGTGGCGGTGATTGACAGCGCCGCTCGCACAGGCGCAGTCAGCCTGACGTCATCGCCGGGGGCTGGGAGGCAGCGGCAGCGAACAGCTGACTGCAGAGCTGCGGCAAGGGACATGCTGGGAGCTTGGGGCTGGACGAGCCCTGGGTAAGTAGCACTTTTTTCATTAAAAAAAAAAAAGCCTGATAACTCCTTTAAGGTTAGGCATCAGACACAGACAGGTAGATTGTGCGGAGAAATGGGGTTAGGCATCAGGTACAGAGTGTGTGTGTGTGTGTGTGTGTGTGTGTGTGTGTGTGTGTGTGTGTGTGTGTGTGTGTGTGTGTGTGTGTGTGTGTGTGTGTGTGTGTGTGTGTGTGTGTGTGTGTGTGTGTGTGTGTGTGTGTATGTGTGTGTGTGTGTGTGTGTGTGGGTGTGTGTGTCTGGGGCTGTTAGTCATCACAATTTGAAGATTTGCACACAAGAAAGATATGGCTGTGGTCTGGGGATGCCGTGAAATGGGCCTCTAGTTTGTATTGTCCCCCCAGGCCAAAAGGTCCCAGTCCTCCCCTGGGGTACAGCCATAGCCATTTCTTCTCCTTATGCGTTAATTCAATTGTATGTGTATTTTGTCATTTCATTGATTGCACTGGTCAGACAGAGAATTGAATTAAGATGAAATATGGCCCTAGGCAAGATAGCAATTTTTTCTCACCTACGGGCCCAAAATTATGGATACCCCGAATTAAAATAGTGCGTGTATACTGGCCAGGCCAAGAGTATGAGGTGTCACTCATCTTCTTCCAGCCCAGTTTCGCAAACTTGAGTCATTCGGTCTGGAAGGAGACTAGCAACAGTTCCTACTACTGGCCAGTATACACTCGCTATTTTAATTCAGGGTATCCGTAATTTTGGTCCCCGTATGTGAGTACTCTTTTTATGTTTTTTTATGATTTTATGGATCATTTAAGTCAGAAAAAAAGAGTGTTACTCACCTGGGGCTTCTACCAGCCCCCTGCAGCAGTCCTGTGCCCTTATAGCCACTCACTAATCCTCTAGTCCCCCGCTGCCAGCTAGTTTCGTTTTTGCCTACAGGCCCGTCAGGACTGGCCACGTGTAGCTTTTTCCGCATCCCGAGTGCAATTAGCGCTATTGCGGGCCGCAACACGTACAAAAATACACGTTGCCGCATTACGAACGCATAGATATGTGTCAACGCGTATTTTTGTACGCGTTGCAGCCCGCAATAGCTCTAATTACAGTCGGGAATGCGGAAAAACCTACGCGTGGCCAGTCCTGATGGGCCTGGCGGCAAAAACAAAACTAGCTGGCAGCGGGGGACCAGAGGATTAGTGAGTGGCTGCGTGGGCACAGGACTGCTGCAGGGGGCTGGTAGAAGCCCCAGGTGAGTAAAACTCTTTTTCTGACTTAAGTGTCTCTTTAAAGCAGATCCGAGATTAAAAACTAACTATAACAAGTAACTTGTCTATATATCTTATCTAAAGTTTACATTGTAGAAGCTGTTTGCAGCTACAATTGCTGAGTAAACTGTTTATGATTATTTATTCCTGTGATACAATGAGGGCAGCCATGCTCTGTTTGTCAGCTTCAGCGGTGTCGCTAGCGCTATTCAATCATGGCCCGTGCCACGAACCTGGCCTTAGGGTGCCACTGATCTATTTTATAGGGTGTCCAACACAAGTGCCCCAAATGTATTGCCACACGTTATCAGCAAACGCGGCCACCATTCGCTCGATACGGCGGCCGCATGAATTTCCGGCTCCCGACATCAGACTCACAAAGTGACAGGCTGACAGCATGTGTTGCTTTAATCCGCCCCCTGCCTCCCCCTGCCCCAATCAGATGCGGAGGAGCACCTGGAAGGGGGCGTGGAGTTGTATTGAAAGGCAGGGGGCCGGAGCCATGGAGCGTGAGTAGCTCCGCCCCCAGCACGGCATCTGACCCAGGCCAGGCTGCAGCACATGGCGTCATATTGGCGGCGCCAGCGTCAGCATCCGCACACAGCCAGATTCCAGACCATCAGGCATCAGCCACAGACTGCTCCACCACCGTCTGGCCACAGGACTCAGTCTGCCTCACCACCACCCGGCGGGCGCCCACAGTGCCTCTCAGGTCTGGACTGGTGCCACTGCCTGCCAGAATACACCCCCTCTCCCTGGCCTGCCGCTACCAGGTTTGCCACAGACCACCTCACCTTTGGCTCAGTGGACACTGTGACTGGACAAGGAAGCAAGGTGCCTGTAGTCAGATGCCAGAGGCCACCCACCAGGCAGCCTGCAGCCGCCAAGAACAGTCATTCACACAGTAAGTGGCAGCCACCCAGCAATTGCAAGTGGGGGGTTTGGTGGGGGAGGGGGGAGACGTGACAGTGCAGCCAGAGTCAGCTAGCCACACACAGCCAGCCTGCATGCAAGCAACCCAGTAGTAGCCACCACTAACCAGGAGGGAGGTTTGGGGTGGAGGAGGGGAGAGAGCAGAGCCAGAGCCAGCTCGCCACACAGCCAGCCTGCAGCCAGCCCAGTAGTAGTAGCCACTAAACAGCACCTGGGACTGGCTGGGCCTGTCAACTATGCTGTGCTGTCTCTGTGTGCTGATCTCTGCTGCCTCCAGTATGTACAGTATAAGCTGTTACTGTGCCTGTGCTGATAGTAAACTAGCTGCAGCGTGTGCTGGTCTCCGCTGCCTCCAGTATGTACAGTATAAGCTGTTATTCTGTGCCTGTACTGATAGTAAACTAGCTGCCGTGTGTGCTGATCTCTGCTGCCTCCAGTATGTACAGTATAAGCTGTTACCCTGTGCCTGTACTGATAGTAAACTAGCTGCAGTGTGTGCTGATCTCTGCTGCCGCCAGTATGTACAGTATAAGCTGTTACCCTGTGCCTGTACTGATAGTAAACTAGCTGCAGTGTGTGCTGATCTCTGCTGCCTCCAGTATGTACAGTATGAGCTGGTACTCTGTGCCTGTACTGATAGTAAACTAGCTGCCATGTGTGCTGATCTCTGCTACCTCCAGTATGTACACTATAAGCTGTTACTCTGTTTGGTTTTTGATACTTTTGGATTACAGTCGAATACGAGTATTTATTGGGATCACCTGTAGTTCATAGTCCATCTCCTTCTTGTGTAGATACAGCTGCAGTGTGTGCCGATCTCTGCTGCCCCCAGTATGTACAGTATAAGATGTTACTCTTTGCCTGGAATCATAGTAAACTAGCTGCAGTGTGTGCTGATCTCTGCTGCTCCAGTATGTACAGTATAAGCTGTTACTCTGTGCGTGTACTGATAGTAAACTAGTTGAAGTGTGCTGATCTCTGCTGCCTACAGTATGTACAGTATAAGCTGTTACTCTGTGCCTGTACTGATAGTAAACTAGCTGCAGTGTGTGCTGATCCCTGCTACTTAAACTTCCAGTATGTACAGTATTAGCTGTAAAGCCTGGTACTCACATACAATTTTGATTAGCCAATTTTAGCTCTGTTTATCAAATTCATTGTCTGTTGGCCCACTTACTGCATGGGGGTGGTAAAATTGGTCAGTGATTGACGAATCAAAATTGTATGTGCGTATACATCTTTGATCTATGCCTATACTGATTGTAAATTATCTAAATAAAGGACATGGGGCTCCATCCAATATTTTGATGGGCAGGCCCGTTATTTGTAGCTTACACCACTGCTAAGTTCACGAAAATTTGGCCACACCCACGGCCACGCCCACTCACTGTATGGCCACACCCACCTTTTGCGGCGGCGTGCACCCCCACCTTGTGCCCACAGGTGCCCCCGATGTCCAAGGACCCTAGGAACGCCCCTGGTCAGCTTACACATAGGCAAGCTGATCTGTATCTCCCACTCCCCTCTCCTTTCCCCCTCTGCCTCTGAAATCTCTGGCTAGTAACCTCCTCCTCCTCCTCCTGCCCAGACTGAGCTCCCATAAGCCCTTGCTACTAAGGCTGAGAGTGCCATGGATCTTTCAAGAAGCTGTGGGCGAGGCTTGTTTAGTTTATAGAGAATTAGAGTATTAAAACAAAACAAAAAAAGTATTTGGCTTGAAGAATGCCCTATAAACTATATGAAAGGAACACAATTATGCAATGAGTAAAAGTTTATCTCGGATCCACTTTAATAATGGGGTCTACACTTAGTCAGGCCCGTTTCTAGGGCCGTGCAGCCTGTGCGGGCGCCCTGAGCACTGAAGGAGTGGGGGCGCTGTAATGGAGGGCAGACCGACCTCTCCCTCCCTTCCTCTCCACGGGCCGCCCTCCATGCTCCCCCCTCCGAGTGTGATTGCAGAGTGAGCACAGGGAAGCGCTGTATACAGACAGAAACTAACCTGCCTGCGTTCCAATCGCCGCTCACTCGCTGCTGATCTCCTCCTCTGCCTAGCCGATGATGCACACACTGCTTCCTGTTTAGCCGGAAGCAGCAGGTGTATCAGTGGCTAGGCAGAGGAGGAGATCAGCAGCGATTGGAACGCAGGCAGGTGAGTTGCTGTCTGTATACAGCGCTTCCCTGCGCTCACTCTGCAATTACACTCGGAGGGGGGAGCACGAAGGGCGGGCCGTGGAGAGGAAGAGAAGGAGAGGTTGAGCTGCCCTCCCCGCGGCTGACTTTCCCCTCCATTATGCGGGGTCGGGTACCTAACTATACTGGGGGCAGCTACCTATCTAACCTTTACTGGGGGGCACCTACCTAATCTAACCACACTGAGGGGAACCTTCCTAATCTAACCTATACTGGGGGCAGCTACCTATCTAATTTATACTGGGGGGCACCTACCTAATCTAACCACACTGCGGGGCACCTACCTAATCTAACCTATACTGGGGGGCAGCTACCTATCTAACCTATGCTGGGGGCCGCTACCTATCTAACCTATACTGGGGGCAGCTACCTAATCTAACCTATACTGGGGGGCAGCTACCTATCTAACCTATACTGGGTGGCAGCTACCTAATCTAACCTATACTGGGGGGCAGCTACCTAATCTAACCAATACTTGGGGACAGCTACCTAATCTAACCTATACTGGGGGGCACCTCCCTAATCTAACCACACTGCGGGACACCTACCTAATCTTTTTTTTTAAAGATTCTTTATTTATACAAAAAGTTTTACATATAAACCATATCCAGTCATATTCTATATTTCACTATTAATACCTTTCATCTTTCCAGCCCTTTGTCTAGAGCCTAGGTTCTCAACGTGTGGTACGCGTACCCCAGGGGGTACTTTTGATGGTTCCAGGGGGTACTCGGGCTTCATATACTTAACCGAGAATAACAACTTTAGAGTGTTAGAAAATGATAAATCTTATTTAAACAACACCAAATTAGTATTTTAGCTGATTAAAAGCAATAGTAAATGCTTGGAAATAGTTTAGAACCAATTATCAAGTACTACAATTAAATATATATTTGTCAAGGGGTACTTGTGATAATGTTTACTATGCCAGGGGGTACTTGGAAAGTACTGGGCTTTAAAAGGGGTACATACCAATAAAATGTTGAGAAACACTGGTCTAGAGCACCAATTCCTTCCAGGTTCTAGGGCTCTCCGGATGACTAAATCAGCAGAGAGAGCTTATGTTTTTCTCAGGTTCGTATTATTACTAATCTCCCCTAATTTTTACATATAATCTCAAGATTCCCATTCAGTCCATAATCCCCCCAGTCTTCCTCATTCACTTCTACATCCAGTCCACACATACTTCCTTAGTCACTTCTACATCCAATCCATGTACCTTCCTCACACGCTTCTACTTCCAAAACATACTACTTCTCCCCTTCAATCTGGAATAGGGGGGGGCGGGGGAAGGGTCCCGGGGAAGCGAGAGAGCAAGGGAGATGTCCCAAGAGTCCAATTGTTGTCCCCTTGTGAATGCCCTGGTCCTATGTCTCTTTATTCTTGCTCATCAGGAGGATATATTCCTCAGTTTCTGTGAATGATTTCCACCCTGCCCAAATCTCCTCCGTCCGTAATTCTCCATCTTTATTTTCCTGAACTACCGTAGTTTTTCCATCCAGGAAATATAGGTTACCTCCTTCAGCCATTCTCCAATTGATGGGGTATGCGTTGTTTTCCACCATCTAGCTATCAGCACTCTTGCTGCATTTATTAAGTGTCTTACTATCATACTCTTATATTTTCTAGCACTATAAGAGTTTGCATGTAGGAGGTAAAAATCTGGGTCCTTGGGTAATACCAATCCAGTGATTTTCTCTATGTATTTTTTAACTTCCACCCAGAACAACTGGATTTCCTGGCAGGCCCAAAATATATGAAATAACGTCCCTCTCTCCAACCCACATCTCCAGCATCTCGCATCAGAACCCCCAAATATCTTACTCAGTCTACTGGGCGTGAGGTACCATCTACTTGTTATTTTCACTCCTGACTCCTGAATTCTTGTGGACATTGAACTTTTATGCATAAAGTACAAAGTCTTCTTCCACTCACTGTCAGTGTACTCCTTCTGTAGGTCTCTCTCCCACTTCACCCTCCACCTCCTTGTGGGATCTTCTTCAATGTTTAACAGATTATAGATTCTAGAGATGGAGCCTCTACTCTGTCCCCCCTCACTACACATCTTCTCAAAGGGCTTTAATTCCCTGGAGAATTCCTCCTTCGTGCCCTGCGATCTGAGAAATGATCTAAATTGTAGTAGGCTCCATTGTTCTATTCTATGGTTCTGCATGGTCTCCCTGAGCACCGGAAGGGGAACCCATTCCCCATCTTTAACCAGCATATGAGCTCTAACTTGCTGCTGGCCTCTCCAATGTATATAAGCTTTTTTTGTTGCATCCCGGTGTAAATCCAGGGTTGTTCAGTACTGGGAGAAGAGGGGAGGGGCGGTTTATTAATTGAGCTCTGCATGTGTACAGGTGTAATGTTTCGAGCGAGTTCTTAAGAAAACAACCCGCAGGATGTGTTATCGTAATTTTCTGATTTATCCATGGGGTCTCTGTTAGGGGTGTGTTTAGGAGATTTTGTTCCATTTCCACCCATATTTTATCATTTTTTCTATGCCAGTCTATTATCTTATTTAAGGCCGCAGCTGCGTGATATAATTGCGGATTTGGGACCGCTAATCCCCCTTCTTCTTTGGGCTGCGTCATTAGCTTATATCTAATTCGTGGTGGTCTGGCATGCCAAATAAATCTCAAGAAATCCCTTCTCAACGTATCAAAAAAGGATCTTGGGACTTTAATTGGTAGGGATTGGAATACGTGTAACAGTCTCGGCATGACATTCATTTTTAGGATACTGATTCTGCCGAACCACGAGAATTCAGGCCTATTCCATCTGGTCAGATCTTGTTTCACTTCTTGTGCTATAACTTTATAGTTGCTTTGATATAATGTCTGTATATCTGGCGAGACATTTATTCCCAGGTACTTCAATGTAGGTGTTACCCATCTAAAGGGAAAATTTTCCTTTAGTTGGTCTATCTCCCGCTGTTCCATCGCTACCCCCAGAGCCTCACATTTAGCCCAATTAATCTTAAATCTGGACAATCGTCCGTATTGTTTAAATTCAGCCAGTAAACAAGGTAGGGATACCTTAGTACTGGTGAGAAAAAATAAAAGGTCGTCTGCGTAAGCGGCGACCTTATGCATCCTGTTCCCTATCTTTACTCCTCCTATATCTGGATTTGCTCTAATTGTTCTCAGGAGTGGTTCTAGTGTCAGCACAAATATCAGCGGAGAGAGGGGGCATCCCTGCCGTGTACCATTAAATATCTGCACAGGCTCGGAGGGAACCCCATTGACCCTGATCTTTGCGGTTGGCGAGGAGTACAGAGCCAAAATCCTGCTCATCATATTTTCTCCAATGCCTATGTATTTGAGGGTTGCTCCTATGAATTCCCAGTCAACCCTGTCAAATGTCTTCTCGGCATCTGTCGAGAGGCACATGACAGGGGACCTGGCTACCTCAGCTGATTGCATGAGCATCACTGCCCTTATAACATTGTCTCGGGTCTCTCTTCCCATTACGAAACCCGCTTGATCTGGATGTATCAGGTCGAGAAGCAGCCCTGTCAGACGCGTGGCCAATACATGGGCAAAGAGCTTCAAGTCTACATTGAGAAGGGCAATAGGTCTATAGCTTTCGCAAAGGCCAGGGTCCTTACCTTTTTTCAATATTACGGTTACCAGAGATTCCAAGGAGTCCCTGCCAAAACGTGCTCCTCTGTCCCCTCTCTCCGCCAGTGAATTCATTACCTTCGTCAAGTATGGCGCCAGGATATCCTTGTAACACTTGTAATATTCTGCACTAAACCCATCTGGGCCGGGTGCCTTACCAGTCTTACAATGAGTTATAGCCGCTTTTACTTCCTCCAAAGTGATAGGCTCCTCTAGACTCCGTATATCTTCCTCATTTAATTTTGACATCCCTGATTCTTGTATATAGTCCATCATCTCTTTACGTCTTTTATTCCTATTCTCCTCTATTCCTCTTTTCCTATACCGTATAATTTCTGATAGAAGTCCTTAAAAACTCTGGCCATTGATTCATTTCTATGATGTTTATTAGAATGATTGTCGATAATAAAGGGCACATAATTGGCGTGTTGTTGTTGCTTAAGAGCTCTGGCCAGTAGTCTCCCTCCTTTATTACCGTGTTCATAGAACGTTTTTTGGCATCTTTGAAGTGCATATCTAGCTCGCGAGAACATTAGCGTTCTATATTTTTCTCTTTCTGCTGTTAACTCTTTAAGTATTTCCTCCGTCCTAGTCCCTTTATGTTGTCTTTCAAGTCTTTCGATATTTAGTAACAGGTCTTTTCTAAGCGTCTCCCCCTCTCTCTTTAATCTACTTCCCTCCTGAATTAAATTGCCTCTTATTACACATTTATGTGCCTCCCATAAGGTCATCGGGGAGATTTCCTCCGATCTATTTAAGCTGAAGTATGTATCTATATTATTTAATAGCCTATTTCTAATATCTTCTTTTTGCAACAAATAGGAGTTCAGTCTCCATTGAGACTGCTTATGCCTTTTTGTTTCTATATTCATTTTCAGGAATACAGGGGAGTGGTCTGAAAAAGTAATGCATCCTATAGAGGAGTCCAACTGCTCAGAGAGCAAATTGTGCGAAATGAAAATATAATCAATACGTGAATACATATTGTGAGGCGGAGAGAAGTATGTATAGTCCTTGGACGCAGGGTGCTGAAGGCGCCATATGTCACAGAGTTGCCTATTCTGGAGTGACTTCCTGCCTCTCTTAATTCCCTTGTATGTAAGGAAGGATTTACCCGAGGATAAGTCTATTACTGGCTCCAGGGTGAAATTTAAGTCCCCCCCAATTATCAAAGCCCCCCCGAGAACTCATCAATGGCTCTCGTAAAGTGTTCCAGGAAATCCAGTTGTTTACTGTTAGGCGCGTAAAATGTACCCAAGGTGAGCTTCCGTGCATTATATACTCCCTTTACTAGCAGGAATCTCCCCTCTAGATCCCTATATACTTCTTCTTCGTCTAAGGAGACTCCTCTAGCAAATACTATTGCGACCCCTTTTTTCTTTGCATCTTCCACGCTACTATAAATGGCTTTAGGGTACCTTCTGTTAGTTAATTTAGGGTGCTCAGGGTTTTTGAAGTGGGTCTCCTGTATAAATGCTATTTTAACCCTTGATTTGTGCATCTCCTGGAGTAGAGAAGACCTTTTCTTTGGCTTATTAAGACCTCGGTCATTCAGGGACATAATGTTAAGGTTGATCTTTGCTCCTTGACTCTCGCCTCCCTCGCCCTCCAACCGCACCCCCCTGTCCCCCACCACCCCCCACCCCTCCACCCCCCTGCCACTCACATACACTCACTTCAGATGTGTACCTCCTAGGGCATACTATCTGTCTGTCTTTAGGGTGGAAATTATCCACCTTTGCCTTTTAACCAAAGGCTTTTGAGCCTCGCACTCTCTTTCCGTAGGGTGATCTCACATACTTTTCCCTACTTCTGTTGGGCTCTATGCCCTCGTGGACCATATGCTACTAATGGCCCAGGGACCGGAGAACGCTGCCCGTCTTTACCTCCCTCCCCCAGATTATTTGCCTAATCTTCTAACTCAAAACTAAGCGAGAAAAAGAGGGGAAGTAGGGGGAGAAAAAAAAAAAGGTTCTCGTATAAGTTCCCATTGAATATCTTAGTAATATATATAGATTTCTCAGCATATGGGAGGCATAGTTCCCCCCCCCCATGTTGATATTAGTAAGCCAACATACATACTTAGAACTGTAAACAAAGTAACAGAGGCGCCAAAAGGATAAAAAAGGATAAAATGTTTAAAACTCAGGGAGGTATGGGTGGACTTACCTCCCCGATGCAGACACAAGAAAAAGTCGGGATTTCGACAAGAAATAACGTTTTATTACAGTCTCCAATATTTTGCAACGCGTTTCGTGGGTGCAACCCACTTCATCAGGCTATAGATTGGAGCAATCGAGAAATACTGTGGGACAGAGAAAAACAAAGCTGCTAACTGTTCTATTCAAGTACATTCGTATTTGATCTCTCTCATATGAATATATCTCTATGATATCAACTATAGATACTTTGTATATAGATACACATAAAGACGTATATGAGCGTGGGTGTGTGCACATAAGAAAACGAACAGATCACTAACAATCTTCATTTGAGTGTGGTGGCACTTGTAAATATGCTACATAAATCAATGTTCACAAATGAAAAAAATGAGATAAAATGGGATAAACAGTGGTGTTGATAAGCCCTGCATGTTAGATTTTTTGTTGGTAAAGGACAGTGATCGTTATTAAATGGTGAGTGGAAAGAATCAATGTTGAACCACAACATATGAAAAACAAGTGAGTGATGTAGAATAGACTGGATGGGGAATCTTACCTTGCGTGCAGCTTTACTCAGCTTAGCGCCTCTGTGCCTTGCTATCGTATTGCTGCCCATAATGTAGCGAAGCCAATTGGGATAATTGGCATTAATTAGCCAATGATGTGCGCGCTGTGGCTATACGCATAAAGTATGCGCTCCTAGATGAGTTTCGAATGGGGGCGTCGCGTCATAGGACGTCACACGCCTGCGTGGTATGGGCCTGGAGTCTGAAACTGCTGTGGGCAGTATTGGTCGGGCTGGTATGCGCTGGGTCGTCTGACGCATGCGCATAGCGAAGCGGAGGCGGCGGCGCCTCCATCTTGGTTAGGGGGAAGAAGGGGAAACACAGGCGGTTGTGTAGCTACAACGTCTTTAGCCTAGCTAAACCGTTTAGATGATAAAAAAGGAAGGTAATATGCTACCACTTCCAGGCAATGGGGACAGAATGTTTAAACTAAGTTAATAAGCGGAGAACGCGGCAAAGTCGCGTTGCCATGGCAACCCTGTGTTCTAACCCAGGTTTGTATTGTCATGATATATCAGGTGGTGTATTAAAAAAGGGGATGAGTAAAGAGCATATCTTTATAGCCTATACATTGGATGCGTCCATAATAGATCTTGTAAAAAGGTACCCTAGGGTATTGGGAGCAAATTCTGGAAAAAAATAGACATATGTATGTAAAATTATACACAATATTACAAGGATATTTATGATATGTCATTTAATCATCAAATATTCAAATAGTATGCCCCTAAAGGAGGGGGGGCTTTTTTATACAATTTTGATATGGCAGGGGGAGGGGAAAAATTGGGAGGTGCTTGGGGAAGGGGGTGGGGGGGGGCGGCAGGGGGGAGGGGGGAAGAGGGGACGGAAGGAGGGGGGGGTTTTGGTGGTTATGGGAGAGGGGGAGACGGGGGTTCTGATATAGGGATTGACAGGAGTTACAAATGTTTATAAAACATGGCCGCAATAAAGTTACATAAATAAATAACAAAACAATCGATAAAATTACATGAATAAATAACAAAGCCAATCCTAAAAGATTGATCTCTAAAACAAGATAAAAGTTAGGATAAAAGAGAGGACCATTAAAATTAGGAAGAACTGTGGAATTATTGGGTAATTAATGAATTTTCTCCAACTGTTCATTGAGACCTGCTGGAGTTAGGGTTTTTAAAATTTGGATCCAGTACATCTCTTGTTTTTTTAGAAATTCAAAGGTATCTGGGCGTGTGTTGGGAATCTGTTCTATAAGGGTGATATTAAAAAGGGCCGGATTGCTGTGGTGGTGTGTGGTGAAGTGTCGTGACACACTGTGCAGTGGGTAATTTTTGAGGATGTTCCTTTTGTGCTGTCCGACCCTGGCCCGCACCAATTGTGTTGTGCGGCCCACATATTGTGTGCCGCAGGGGCAAGAAATGACGTAGATAACATTCCGGGATGTGCAGTTGATATGACTATTGATGGGGTATGTTTTGTTGGTGGTGTGTGATTTGTAATTATCTGTAGTGCAAATAAATTGACAGGCCTGGCACTTTTTATTCATGCAGGGGGAAGAACCTCGCTGCTGCTGAGTGTCCAGATGAGGTTCTGAGATTTCGGTGGTCTTCACCCGACTGGGGGCTAGTATGCTTTTCAGGTTGGACGCTCTTCTGAATGTTATGGATGGGTTTTTGGGTAGCAACGCCAACCCAGCGAACCAGTTTTTGGGTAGCAACACCAACCCAGCGAACTTACAATTCACCCACAACCAACACCCCATCTCCATAGATTACCTAGACCTCACCATTTACACGGAACTCAACTCGATCAAAACAAAAACTTTCTTCAAACCAGTGGATGCCAACAACTTCATACACTTTGACAGTTTTCATCATAAACCTTGGATAAGAAATACACCATACAGTCAATATAAAAGAATACATAATAACTGCACAGATCTAGAAGTCTATAAAGCCCAATCACAAACACTGACGGACAAATTCTTGACCAGAAAATACCCCGGTAAATTAATAAAAAATGCGAGACAAAAAGCAGTTCACTCATCCAAGAAACCCAGTACAACAATAGACACGATTCAAGAAAACACTCCCAGGTTCATAACCAAATTTAGTTCACAGCACACCCAAATCAGAAAGATCCTCAATAATAGATGGGAAATATTACGCCAAGATCCCCACCTTTTACCGTTGCTACCCAAAAACCCATCCATAACATTCAGAAGAGCGTCCAACCTGAAAAGCATACTAGCCCCCAGTTGGGTGAAGACCACCGAAATCTCAGAACCTCATCTGGACACTCAGCAGCAGCGAGGTTCTTCCCCCTGCATGAATAAAAAGTGCCAGGCCTGTCAATTTATTTGCACTACAGATAATTACAAATCACACACCACCAACAAAACATACCCCATCAATAGTCATATCAACTGCACATCCCGGAATGTTATCTACGTCATTTCTTGCCCCTGCGGCACACAATATGTGGGCCGCACAACACAATTGGTGCGGGCCAGGGTCGGACAGCACAAAAGGAACATCCTCAAAAATTACCCACTGCACAGTGTGTCACGACACTTCACCACACACCACCACAGCAATCCGGCCCTTTTTAATATCACCCTTATAGAACAGATTCCCAACACACGCCCAGATACCTTTGAATTTCTAAAAAAACAAGAGATGTACTGGATCCAAATTTTAAAAACCCTAACTCCAGCAGGTCTCAATGAACAGTTGGAGAAAATTCATTAATTACCCAATAATTCCACAGTTCTTCCTAATTTTAATGGTCCTCTCTTTTATCCTAACTTTTATCTTGTTTTAGAGATCAATCTTTTAGGATTGGCTTTGTTATTTATTCATGTAATTTTATCGATTGTTTTGTTATTTATTTATGTAACTTTATTGCGGCCATGTTTTATAAACATTTGTAACTCCTGTCAATCCCTATATCAGAACCCCCGTCTCCCCCTCTCCCATAACCACTAAAACCCCCCCCTCCTTCCGTCCCCTCTTCCCCCCTCCCCCCTGCCGCCCCCCCCCCACCCCCTTCCCCAAGCACCTCCCAATTTTTCCCCTCCCCCTGCCATATCAAAATTGTATAAAAAAGCCCCCCCTCCTTTAGGGGCATACTATTTGAATATTTGATGATTAAATGACATATCATAAATATCCTTGTAATATTGTGTATAATCCGGTTTTACATACATATGTCTATTTTTTTCCAGAATTTGCTCCCAATACCCTAGGGTACCTTTTTACAAGATCTATTATGGAAGCATCCAATGTATAGGCTATAAAGATATGCTCTTTACTCATCCCCTTTTTTAATACACCACCTGATATATCATGACAATACAAACCTGGGTTAGAACACAGGGTTGCCATGGCAACGCGACTTTGCCGCGTTCTCCGCTTATTAACTTAGTTTAAACATTCTGTCCCCATTGCCTGGAAGTGGTAGCATATTACCTTCCTTTTTTATCATCTAAACGGTTTAGCTAGGCTAAAGACGTTGTAGCTACACAACCGCCTCTGTTTCCCCTTCTTCCCCCTAACCAAGATGGAGGCGCCGCCGCCTCCGCTTCGCTATGCGCATGCGTCAGACGACCCAGCGCATACCAGCCCGACCGATACTGCCCACAGCAGTTTCAGACTCCAGGCCCATACCACGCAGGCGTGTGACGTCCTATGACGCGACGCCCCCATTCGAAACTCATCTAGGAGCGCATACTTTATGCGTATAGCCACAGCGCGCACATCATTGGCTAATTAATGCCAATTATCCCAATTGGCTTCGCTACATTATGGGCAGCAATACGATAGCAAGGCACAGAGGCGCTAAGCTGAGTAAAGCTGCACGCAAGGTAAGATTCCCCATCCAGTCTATTCTACATCACTCACTTGTTTTTCATATGTTGTGGTTCAACATTGATTCTTTCCACTCACCATTTAATAACGATCACTGTCCTTTACCAACAAAAAATCTAACATGCAGGGCTTATCAACACCACTGTTCATCCCATTTTATCTCATTTTTTTCATTTGTGAACATTGATTTATGTAGCATATTTACAAGTGCCACCACACTCAAATGAAGATTGTTAGTGATCTGTTCGTTTTCTTATGTGCACACACCCACGCTCATATACGTCTTTATGTGTATCTATATACAAAGTATCTATAGTTGATATCATAGAGATATATTCATATGAGAGAGATCAAATACGAATGTACTTGAATAGAACAGTTAGCAGCTTTGTTTTTCTCTGTCCCACAGTATTTCTCGATTGCTCCAATCTATAGCCTGATGAAGTGGGTTGCACCCACGAAACGCGTTGCAAAATATTGGAGACTGTAATAAAACGTTATTTCTTGTCGAAATCCCGACTTTTTCTTGTGTCTGCATCGGGGAGGTAAGTCCACCCATACCTCCCTGAGTTTTAAACATTTTATCCTTTTTTATCCTTTTGGCGCCTCTGTTACTTTGTTTACAATTGTATGTCCACCCCTGGTGGAGGGGAATTGGCCCCTTTTTTCTGATCTACAGAGAGCGACTTCTTATTCCTGAGTGGGGACAGGCTTAATCTCCTCACCTGCATATACAGTGGTTACCTAGGAGGTAACCCAGACTTGTGAGTATCACTCCTATCACTGCACACCATTTATCCGATTACCATTACATACTACACTATTCCGGGCTCTCGGTGTCTCCCTCCCTTTATTGTTTTACAAGTTCGCTTGGCCGTCTCTTACCAGAGTAGGCACCTGACGCCGATAGCAGCCCTACACTACAGAATGGATTACATTGAGGATAGAGCCAACCATCGAGCCAACCTGCTACTTCAGTTCAAATCCGTCTCCACTACATCTACAGACCCCATCCCAACTCCGGAGAACCCCATACAGAACAACCCCATCGTGGATCTCAAACCCATCTTCCAAAAACTAGAAGCAGCTCTTAAGGAGGAGTTCTTTAACATTGCTGACATAACTATGCAGCAAACATACATAGAAGAAAAGATCTCCCCTGATGGCATAAGGGTTAAAACCCTCACAGCCTTCCCTAAAGACCTTATTTTCACTAAGGAATGGTATATTTATTTAGAATCATGTAGTGAAGGGATGATGGAAAGGATCATTACCAAACGCACTAGCCTCATTGAGGAGTTACAACCCTCCATCACTGAATACAAAGAGTATCTGGCACAACACTCCCACAACCCTCAATACCCGTCACTAATGTCCAGTCTCACTAACCGCATAAAGAAATTTGAACGTGACACTGTGGATGCCAAACTTAAAAAACTCAATAGGGACCGACTGGCCTATGCAGAACATCGAGAAAGGGAACGAAAACCCAGACCCCTGCCAGCCGGCCCCATCCCCGCACCACCATCACACGGCCCTCACTTGAGACCACCACCCGGCCCTAGACCACTGATGAGTTTGATACTCCCACCCCAAAACCCCCCCCCCCTTCAAATATCCCCCTTATCCGCCACCGCCCTTTCACCCATTCACTAACTGGACCACCTCTAACCCCACTTCAGACACTCCGGTGAACACAGAACATGCACCTATTCCAGAAGATATGGACACCTTAGAATCCAATGACACTCCTAAGGTAGCACCTACTGAATACACACCCCCACTGGGATCAATCACTCCCAAAAATGGAAATGTGCGGTCCGGCCCTTCCTCGTCACCAAAACCCCCACGATCACCAAAAAAAGACAAACTGATCGCTACAAAAAATACTACTCCCAAAAAAACTAGCCTCAACCATATCCATAATACCACCACCCCAGCCACCAGTACTCCCACTCCCCCAAAACTCCCACCCAATACGGCCAACTCAATCAATCTTAACACAATACCTACCAACGTAAAAATACCCGTCACTCTCCAGACAAATACTGAGGGTTTCGAGTCTACATCCTCCATACTCAGACCCTCACAACTCAGTATCTGTGTTTCTGAACCCAACTCACCAGTTTTCTCAACGCATTCTAATTCCCCATCCAGTTCAACCACAGCCTTCTCCTCCCCGTCCCCACCCATTGTTTTTAAAACTCAACAAACTTCAATAAAAAACTTCTTTAAACCGACACAGGATGAACCAAATATACCATCAATTCAAAATGAAAAACCTAATGATACATTAACTACGTCTTTTTTAGAACTTCCCTCCAGCCTCTCGCAGAACATCCTGACCACCACACTGCCCAGTCCAAAAAGTCACCATACATTTCTTCAACCCAAGAAGCAGTCCAAAAGACCCCTGTCAGAAATAGAAAAAGAGGAAATAGAGGAAAAGGCACAAGAAAAAAGAAACAGGACCACCATCACCTCCCCTTGATTCCTACCCCTGCACCTCCCCCCAAAAAATGTATCTTCAACTTATCCGAATATATTCTCAAGACTCATGAAATCACTTTACTAGAAAAAGGCTTATCTTATTGTCCCACTTCCTCCTCCAATATGTTTGAACTGTTTGCAGACTTAAACACCTATATCCGCAAGCTCACATTAAAACGTCACTTTGCCATCAAAAAGAACATCAGTACCCTATACACTGAACCCACCTCCTCCTTGATCACCACTATGGATGACAACCAACCTTCAGTAATTGTACAACAAGATTTGGTTGCCACAGAAAAATACATAACCACCCAGCTCAAAGGTAGGTCCCGCTTCTACCCCGTAGCATCTAAAGGTAGTTTCATAGAAACTTTTTATTCACTAGTACTGGAAGATTTACAAAAAATACAACTATCCCGTACACATACCAATCCCAATTTATCCAAACAAGAGAGAACTGCACTCAACACCCTAAAAAATAACTCAAATCTTGTAATCAAACCGGCGGATAAGGGAGGGGGGATTGTTATACTCAACAAAAAAGACTATATGGAAGAATCCGAGAGACTACTGGGCGATCATAGACATTACAAAAGACTCAGTTATGATCCTACCACAGAACACAACTCTATGCTAAAAACATTTATCAATACAGCCTTTCTCAACAATATTTTGACCAAAAATGAAAGAAATTTCATAATCAACCACCATCCCAAAATTCCATTCTTTTATCATTTACCCAAGATACACAAAAGCCTCTCCAAACCACCTGGCAGACCTATTATTTCTGGAATCGACTCCATCACCAGCAACCTCTCCCGTTTTGTAGATCAGCACCTACAACCATTAGTACAAACACTTCCATCATATCTCAAAGATTCCCAACACCTTATACAGTTATTAAAAGACATCACCTGGCAACAAGACTACTGCTGGCTCACCTGTGACATCACCTCCCTTTATACCAACATCCCACACACATTTGGCCTCACAGCCCTTGAACATTTTTTGTCCACTTATCCAGGTATGCCCCCTAATCAACAATACTTCATCCGACAATGCGCAGAATTTATTCTAAATCATAATACCTTCACATTTAATGATACAATTTATCAACAAATTAGTGGGACAGCGATGGGCAGCTCGTTTGCCCCATCATACGCTAACCTAGCGGTAGGCTATATAGAATTATCTAAGTTCAACCTCAATTCCCCTTTTCATGACAACATAATATTATACAAACGTTATATAGATGACTTATTTCTTATATGGAAGGGAGACCCCGACAGAATCCCCCATTTCATTCAGTTTCTCAACACCAACCCAGCGAACTTACAATTCACCCACAACCAACACCCCATCTCCATAGATTACCTAGACCTCACCATTTACACGGAACTCAACTCGATCAAAACAAAAACTTTCTTCAAACCAGTGGATGCCAACAACTTCATACACTTTGACAGTTTTCATCATAAACCTTGGATAAGAAATACACCATACAGTCAATATAAAAGAATACATAATAACTGCACAGATCTAGAAGTCTATAAAGCCCAATCACAAACACTGACGGACAAATTCTTGACCAGAAAATACCCCGGTAAATTAATAAAAAATGCGAGACAAAAAGCAGTTCACTCATCCAAGAAACCCAGTACAACAATAGACACGATTCAAGAAAACACTCCCAGGTTCATAACCAAATTTAGTTCACAGCACACCCAAATCAGAAAGATCCTCAATAATAGATGGGAAATATTACGCCAAGATCCCCACCTTTTACCGTTGCTACCCAAAAACCCATCCATAACATTCAGAAGAGCGTCCAACCTGAAAAGCATACTAGCCCCCAGTCGGGTGAAGACCACCGAAATCTCAGAACCTCATCTGGACACTCAGCAGCAGCGAGGTTCTTCCCCCTGCATGAATAAAAAGTGCCAGGCCTGTCAATTTATTTGCACTACAGATAATTACAAATCACACACCACCAACAAAACATACCCCATCAATAGTCATATCAACTGCACATCCCGGAATGTTATCTACGTCATTTCTTGCCCCTGCGGCACACAATATGTGGGCCGCACAACACAATTGGTGCGGGCCAGGGTTGGACAGCACAAAAGGAACATCCTCAAAAATTACCCACTGCACAGTGTGTCACGACACTTCACCACACACCACCACAGCAATCCGGCCCTTTTTAATATCACCCTTATAGAACAGATTCCCAACACACGCCCAGATACCTTTGAATTTCTAAAAAAACAAGAGATGTACTGGATCCAAATTTTAAAAACCCTAACTCCAGCAGGTCTCAATGAACAGTTGGAGAAAATTCATTAATTACCCAATAATTCCACAGTTCTTCCTAATTTTAATGGTCCTCTCTTTTATCCTAACGTTTATCTTGTTTTAGAGATCAATCTTTTAGGATTGGCTTTGTTATTTATTCATGTAATTTTATCGATTGTTTTGTTATTTATTTATGTAACTTTATTGCGGCCATGTTTTATAAACATTTGTAACTCCTGTCAATCCCTATATCAGAACCCCCGTCTCCCCCTCTCCCATAACCACCAAAACCCCCCCTCCTTCCGTCCCCTCTTCCCCCCTCCCCCCTGCCGCCCCCCCCCCACCCCCTTCCCCAAGCACCTCCCAATTTTTCCCCTCCCCCTGCCATATCAAAATTGTATAAAAAAGCCCCCCCTCCTTTAGGGGCATACTATTTGAATATTTGATGATTAAATGACATATCATAAATATCCTTGTAATATTGTGTATAATCCGGTTTTACATACATATGTCTATTTTTTTCCAGAATTTGCTCCCAATACCCTAGGGTACCTTTTTACAAGATCTATTATGGACGCATCCAATGTATAGGCTATAAAGATATGCTCTTTACTCATCCCCTTTTTTAATACACCACCTGATATATCATGACAATACAAACCTGGGTTAGAACACAGGGTTGCCATGGCAACGCGACTTTGCCGCGTTCTCCGCTTATTAACTTAGTTTAAACATTCTGTCCCCATTGCCTGGAAGTGGTAGCATATTACCTTCCTTTTTTATCATCTAAACGGTTTAGCTAGGCTAAAGACGTTGTAGCTACACAACCGCCTGTGTTTCCCCTTCTTCTCCCTAACCAAGATGGAGGCGCCGCCGCCTCCGCTTCGCTATGCGCATGCGTCAGACGACCCAGCGCATACCAGCCCGACCGATACTGCCCACAGCAGTTTCAGACTCCAGGCCCATACCACGCAGGCGTGTGACGTCCTATGACGCGACGCCCCCATTCGAAACTCATCTAGGAGCGCATACTTTATGCGTATAGCCACAGCGCGCACATCATTGGCTAATTAATGCCAATTATCCCAATTGGCTTCGCTACATTATGGGCAGCAATACGATAGCAAGGCACAGAGGCGCTAAGCTGAGTAAAGCTGCACGCAAGGTAAGATTCCCCATCCAGTCTATTCTACATCACTCACTTGTTTTTCATATGTTGTGGTTCAACATTGATTCTTTCCACTCACCATTTAATAACGATCACTGTCCTTTACCAACAAAAAATCTAACATGCAGGGCTTATCAACACCACTGTTTATCCCATTTTATCTCATTTTTTTCATTTGTGAACATTGATTTATGTAGCATATTTACAAGTGCCACCACACTCAAATGAAGATTGTTAGTGATCTGTTCGTTTTCTTATGTGCACACACCCACGCTCATATACGTCTTTATGTGTATCTATATACAAAGTATCTATAGTTGATATCATAGAGATATATTCATATGAGAGAGATCAAATACGAATGTACTTGAATAGAACAGTTAGCAGCTTTGTTTTTCTCTGTCCCACAGTATTTCTCGATTGCTCCAATCTATAGCCTGATGAAGTGGGTTGCACCCACGAAACGCGTTGCAAAATATTGGAGACTGTAATAAAACGTTATTTCTTGTCGAAATCCCGACTTTTTCTTGTGTCTGCATCGGGGAGGTAAGTCCACCCATACCTCCCTGAGTTTTAAACATTTTATCCTTTTTTATCCTTTTGGCGCCTCTGTTACTTTGTTTACAATTGTATGTCCACCCCTGGTGGAGGGGAATTGGCCCCTTTTTTCTGATCTACAGAGAGCGACTTCTTATTCCTGAGTGGGGACAGGCTTAATCTCCTCACCTGCATATACAGTGGTTACCTAGGAGGTAACCCAGACTTGTGAGTATCACTCCTATCACTGCACATCATTTATCCGATTACCATTACATACTACACTATTCCGGGCTCTCGGTGTCTCCCTCCCTTTACATACTTAGAACATCTTACATATGGGGTGTAATCCTGGGTATTAAAATATACTCTTCTATTGGCAGACGTTGGGCAGAGGGGTCCCCTTGATTCCCACTCAATTCATGAATGTGTATTACCTCCCCCCATTTCCCTTCAAGTCAATTCTCCTCTTACTCTCCCATATGATGTGTTATTTTCGTGCACCTGTGTATTTAATATTATGGTATGTGATCCTTCCTTCTTTATCTTCCAACTCCCTCAGTGGTTCTAAACCCTCCCCACCCAAACATACTGTACATGTTTGCACCCCGTGTCCTGTTATTACTCGATAATCCTCTCCTTCCGCCTGCCAGTAGGGGGGATTCTTATCTGTTGTCTCAACAGCCCCTTCATTGCATTAACATCCCAAAACTTATAAGAATAGTAATAATAATTAAAAAAAAAAAAGGGATGAGATTTCTCTTCCTTCCCCCCTTTCCTCCTTCCCTTTGGGAAATCATATTACTCTAGACCTCCTTCCCTGTTCCTATATTTCCTGTGTAGCTTCAGGATAGTTCAGGGTTTTTGCAGAATGGCCCTTAGATAACAGGGTTCCAATTTGGGTAATATTCATAAGCAAATTTATTGTAGCAATATAGTATAGGGTGGGGCATCCCAGCCCTCGTCTCCTCCCACTCCGGTACCAGTATCAATTTAAATTCCTACTCTAAAAGATGGTTTATATTTTATGTTCCCGAAGGTCGATGCTTTAGCCTTATTGGTTGCCTGTATCTTCCGGCCATCCCAGCGCTACTTATGTTCGATAGTATCATCCCTCTCCTCCTTCCGTTCTTATGTGGCTTCGTGTAGTTTGAAGTGCTTTCAGGGTGGCCATTGGGCATCAGGGTTCCAATTTCTTTCCACTATGTATAGTAGTGGTCTTTAGCGGATCTATCATAACTATAAAGTATGGGGTGGGGCCTTCCAACCCTCATCTCCTCCCTCCCCGTTGTTATTATTTATTATAGTCTCCACTATAAATATGATTTAAGTTTTGGTATTTCTCATCTTTCTCCTTCTTTTTAGTCCCGCTAATCTAAAATTTGACCTTATTGGTTGCCTGTGTCTTCCGGGCCACCCTGAGGCCGCATTTGTCATATAAGGTGAACAGACCTAGGAGCAAATATACAGGACATATACGATATAAAACCAACACATAAGTTCTGAATTATAGATCCAGGCCTGTCCCCATTCGAGTTATTAAATCCTGTCAGGATCTGTGACCTTATTCCACATTCAGGAAGAGAAAGAAGAAAAAAAAATGTATTTATTGTCCATGGGTTTCCATGTTACTTCATATCCAATTCCAAGATGCATTTACATATTATTTATCAAACATGTTTCTCTAGTTACTATAATCTTGCGTGGCTAACCAGCTTGCTTTATTCATCCGATGGCGGCTGTCTGGGTCCGGATTTCCCCCTTAAACCGACTAATCGGTAACCAAGTGTCCCTCCATCCCCCCAGCATGATTCTAGTGTTAACTCTCATATCCTTTTACTATTTTCTTTCGGTGCATCCCTGCCCCCCCCCCCCCCCCCATATCTACCCTAATTGTGTCCCTACTTATGTGTCCTTTTAACTCACCCTCAACCTATTTAGTGTTTAATGAGTACATATGTACTCCTTAAAAGTGTTATTAATCCTGTCCTTCTAGCCGCCATCAGTGAGGGCATTTCCCTGGATCCCACTCAGATACTATTGTGCTCCGATCTTTTGGATTATTCTCATATTGAGAGGGGGAAAAAAATAAAAAAAAAAAAAAAAAATTTCCCCTTTCCTTCTCTCCTCAGTTCTGGATGATACAGTCATTAGCATAGTCACTTATGACCTCGGGACTTTCTTTCAAGCATATTCACATCTGGATCCCAATCTGGAATTTCCACTGGTGCGATCGCCAAGAATGAGAAGAGATCCGGAAGATCTCTTGGGTGCCTTAAAAAGTAAGATCTTCGATTTTTCTTAACTATAAGGCTGAACGGAAAACCCCATCTATATTGTATTCTCTCTTTTTGTAGAACTTGTAGCAGCGGGCGGAGAGCTTTTCTCTGTTGCAGTGTACTGGGGGCTAAATCTTGGAAAAGCTGCACCTTATGCATCTCGCACAGAATATTTTCCTGGGTCCTTGCAGCCTCCATTATTGCCTCTTTCTCATAAAAATGATGTAAGCGACAGATAATGTCTCTTGGCAATTCCTCTGCTTTGGGGGTCTGCCTCAGGGCTCTATGACATCTCTCAAACTTTATTAATTGCTCTGTGGGTCGGCCAAGTAACTTATTGAACAGCTGCAGGAGGGCTGGTTGTAGATCATCTGTCCCATAGGATTCAGGTAGCCCCCTAATTCTAATATTTTTCCGCCTGGATCTATTCTGCAGGTCTTCAACTTGATATCTCAGGGACCCGCAATAGTAGGACTGCTTATCTCTGTCCTCCCATAATTTTGTGGTCATTGTCTGTAAGTCAGTTACGGCTGCTTCTAACTTGGCCACCCTGTTGTTTGTAGTTTGCAAGGCTTCACGGAACATTTCCAGTTCAGTCTTAGTGGTCTCAACTATCTTTTCTGCTTGCTCAGCTAGATCTTGTTTGGTAGGCAGAGTTTTTAAAAATTGCCAAATGTCTTCTAAATTCCTTTGGCCCTTTTGCGATCCTTCCGGGGGATCAGTCGTGTGGGACATTGTCTGCGGCTTCTCTGTCTGTTTACTGCCCCCCCCCCCCCCAGTTTTAGGGAAAAAGTCCTTTGCTGATCTCTGTGACTGGTTTAGGCTTTCATCTGCCTCATCCTTTTTTCTATTACGGCCAGTCATTTTGCTTATAGTGTACCTTTGTAATATGGCAGTCAAAACAGTGAGATCCCAGTTTAGGGAGAGCTTCTGGCCTGTGTTATATCTTAGTTTGGGCCCAGCCTTCACTCCCAGAGCAGCCCACCTCTCGCCTAGAGCCAAAAAATACAGTTCAATAATAACTATCGAGGACTTATGGGGCTAGTTTTCACTCACCACCTCTTCTGCCTCGATCCCTCTGAGTGATACTTCTCCTAGATGCTGCTCGTCTGTGTCCGTGCTTCAGCAGCGTGTCCCAGTCTGGCAGCGTGGCCTGGCTTGCCCTGTTGTCAGATCACCTCCTCCAGTTTGCGCGCACCGCTGTTGGCTTCTGTTTGCGGAGCGTATGCTCTGCTTTCCGCAATATACCCAGAGGGGGGGCCAGGTCTTCAGTTGACCCGCTCTCGGAGGTCCCGGACGGTCAAGCCTCAGCACTCCCCGCCGCGTCTCATCAGCAGCGGGAGACGCCGATCGCAGCTCTCATGGGGAGGTACGGAACACGGGCAGGCTCCGCCCTACGTCATCTCGTCAGCACGTCCTCTACGTCTCTCCCACCTACCTAATCTAACCTATACTGGGGTCAGCTACCTATCTAACCTATACTGGGGGGCACCTTCCTAATCTAACCACACTGCGGGACACCTACCTAATCTAACCTATACTGGGGGGTAGCTACCTATATAACCTATACTGGGGGGCACCTACCTAATCTAACCTATACTGAGGGGAAGCTACCTAATCTAACCTATACTGGGGGGCAGCTACCTAATCTAACCAATACTGGGGGACAGCAGAGGAGGAGATCAGCGGCGATTGGAACGCAGGCAGGTGAGTTGCTGTCTGTATTCAGCGCTTCCCTGCGCTCACTCTGCAATCACACTCGGAGGGGGGAGCACGGAGGGCGGCCCGTGGAGAGGAAGGGAGGGAGAGGTCGGGCTGCCCTTCCCACGGCTGACTCTACCCTCCATTATGCGGGGGCGGGTACCTAACTATACTGGGGGCAGCTACCTATCTAACCGATACTGGGGGGCACCTACCTAATCTAACCACACTGGGGGGAACCTTCCTAATCCAACCTATACTAGGGGGCAGCTACCTATCTAACCTATACTGGGGGCAGCTACCTAATCTAACCTATACTGGGGGGCAGCTACCTATCTAACCTATACTGGGGGGCACCTACCTAATCTAACCTATACTGGGGGCAGCTACCTAATCTATCCTATACTGGGGGGGCACCTACCTAATCTAACCTATACTGGAGGACAGCTACCTAATCTAACCTATACTGGGGGCAGCTACCTAATCTAACCTTTACTGGGGGGCACTTACCTAATCTAACCTATACTGGGGGGAAGCTACCAATCTAACCTATACTGGGGGACAGCTACCTATCTAACCTTTACTTGGGGGCACCTACCTAATATAACCTATACTGGGGGGCACCTACCTAATATAACTTATACTGGGGGGGGGCAGCTACCTATCTAACCTATACTGGGGGGGGCAGCTACCTATCTAACCTATACTGGGGGAAGCTACCAATCTAACCTATACTGGGGGGCACCTACCTATCTAATCTGTATTGGGGGCACCTACCTACCTAGCTAGCCTATACTGGTGGCAACTATACTGGCTACCTATATTGGAGGCACCTACCTAACTAACCTATACTGGGGCACCTACCTATCTAACCTATGCTGGGGGCAACTATTCTGACTCCCTATATTAGAGGCACCCACCTAGCTAACCTGTACTGGGGGCACATACCTATCTAACCTATACCGGGGGCACCTGCCTATCTAACCTATACTGGGGGCAACTATACCGGCTACCTATACTGGAGGCACCTACCTGGCTAACCTATACTGTGGGCAACTATACTGGGGCACCTATTCCTGGCTACCTATACTGGGGGGACCAATAGGCGGGCACCTATACTGGGGCACCTATGCCTGGCTACCTATACTGGGGGGACCTATAGCTGGCTACCTATACTGAATGCAACTAGACCTGGCTAACCTATACTGCGGGCACATATACCTGGCTCCGTGGGGGGGGGCACAATTTTTACACCCTTGCCCTGGGTGCATTTTAGCCTAGAAACTGCCCTGCACTTAGTACTGCTATCTGGAGGACGACTTTACGTAGTTAAAAATTGGAACAGTTCTGTAACCACTGGGAGCCTCGTGCTATGTATACAACCATATAACGTGGGTTGTTATTGGCTGGTAAACCTTTTTTCTTCTGGGTGCTAGGAATCACTTTTATTGGCCTGATACCTCAGATGTGAAGCACAATGGAACTGTATCATATACCTATTTGTGGCCTGCGCTGATTCAATTACATTATTACTTGAACATTGGACATTGTTTTCTCTCATCTGCAGTCTTCTGATAATAAACATTGGCGCTGTTCCTTTTTCTCCGTGTTTGCTCACCGCTGATAATCACCTGGCTTTTTTAGTAAGATTTGGTGGGGGCTAGCTTCAACCCTGGTTGATGCTAGCCCCCATCAAATCTTACAAAAAAAAGATAGACTCTCTGCTGACTCTAGGAAACTGCCTAGAAATTCCTTGTGGATGATTCTACCTGAGGTAAGACTGTTTCATTACCATGATTTATTGGAGCGCCTCTTCCCATTTTGAGGATGTTCAGAAACCTGGGTTTCAATCTTCGTGAGTCCTTATTCGAACCACCAAGACTCTATTACTGCAAGATATTGCATCCTATGTGTACAATTACTGTTCAAATATTATATTACTATACCTATGCAACTTTGTAAGTGTTTTTATCATTGTATTGTTATCCTTATTGTGAAATAATAAAGTTACTTGATTATTCTATACATACAGTGGTGCTATGTTTATTGGCCTTATTTTCTGGGAGGAAAATAGTTGTGGAACAATGCTAAGGTTTGGCATCATGAAGGGGTTTATATTAAGCTGGTATATTAAGAATAGGTGCCAGGAAATAAGTTCTCTCTCAGGTAGGGGATGTTTGTTATTGGAAAAGACTAAGGTTCAGCATTACAAAGGGGGGGGGGGGGTTATCAGGAAAATGTGTAAGTTATAATACTAAGGTTAGGGTTAGGCAACAGGACCAGAATTTGAGTTTTGGTGGAGAGGCAGATAAGGAGATAAAGAACAGGGAAACAAGTATTAAAACTTCCCCAGGGAAACAAATATTAAAACTGCCCCCACTCCCCAATATAAATAAATAAATAAATGAAAATTGCAGAGACAAAACTCTAAACTCAACAAAATATTGATATACATTTATATAAATGTAATTAAAGGACTTCCGAGGTGAAAGTAAACTGATGAGAAAAACAGTTGTACCTATCCTCCTTCTCCTAAAAATGACTTTTTTAGATATCCCACATTTGTATGTTATATTTAAAGAGAATCTGTACTCTAACATTTTTACAGCAAAAAGCATACCATTCTATTCATTATGTTCTCCTGGGCCCCTCTGTGCTGTTTCTGCCACTCTCTGCTGCAAACCTGGCTTGTAAATAATAGTCTTAGGCAGTGTTTACAAACAAACTAACCAGCTTCTGATAGGCTCACATAATCAGAGTGTGTGAGTCATACAGAGCCTGCAGGGGGCCTGGAGGGTGTGTGTATAGCTTCTACCAATCACAAGCAGCCCTGCACATTCCACACATTCCAGCTTTAGCCCAACTGTGCTGACAGAAGAAAACAGATTAGATCATATAACAGAGATAACACAGCCACTGTGCAATTAGGAAAAGCTGCAGTAAGCCAGAGAACATTAGAACAGGCAAAGGAACTTATAGGATAGAAGAACTAAGGCTGACAAGTTTGTTACAGAGTCTCTTTAAATCTAATTATTGAGTGTTTCCTGTTTTATTTTTCTTCCTTCATTGAAGTATGCCAGAGCTCAAATCTATAAATTGTTGATCCGTTTTATCCCTTTTCTGCGCTCAGAAACCATTTTTCTGACGGGAAAGTGTTTTATGTCTGTAATTACTTATCAGTGACAGTTATGCTATAGTCTGACCCAGTCAGCAAAGCAGTGTGAATGTAAGTACAGCATTATTGTTGTTGTTTTTTAACTATTCAAAGCTTTATTGAATGTCAAAAGTGAAAAGGTACAAACATTTCAGAATCAAAAAAGAAAGCATACAAACAAAGCCTTTTATGAGAACATAGATAGGTTAAATAGGTTAAATGAGTCAGACCTGTTGAGTAGCATGCGACAGAGTGAAGCTAATTGGTTAGGGGCCAGGATGTCGTAGTTTCCACAAATTATGGCTAATATCCCAGCTTGCTACTAAAGAAGGGGAAGTATTCCCAGAGAGGAGGGTAGAGTAGAGAGGAGAGTAGGGAAGTAGAGAGGTAGTAAGAACAGCCAGGGAGTTTGTTGCTGAAGGGGAGATTCAGGCAATGTGAAGAATTTCGTGCTAGGGAAACGTCATGTTTGCCCTCCCACTCTTTGTTGAAAATCATCAGATAGTTTGAAATGGAACCAAACTGCCCATGTGATATTAAATTTTTCAAGTCTGTCCGCCGCCGACGACACCAGCTCCTCCATTTCAGCAATAGCATCAACTCTACGCACCCACTCCAATGGAGAGGGGGAGATATTGGACTTCCAGTGTGTTGGGATGAGTGCTCGTGCAGCGTTAATCAAATGTAGTAGTATAGATTTCTTGTATGCTCTGATGGAGGAGGTGGTGTCATGTAGAAGGAGGCAGGCTGGGGTGAAGGGGATCTTGTCGGTTGTAATATGTTCCATTAGGGAGTGTACTGCTTTCCAGAAGACACGTATGGTAGGGCACTCCCAGAAGATATGCAGGAGGGTTCCCCCCGACCCGCCGCATCTCCAACATTGGTCCAGGACAGATGGGAAGATTTTGTGGAGTACATGTGGTGTCTTATACCAGCGTGTCAGAATCTTGTAACCAAGTTCCTGAGTGTTGGTATTTAAAGAACCTTTATGGTTAAAGAGGATGATTTGTTCCCATCTATCATTGTCAAATTTAAGATTCAAGTCTCTTTCCCATTTGTCTTGGAATTTGGTATTTCCATCCCAATTTGCCCCAAGCAGGATTTGATACACGGAGGACACTAGGTGTCTGTGTGGGCCCTTGCTAACTACTAAATTTTCGAAAGCGGTAAGTGGTTTGGACCAGTTTCTCTTAATCTCGTCACTTCTGAGGTAATGAGAGATCTGCAGGTATTGCCACCAAGTAAGGGGGGGGGGGGGTGGGTTTCTGAGAGTGAGTTGAGATCCGTTAGTGACTTTAATCTACCGTTGTTTATAAAGTCTTTTACCCGAGGGTTTGGAAGGATGGGGTGATTAAAAAGAAAGGGGATCTCCTGGGCAGGAAGAAAGTGTGGGTTATGGGTTAGAGGGGTTAGGTTGCTTGGATGGGATAGCAAGCCTAGTTTTGGAAGGATTTTTTGTGTGCTTAGAATGGAAGCATCGATTAGTGGGTTGCCCAAGTCTCTCCCAGTTTGTTGGCTCTGAGGGATCCATCCCAAGACTGAAGCAGGAATGTGAGTAAAGTCTTGCTCAACCAAAACCCAGTGTTTTGTGTCCACCTCGTTTGCCCATTCCACTACTCTCGAGAGTTGTGAGGCGGTATGGTACTTTAATAGGTCAGGGAGACCCAGGCCCCCATGTTCTTTGGGCATGGAGATGACCGATCTTTTCAATCTGGGTGGTTTATTTCCCCATATGAATTTGGAAATTTGTGATTGAAGGGAGCGTAGGTAGGACGGAGGAAGTGTGATGGGAATGCATTGGCTGACATAGAGAAACCGAGGAAGCAGGCTCAATTTTAACTGAAGAAATTCTCCCGAACCAGGAAAGACAGGGTTTCTTAGCCCAAGTGGATAGGTAATCTGAGAGGACTCTACCCAGAGGTTCGAAATTTAAGTGGAACAGTTCAGACAGGCCACGAGGGATGGTTATTCCCAGGTATTTCAGGGATGACTTCGACCAGGTGAAGGGAAAAGTCTGTGCGCAGTGAGTAGCCATCTCTGGTGGGAGGGAGATATTAAGGGCTTGTGATTTAGAGAAGTTAATCTTTAGGTTGGATAAAGCGCCAAATTCCTGAAATCTCCTCATCAGGTTAGGGATTGAGGTCAGGGGGTCCTTTAAAAAGAAAAGAAGATCATCGGCAAATGCCGCAACTAGGTGTTCATTGGTGCCCACCCTCACCCCCCTGATTGATGGGTCCGATCTGATGCAGTTAAGAAAGGGTTCCAGAGTAAGGATATATATGAGGGGTGAGAGGGGGCACCCCTGTCTGGTACCGTTCGATATTGATAAGGGAGATGAAAGTACCCCATTTGCTTTGACCTTAGCTGACGGATTTGAGTAGAGTAACCCGATCCATTGGAGCATAGGTTGGCCTATATCAAGCCGTGACAGGGTGGCCTGTATGTAATCCCAGGCCACCCTGTCAAAGGCTTTCTCAGCGTCAGTTGAGAGTAGGAAGGTCTGAATCCCATTCTTTTTAGCTAGGGATATAATGTCTATTGTACGAAAGACATTATCTTTTGCTTCCCTCCCAGGGACAAAGCCAGCTTGATCGCCCAGTATCGTGCTAGGTATGAAAGGTAGCAGTCGGTTCGCGATAATTTTTGCCAGGATTTTTGCATCCAGGTTGAGTAGAGAGATTGGCCTGTAACTAGCACAGTGTTGCGGGTCCTTCCCTTCTTTGGGGATCACGGCAATGTGGGCCTCCAAGAATTGTGGGGAGGGGATAGTCGATGGGTTAATGGAGTTGAAGGCTGCTACAAACCTGGATGCGAGGGTGTGGCGAAAAAGTTTATAATATTGGGATGTAAGGCCGTCCGGGCCAGGGGCTTTACCTGCCTTAAGGGCAGAGGTAGCTAAAAGGAATTCATCCTCAGAGATGGGCGCTGCAAGAGTTTCTCTGTCATCCTGGGAGAGATTAAGGGGATTACTGAAATTCTCTAGAAAGATTTGCATTTTGGTAAGTCTTTCCGGGCCTCGGGGGTCTGGGGACCCAGGTGGGTAAAGGTTGTATAGCTTCTCGTAGAACTGCCTGAACTGCTCCACTATGTCCTCGGGAGAATAAAACCTCCTCTGGGTTTTATCTGAAATAGAAGCAATATTTGATTTGAGAACCCGCTTCCTCAGTGACCCAGCCAAAAGTCTACCCGGTTTGTTGCCAAACTCGTAAAAGAGACGCTTACTCCAGCATACTTTCCTCTTAGCCTCCACAAGAAGATATCTAGAGAGGTATTCTCTAGCTGCAGTCAGTTCCTCCATTCTACCTGCTGCTAGGGATTGTTTGTGAAGCTTTTCAAGCTCATTGACTCTGGCTGTTAGGTTAGCTATGGCCTCCTCCTTTTCCCTTTTGAGTTGTGCTCCTAAACGAATGAGGCGTCCCCTTATTACCACTTTGTGTGCTTCCCATATAGTGAGTGACGAAGTGTCTGGGGTGTTGTTATGCGAAAAGTAGTCGGTAAGATCAGCTGTGATCTTCTCTAGTCTTGTTTTGTCAGCTATAATGTGGGGGTTTAGACGCCAGCACCAGGTTTTGGTCACTCGCTCAGGAAGTCTAAGGGTAAGGGTAGTTGGGGCATGGTCTGAGATACTTTTGACACCAATTGAGGTTGAATGTATGAGGCTTAAATCTCTCTGAGAGAGGAAGAGGTAGTCGATACGTGTTTATCATGTATCTGGGAGAAGAAGGTAAAGTCCTTTTCTTTAGGGTGCATGACTCTCCATGCATCAACCAGGGATAGTTTCTGTATTTGAGTTTTAATGGATTTCAGAGCTCTATATGATAAGGATGAGGAACCATTGGAGCAGTCAATGAGCGGTTCTAATCGGACATTAAAGTCTCCTCCCAGTACTAATATACCTTGCGTAAAGTTTAGGAGCTTTGACAAAGTGGAGATAAGGAAGGATGCCTGCTTCACATTAGGCGAATACAGGTTGGCGAGAGTGATAATTCTGTCCCCTATTTTACCCTTCACAAATAAATATCTACCAGAGGGGTCTCGTTGGGTTTCTATTACCGATAGGGGAATGTTTTGGTTAACAAAAATGGAGACCCCTTTTGTTTTGGATGTGTCAGAAGTAGCGTGGAATGCATGAGGAAAGCGTTTGTCAAATCTGGTAGGTATGTAGTCTGTCCTCAGGTGTGTTTCCTGAAGAAGAGCGAAGTTAGCCTTCTCCCTCCTCAGGAAGTCAAATATCATAGACCTCTTTTCAGGAGTATTCATACCATTTACATTTAGTGATACTGTTTTCCAAGTAAGGGAGCTACTCCCTGTGACCTCCGTGTCTCGGGTCTGCGTACCCATGATAGAGTAATGTTGTGGCGATGGGAATGAAAATGGAGAGAGTGCAGTGTGAATAGGCGGGTCGGGGGGGCCCGTCCCACCCAGCCCCGAGAGCACCCCACTTGTCGACCGAGGCGATGGGCAGTGCAAGGTCAAGAGATGAGAAGAGAGAAGAAGAAGAGAAAAGAGAGAGAAAGGAAAGAGTGAAGGTGAAGGGAAGAGTACTAACCTATCGAGTAAATGAACACGAAGGATAGGCATCCCACGTGTGTACAGTATGGAGTACTGCACACACCCAATCTGTGGGTAACCGTCTCAGTGTATCAGGAGATTACACTGATGTGGGTTGTGAAAGGATACCAAGAGCACGAGAAGCACTCATATGTGTGTCTCGTCTGCTCAGTGTGAAGTTTTAACCCCGGGTGAACATCCGAACAAGTGTAACTAAAAAGAAAAATAACCAAAAACAAAAAGCCATATATTCAAAACTAGAATTCTCCAAATTGGAAGAGCATCGAGTGAGCAAGGAGAATCTGACCTTTGACCTCCATACCCTCAACCAGCCCTGTAGAGGGGATACATGTCAGTGTTTAGCAAAACCTAATCATGTGGTCCAAGGGCCATACGAGGTTTTAGGGTGCATATAAGATTGTTAACATTACCCTCAGCAAATTCCCCCCTCCTCCTCCCCCAACAAAAGCATAGAAGATAACAGCAATATCTTATAACAAATTCAGCTTAAAGTAATAAAGTATGAGTAACATATCAAGATTGCTTACAGAACTCCGTGGTTGATGGTTAGAAATATATTGGGGGGAAGCAGGGGGCTGCAGTAAAAAGAGTCAAACAGGGGGACCCCACATCATAAAGGGGTTCTCACTGTGCAATATTCCGGCAATATGTGAGGGGGCATGGGGGATTGGATTAAGAGAGCAGGATGGCCTGGTTGGAAAACCGTGAGTTAGGCCTCATTAGAGTCCTCTGAGGCACGCGAGGAAGTAGAGGCTCTCCTCTGAAGCACCCCGGGGTCCGGGGAGGGAGAGTGAGGCGACCCTTCGGTTGGTGCGGGGGCGGAATCTCCAGTGGACGCCAGCTCCGGAATTGACATCTCACCGTCCCAGTTCGGTATCTCCACCGTTGGCAGGCCCAATTCCTTGCAGAAGTCAGCAAGGCCAGCCGCCGATCTGAGTATAGCGAAACGGTCCCCATGTGAAACAGTTAAGGCAAATGGAAACCTCCAGCGATAAGCGTAGCCTTTATCACGTAGGATTTGAAGCAGTGGTTTAAGGGCTCTTCTCTTGGCGAGGGTGATCGCGGAAAGATCCTGATAGAGAGTGATGAGGTGGTCATTGAAGCGGATTTCCTCATTATTTCTCGCCGCTTTCATGATGTCTTCCTTTTGTTTGAAGGACTCAAGGCAGCAGATCACGTCTCTAGGTTTGTCAGTCTCCAGACCTCAAGGTCGCAGAGCTCTGTGGGCTCTAACTAATGGCACCTCGGAATCAGTGGGAAGCTCCAACAGGTTTGCAAAGACAGATTGCAGGGCAGGTTCAATCTGTTCAGTGGTGACCGATTTGGGGAGGCCCTTTACCCGAATGTTGTTCCTCCTGCCCCGGTTGTCTAAATCTTCTAGGTAGCGGGAGTGGGACGCAATTCTGGTGTTTTGGCCTACCGCGAGCCTATGCAGCATGGTGATCTGGGCCCCTTGGGTAGAGGTCGTGGCTTCAGAGGCCTGAAGCCTAACCCCGAACGCTGCAACGTCCTGACGTACCTCTGCGATCGCAGAGTGGAAGGTTGACTTGATGTCCGCAGCCATCGCCTGGAGGTCAGCTAGAGTCGGTGCTGTTTTCTTCTTGTCTTTCTGCTGATTAGGGCCTGTATTCGGCGGTGACGCCGCATTGCTATCTTTGACGGGCGCCATCTTAGATTTAGATGAGTCCGTGTTAGCGCCGCGTTGGGTGCGGAATATCTCCGGTATGGTAGGTCCCTGCGCGGCTTGAGACTGAGCTTGGTCTTCCTTGGAGGCTAGTTGTTTGCGGGTGCTCCTCATAGCTCGGATGGAGTCGGGGAAAAGCTGGGTTTGGAAGCTACATGCAGACGAGGCACAGGAGCACAGGGTTTAAGCAGCCATCTTGCCCGGGATCCAACCCACGCCCCCCAGCATTATTGTTAAATGCTACTCAAAACATCCAGAATAATTGTTTGGGGTGACACGTACATCTCTAAATGGTGCATGTAGCCTAAGCTGCTGTTGTGACGACACTGTGGTAGGTGTAGCTGAACTGTTTACTAACACATGATCAGAATTTTCATGGTAGCTATGCTATTTAGTTTGCTTTCCATGCTTGTCCTAGGAATTAAAGACATACAGAAAAAGAACTCTTGTTCTAAAGCAGCTCATAACCTATTAATCAAAGTCATTTTTGTCTTGTGAAAATGCTGTTGGAAGTGGCCAGGTGCCTGCATCCCCCATTCTATAGTGTTAAACAGCAGTTCTATTGGGTTTATCATACCCTGCAGCAGATCTTAGATGTTCTGAAATGATGCAAAAGAAAATCCATCTCAAACTTGTGGATTTATGTTTGTCTTTCATGCTGTAATTCTGCAACTTGAGGAATAATCCGGGGATATCAAGGGTGCAATAAATTAAACGGAATCTCTATGCTGAATCGAAATAAGCTAAAATAAATCTAGCTTGTGATTGGCCAAACATATGCATTCTGAACACTACATAAAAATGTATGCAGCGGAAAAGACCCTTGCATGATCTTTACAAGGCTTTATTCGACGGTTATATACATATTGTAAACTACATATTGTACACTATCCCACCAATTTTTCTCTCCTTTTCCTTTAGATTGTAAGCTGCAAGGGAGGGGCGTTCTTACCTTTTTGTGTCTTGGAATTTACTATATGTATCATGTTACATTTGTTACTGTTATTACTATGGTGTGGATTCATTAGGCTGCATTGCTAAAGCACGAGTTACGTGCATGCTATGCACGGTAGTGCAGCGTAGTGTGCTCTGCTAACTAACTACCTTGCACTCCTAGCTAATAACAGCTGCACCACTGAACAAGCCAGGGGCGTAACTAGAAATCACTGGGCCCCCCTGCGAATATTTGAATGCCCCCCCCCCCCCCCCATAGGTGCCAAATAATCGTAATGGGGCAGCGTTTCACTGTAAATTAATTGTAAAGTGGGCAGAGTTCACCAGAAAATCGTAATGTGGGCACCAGTCACCAGAAAATTGTAACGTGGACAGCATTCACCAGACAATCGTAATGTGGGCAGCGTTCACCAGAAAATCATAATGTGGGCAGAGTTCACCAGAAAATCATAATGTGGGCAGAGTTCACCAGAAAATCGTAATGTGGGCACCAGTCACCAGAAAATCGTAACGTGAGCAGCAGTCACCAGAAAATTGTAACGTGGACAGCATTCACCAGACAATTGTAATGTGGGCAGCGTTCACCAGAATATCGTAATGTGGGACAGAAAATCGTAATGTGGGCAGAGTTCACCAGAAAATTGCAATGTGGGCAGCAGTCACCAGAAAATCGCCATGTGGGCAGCAGTCACCAGAAAATCGCCATGTGGGCAGCAGTCACCAGAAACTCGCAATGTGGGCATCAGTCACCAGAAAATCCTAATGTGGGCAGCAGTCAGTCACCAGAATATCATAATGTGGGCAGCACACACCAGAAAATCCTAATGTGGGCAGCAGTCACCAGAAAATCCTTATGTGGGCAGCAGTCACCAGAAAATCGCAATGTGGGCAGCAGTCACCAGAAAACCGCAATGTGGGCAACAGTCACCAGAAAATCGCAATGTGGGCAGCAGTCACCAGAAAATCCTAATGTGGGCAGCATACACCAGAAAATCGTAATGTGGGCAGCAGACACCTGAAAATCGTAATGTGGGCAGCAGACACCTGAAAATCGTAATGTGGGCAGCAGACACCTGAAAATCGTAATGTGGGCAGCAGGCACCTGAAAATCGTAATGTGGGCAGCAGACACCTGAAAATCGCAATGTTGACAGCAGACACCTGAAAATCGTAATGTGGGCAGCAGACACCTGAAAATCGTAATGTGGGCAGCAGACACCAGAAAATCGCAATGTGGGCAGCAGTGACCAGAAAATCGTAATGTGGGCAGCAGACACCAGAAAATCGCAATGTGGGCAGCAGACACCTGAAAATCGCAATGTGGGCAGCAGACACCTGAAAATCGTAATGTGGGCAGCAGACACCTGAAAATCGTAATGTGGGCAGCAGACACCTGAAAATCGCAATGTGGGCAGCAGTGACCAGAAAATCGTAATGTGGGCAGCAGACACCTGAAAATCGCAATGTGGGCAGCAGACACCAGAAAATCGTAATGTGGGCAGCAGACACCAGAAAATCGCAATGTGGGCAGCAGACACCAGAAAATCATAATATGGGCAGCTGACACCTGAAAACCGTAATGTGGGCAGCAGACACCTGAAAATCCCCCTGCAGAATTTCAGAGCGGCCCCCCCCCCCCCCCGGCCCGCTCGTGGCCGGTTTTTGGGGGCTGGAGGGGTGGCAGCATGAGGGGAAAGCCTTGCCCACAGTCGGCGGGGAGAGGGGAAGTTCCCCCCTCTCCCTCACCTCGGGGCTCTCCCCTCTGCGCCCCCCTCCAGCTAGTTACCGTCTGTGGGCAGCGGGCCGGGCAGCAGCGGCGGCGGGATACATACCTTCTTCCTTGCGTTCCATCGCCGCCTTCTCGCTCTAGCGGCTGACGTCACTTCCGCTTCCGGAAGTGACGTCAGCCGCTAGAGCGAGAAGGCGGCGATGGAACGCAAGGAAGAAGGTATGTATCTGCCGCTGCTGCCCGCTGCCCACAGACGGTAACTAGCTGGAGAGGAGCGCAGAGGGGAGAGCCCCGAGGTGAGGGAGAGGGGGGGAACTTCCCCTCTCCCCGCCGACTGTGGGCAAGGCTTTCCCCTCATGCTGCCACCCCTCCAGCCCCCAAAAAACGGCCCGAGCGGGCCCCAGGGGGGGGGCGGGGCCCCCCGCGGGTGCAGGCGCTGCAGGGCCTATTGCTACGCCCCTGGAACAAGCCCTGAGCCCCGGCGAGTCCAGTAACTGTAATGGGCGTGATCACCGCACTTTGATTGGCCCAATAGGCTGCCTTCCCTTGACAGGCAGCCTATTGGGGCAATCAAAGTGTGAGAATCATGCCTATTAAAGCCACTGGACTTGCGAGGTAGCACAAGGTAGTTAGCATCGCACGCTACACTGCACTACCACATGTAGGGTGTGCATAACTTGTGCTCCTTAGATTAAAGTGTGCGGCTTTAGCAGTGCAGCTTAATGAATCAACCCCTAGATCCTCAAATTCTGCATTATGTACCAATATTGATATTTTGTGCATACCATTGTCAGGGTTATTATGTAACCCTTGTTTGTTTCTTACTCAGTGCCACAGAATATGTTGGTGCTTTATAAATTAATACTAATATGCAGATATAGGTTGGTTGTTCATATCACAAAGGTGTAGATTCTGACTGCTGTGGTTAACAATCACCCTAAAAGCACAGGTACTCATTGGTTTGGGAGTCCTGATGCAGTGCAAACAAAGTCCCCCCATTAAGCATGTTTTACGTCTTTTGTTTTTATGTAAGGAACATTTGGTAATATTTTAAAGATTATGTTTCACAGTACACTGTAAAAATCTTGGTCATGAAAGTAAAAGACTACATTAAGTGAATGTTACAGCTGTAATATGATGGTGTCGTGTCTCTACCTAATTTAAAATTTTAAACATTGTTGGTTTAAACATATTTCAACATTTTATTTCTCTAATAATTTCTAATACTTGCCTTTGGTCAGAAATGTTGATCTTTTGATCAGGGTTTACTGTAAATAAAATTGGTAAGCGAAATCATTATTATGTGTTATTGTAACGCTGGCTGTGATGCAGGCTATGAAGTGTACACTGAATATACGATAATCAAGGTCAGATCGTCAACTGAGGTCATACACGAAGTCAGAGATATGCGGTACACAGGGACTGAGGCAGAGCAAGGTCAATAACAGACTAGGATCATACACTGGTAATCAGATGGCTAAAGTACACTAGGCTTAAGACAGGTGCAAAAACGTTATACAGGCGGAAGTCATACATATAGGTCAGATGTCAGTCGTATTGGAAGGATCAAACAGGAGCGAAGTCAGGGACAGGCCGAGTCATACACAGATATCAGATGGCAGTAATACAGAGGGGCTAGGCAGATTCGAGGTCAAGAGGCAGGCAGGCAAAGGTTGATACACAGAACAATATACAATATTACTGTAATGGATTGCGGAGATACCGCCGCGCGGTCTGGCAGCGGGGCGGCTGTCTCCGCATTCAGACCGGCGGTTTTCGCACAGCAGCATGCATCTGGTTTGTCTGAGCCTTCTAGTGCACACAAATGGAGAGCTACGCGTGCGTGCACTGGGAAGCAGGACCTTTATGCCAGTAGGAGAGGCATCAGCTGATCAGGATGATCAGCTGATCCCAGCGCAGGGGGTTATTGGCTGAGTGGTGTTGGGCGGTGCTGAGGAGCGCTGCACTATATATAGATCTTGCTGGTCAGTCTCAGGTTTTCTGCCGTTGGGAATACTTATGTGTGAGCACTCAGACCTCAGTCACATCCCACAGTGTGTTAGAACCAGGAGGACCTGGGAATTTACACTTAGCCAGATTACTCTTGTGTTATTCTTTAGACCAGATCCGGGGTGTTGTGACCAAGGACCTCACACCCAAGCCTAGGATTACTGTGTCATTGCTGTGTTATACTTTAGACCAGTTCCGGGCTGTTGTGACCAAGGACCTCACACCCAAGCTTAGGAATACTGTGTCATTGCTGTGTTATACTTTAGACCAGTTCCGGGGTGTCGAGACCAAGGACCTCACACCCAAGCTTAGGAATACTGTGTCATTACTGTGTTATACTTTAGACTAGTTCCTGGGTGTCGAGACCAAGGACCTCACACCTCAGGCTAGGACTCTGTTCTATTTCTGTGATGACTATTTGTTCTGTCGACCTCTCTATTGCTTTCTGATTCGGTACCTCTGCATATCTGCCTACCTGTTGCCAGACCCAGCCTGTACCCGGTTACCGAATCGGTCTTGTGTCTCTGTACCTCATCTGCTCGTGTGTTGCCGACCTGGCCTGCACGACCTTCCAGGCTGTCACTCACCCTTGAGTGCTCAGTCTATCTGTACTAGCAGTGACACCATTCCACCAAGTGTCAGCTGCACTTAGGACTCCCGCTCCTCAGAGAGTCCGGCCTGTTAGCAGCCAGTGGCCTCTTCCCCTGGAGTTCCCTGGCTGCAGTACAGTTAGAGTTGAGCCGAAATTTTAGTAATTTCGCATTACTAAAATTACGCATGCGAAATTTGCGATTACGATGCGAAATTACGGTAGCGTAATTGCCATTAAAATCGTAATTGAAAATACCGTAAGCGTAATTTTCAACGCGTAATTTCGCGTTTCGTTCATGCCGTAATTTCGCATTAAACGCTACCGTAATTTCGCGTTAAACCGTAACGCTCCGTATAATATAAAAAAGCCGCCGACTTTAAGGGTTAATAGCAAAGCCCCCTTAAATGCTAAGAGCCTCAAATTTAGAGAATATATTAAGGAGATCAGGAGGAATAAGAGGAAAAAATTTTTTTTCAAAAAGACCTTATAGTTTTTGAGAAAATCGATGTTAAAGTTTCAAAGGAAAAATGTAAACATTTAAAAACCCGCCGACTTTAAAGAGAACCAGAGATGAAGCACCCTCTTGTATTTTACCTTATAAATCAGTGGGAACATGACAGTAAACACCTAATCTTCCCTTTGTTTCATTGTTCTCTGTGTAATCTGACTGTTATCACCTCTGATAAGACACCTGAAAATCGTAATGTGGGCAGCAGACATCTGAAAATCGTAATGTGGGCAGCAGACACCTGAAAATCGTAATGTGGGCAGCAGGCACCTGAAAATCGTAATGTGGGCAGCAGACACCTGAAAATCGCAATGTGGGCAGCAGACACCTGAAAATCGTAATGTGGGCAGCAGACACCTGAAAATCGTAATGTGGGCAGCAGACACCAGAAAATCGCAATGTGGGCAGCAGTGACCAGAAAATCGTAATGTGGGCAGCAGACACCAGAAAATCGCAATGTGGGCAGCAGACACCTGAAAATCGCAATGTGGGCAGCAGACACCTGAAAATCGTAATGTGGGCAGCAGACACCTGAAAATCGTAATGTGGGCAGCAGACACCTGAAAATCGCAATGTGGGCAGCAGTGACCAGAAAATCGTAATGTGGGCAGCAGACACCTGAAAATCGCAATGTGGGCAGCAGACACCAGAAAATCGTAATGTGGGCAGCAGACACCAGAAAATCGCAATGTGGGCAGCAGACACCAGAAAATCATAATATGGGCAGCTGACACCTGAAAACCGTAATGTGGGCAGCAGACACCTGAAAATCCCCCTGCAGAATTTCAGAGCGCCCCCCCCCCCCCCCCCCGGCCCGCTCGTGGCCGGTTTTTGGGGGCTGGAGGGGTGGCAGCATGAGGGGAAAGCCTTGCCCACAGTCAGCGGGGAGAGGGGAAGTTCCCCCCTCTCCCTCACCTCGGGGCTCTCCCCTCTGCGCCCCCTCCAGCTAGTTACCGTCTGTGGGCAGCGGGCCGGGCAGCAGCGGCGGCGGGATACATACCTTCTTCCTTGCGTTCCATCGCCGCCTTCTCGCTCTAGCGGCTGACGTCACTTCTGCTTCCGGAAGTGACGTCAGCCGCTAGAGCGAGAAGGCGGCGATGGAACGCAAGGAAGAAGGTATGTATCTGCCGCTGCTGCCCGCTGCCCACAGACGGTAACTAGCTGGAGAGGAGCGCAGAGGGGAGAGCCCCGAGGTGAGGGAGAGGGGGGGAACTTCCCCTCTCCCCGCCGACTGTGGGCAAGGCTTTCCCCTCATGCTGCCACCCCTCCAGCCCCCAAAAAACGGCCCGAGCGGGCCCCAGGGGGGGGCCGGGGCCCCCCGCGGGCGCAGGCGCTGCAGGGCCTATTGCTACGCCCCTGGAACAAGCCCTGAGCCCCGGCGAGTCCAGTAACTGTAATGGGCGTGATCACCGCACTTTGATTGGCCCAATAGGCTGCCTTCCCTTGACAGGCAGCCTATTGGGGCAATCAAAGTATGAGAATCATGCCCATTAAAGCCACTGGACTTGCGAGGTAGCACAAGGTAGTTAGCATCGCACGCTACACTGCACTACCACATGTAGGGTGTGCATAACTTGTGCTCCTTAGATTAAAGTGTGCGGCTTTAGCAGTGCAGCTTAATGAATCAACCCCTAGATCCTCAAATTCTGCATTATGTACCAATATTGATATTTTGTGCATACCATTGTCAGGGTTATTATGTAACCCTTGTTTGTTTCTTACTCAGTGCCACAGAATATGTTGGTGCTTTATAAATTAATACTAATATGCAGATATAGGTTGGTTGTTCATATCACAAAGGTGTAGATTCTGACTGCTGTGGTTAACAATCACCCTAAAAGCACAGGTACTCATTGGTTTGGGAGTCCTGATGCAGTGCAAACAAAGTCCCCCCATTAAGCATGTTTTACGTCTTTTGTTTTTATGTAAGGAACATTTGGTAATATTTTAAAGATTATGTTTCACAGTACACTGTAAAAATCTTGGTCATGAAAGTAAAAGACTACATTAAGTGAATGTTACAGCTGTAATATGATGGTGTCGTGTCTCTACCTAATTTAAAATTTTAAACATTGTTGGTTTAAACATATTTCAACATTTTATTTCTCTAATAATTTCTAATACTTGCCTTTGGTCAGAAATGTTGATCTTTTGATCAGGGTTTACTGTAAATAAAATTGGTAAGCGAAATCATTATTATGTGTTATTGTAACGCTGGCTGTGATGCAGGCTATGAAGTGTACACTGAATATACGATAATCAAGGTCAGATCGTCAACTGAGGTCATACACGAAGTCAGAGATATGCGGTACACAGGGACTGAGGCAGAGCAAGGTCAATAACAGACTAGGATCATACACTGGTAATCAGATGGCTAAAGTACACTAGGCTTAAGACAGGTGCAAAAACGTTATACAGGCGGAAGTCATACATATAGGTCAGATGTCAGTCGTATTGGAAGGATCAAACAGGAGCGAAGTCAGGGACAGGCCGAGTCATACACAGATATCAGATGGCAGTAATACAGAGGGGCTAGGCAGATTCGAGGTCAAGAGGCAGGCAGGCAAAGGTTGATACACAGAACAATATACAATATTACTGTAATGGATTGCGGAGATACCGCCGCGCGGTCTGGCAGCGGGGCGGCTGTCTCCGCATTCAGACCGGCGGTTTTCGCACAGCAGCATGCATCTGGTTTGTCTGAGCCTTCTAGTGCACACAAATGGAGAGCTACGCGTGCGTGCACTGGGAAGCAGGACCTTTATGCCAGTAGGAGAGGCATCAGCTGATCAGGATGATCAGCTGATCCCAGCGCAGGGGGTTATTGGCTGAGTGGTGTTGGGCGGTGCTGAGGAGCGCTGCACTATATATAGATCTTGCTGGTCAGTCTCAGGTTTTCTGCCGTTGGGAATACTTATGTGTGAGCACTCAGACCTCAGTCACATCCCACAGTGTGTTAGAACCAGGAGGACCTGGGAATTTACACTTAGCCAGATTACTCTTGTGTTATTCTTTAGACCAGATCCGGGGTGTTGTGACCAAGGACCTCACACCCAAGCCTAGGATTACTGTGTCATTGCTGTGTTATACTTTAGACCAGTTCCGGGCTGTTGTGACCAAGGACCTCACACCCAAGCTTAGGAATACTGTGTCATTGCTGTGTTATACTTTAGACCAGTTCCGGGGTGTCGAGACCAAGGACCTCACACCCAAGCTTAGGAATACTGTGTCATTACTGTGTTATACTTTAGACTAGTTCCTGGGTGTCGAGACCAAGGACCTCACACCTCAGGCTAGGACTCTGTTCTATTTCTGTGATGACTATTTGTTCTGTCGACCTCTCTATTGCTTTCTGATTCGGTACCTCTGCATATCTGCCTACCTGTTGCCAGACCCAGCCTGTACCCGGTTACCGAATCGGTCTTGTGTCTCTGTACCTCATCTGCTCGTGTGTTGCCGACCTGGCCTGCACGACCTTCCAGGCTGTCACTCACCCTTGAGTGCTCAGTCTATCTGTACTAGCAGTGACACCATTCCACCAAGTGTCAGCTGCACTTAGGACTCCCGCTCCTCAGAGAGTCCGGCCTGTTAGCAGCCAGTGGCCTCTTCCCCTGGAGTTCCCTGGCTGCAGTACAGTTAGAGTTGAGCCGAAATTTTAGTAATTTCGCATTACAAAAATTACGCATGCGAAATTTGCGATTACGATGCGAAATTACGGTAGCGTAATTGCCATTAAAATCGTAATTGAAAATACCGTAAGCGTAATTTTCAACGCGTAATTTCGCGTTTCGTTCATGCCGTAATTTCGCATTAAACGCTACCGTAATTTCGCGTTAAACCGTAACGCTCCGTATAATATAAAAAAGCCGCCGACTTTAAGGGTTAATAGCAAAGCCCCCTTAAATGCTAAGAGCCTCAAATTTAGAGAATATATTAAGGAGATCAGGAGGAATAAGAGGAAAAAAATTTTTTTCAAAAAGAACTTATAGTTTTTGAGAAAATCGATGTTAAAGTTTCAAAGGAAAAATGTAAACATTTAAAAACCCGCCGACTTTAAAGAGAACCAGAGATGAAGCACCCTCTTGTATTTTACCTTATAAATCAGTGGGAACATGACAGTAAACACCTAATCTTCCCTTTGTTTCATTGTTCTCTGTGTAATCTGACTGTTATCACCTCTGATAAGACACCTGAAAATCGTAATGTGGGCAGCAGACACCTGAAAATCGTAATGTGGGCAGCAGACACCTGAAAATCGTAATGTGGGCAGCAGGCACCTGAAAATCGTAATGTGGGCAGCAGACACCTGAAAATCGCAATGTGGGCAGCAGACACCTGAAAATCGTAATGTGGGCAGCAGACACCTGAAAATCGTAATGTGGGCAACAGACACCAGAAAATCGCAATGTGGGCAGCAGTGACCAGAAAATCGTAATGTGGGCAGCAGACACCAGAAAATCGCAATGTGGGCAGCAGACACCTGAAAATCGCAATGTGGGCAGCAGACACCTGAAAATCGTAATGTGGGCAGCAGACACCTGAAAATCGTAATGTGGGCAGCAGACACCTGAAAATCGCAATGTGGGCAGCAGTGACCAGAAAATCGTAATGTGGGCAGCAGACACCTGAAAATCGCAATGTGGGCAGCAGACACCAGAAAATCGTAATGTGGGCAGCAGACACCAGAAAATCGCAATGTGGGCAGCAGACACCAGAAAATCATAATATGGGCAGCTGACACCTGAAAACCGTAATGTGGGCAGCAGACACCTGAAAATCCCCCTGCAGAATTTCAGAGCGCCCCCCCCCCCCCCCCCGGCCCGCTCGTGGCCGGTTTTTGGGGGCTGGAGGGGTGGCAGCATGAGGGGAAAGCCTTGCCCACAGTCAGCGGGGAGAGGGGAAGTTCCCCCCTCTCCCTCACCTCGGGGCTCTCCCCTCTGCGCCCCCCTCCAGCTAGTTACCGTCTGTGGGCAGCGGGCCGGGCAGCAGCGGCGGCGGGATACATACCTTCTTCCTTGCGTTCCATCGCCGCCTTCTCGCTCTAGCGGCTGACGTCACTTCTGCTTCCGGAAGTGACGTCAGCCGCTAGAGCGAGAAGGCGGCGATGGAACGCAAGGAAGAAGGTATGTATCTGCCGCTGCTGCCCGCTGCCCACAGACGGTAACTAGCTGGAGAGGAGCGCAGAGGGGAAAGCCCCGAGGTGAGGGAGAGGGGGGGAACTTCCCCTCTCCCCGCCGACTGTGGGCAAGGCTTTCCCCTCATGCTGCCACCCCTCCAGCCCCCAAAAAACGGCCCGAGCGGGCCCCAGGGGGGGGGCCGGGGCCCCCCGCGGGCGCAGGCGCTGCAGGGCCTATTGCTACGCCCCTGGAACAAGCCCTGAGCCCCGGCGAGTCCAGTAACTGTAATGGGCGTGATCACCGCACTTTGATTGGCCCAATAGGCTGCCTTCCCTTGACAGGCAGCCTATTGGGGCAATCAAAGTGTGAGAATCATGCCCATTAAAGCCACTGGACTTGCGAGGTAGCACAAGGTAGTTAGCATCGCACGCTACACTGCACTACCACATGTAGGGTGTGCATAACTTGTGCTCCTTAGATTAAAGTGTGCGGCTTTAGCAGTGCAGCTTAATGAATCAACCCCTAGATCCTCAAATTCTGCATTATGTACCAATATTGATATTTTGTGCATACCATTGTCAGGGTTATTATGTAACCCTTGTTTGTTTCTTACTCAGTGCCACAGAATATGTTGGTGCTTTATAAATTAATACTAATATGCAGATATAGGTTGGTTGTTCATATCACAAAGGTGTAGATTCTGACTGCTGTGGTAACAATCACCCTAAAAGCACAGGTACTCATTGGTTTGGGAGTCCTGATGCAGTGCAAACAAAGTCCCCCCATTAAGCATGTTTTACGTCTTTTGTTTTTATGTAAGGAACATTTGGTAATATTTTAAAGATTATGTTTCACAGTACACTGTAAAAATCTTGGTCATGAAAGTAAAAGACTACATTAAGTGAATGTTACAGCTGTAATATGATGGTGTCGTGTCTCTACCTAATTTAAAATTTTAAACATTGTTGGTTTAAACATATTTCAACATTTTATTTCTCTAATAATTTCTAATACTTGCCTTTGGTCAGAAATGTTGATCTTTTGATCAGGGTTTACTGTAAATAAAATTGGTAAGCGAAATCATTATTATGTGTTATTGTAACGCTGGCTGTGATGCAGGCTATGAAGTGTACACTGAATATACGATAATCAAGGTCAGATCGTCAACTGAGGTCATACACGAAGTCAGAGATATGCGGTACACAGGGACTGAGGCAGAGCAAGGTCAATAACAGACTAGGATCATACACTGGTAATCAGATGGCTAAAGTACACTAGGCTTAAGACAGGTGCAAAAACGTTATACAGGCGGAAGTCATACATATAGGTCAGATGTCAGTCGTATTGGAAGGATCAAACAGGAGCGAAGTCAGGGACAGGCCGAGTCATACACAGATATCAGATGGCAGTAATACAGAGGGGCTAGGCAGATTCGAGGTCAAGAGGCAGGCAGGCAAAGGTTGATACACAGAACAATATACAATATTACTGTAATGGATTGCGGAGATACCGCCGCGCGGTCTGGCAGCGGGGCGGCTGTCTCCGCATTCAGACCGGCGGTTTTCGCACAGCAGCATGCATCTGGTTTGTCTGAGCCTTCTAGTGCACACAAATGGAGAGCTACGCGTGCGTGCACTGGGAAGCAGGACCTTTATGCCAGTAGGAGAGGCATCAGCTGATCAGGATGATCAGCTGATCCCAGCGCAGGGGGTTATTGGCTGAGTGGTGTTGGGCGGTGCTGAGGAGCGCTGCACTATATATAGATCTTGCTGGTCAGTCTCAGGTTTTCTGCCGTTGGGAATACTTATGTGTGAGCACTCAGACCTCAGTCACATCCCACAGTGTGTTAGAACCAGGAGGACCTGGGAATTTACACTTAGCCAGATTACTCTTGTGTTATTCTTTAGACCAGATCCGGGGTGTTGTGACCAAGGACCTCACACCCAAGCCTAGGATTACTGTGTCATTGCTGTGTTATACTTTAGACCAGTTCCGGGCTGTTGTGACCAAGGACCTCACACCCAAGCTTAGGAATACTGTGTCATTGCTGTGTTATACTTTAGACCAGTTCCGGGGTGTCGAGACCAAGGACCTCACACCCAAGCTTAGGAATACTGTGTCATTACTGTGTTATACTTTAGACTAGTTCCTGGGTGTCGAGACCAAGGACCTCACACCTCAGGCTAGGACTCTGTTCTATTTCTGTGATGACTATTTGTTCTGTCGACCTCTCTATTGCTTTCTGATTCGGTACCTCTGCATATCTGCCTACCTGTTGCCAGACCCAGCCTGTACCCGGTTACCGAATCGGTCTTGTGTCTCTGTACCTCATCTGCTCGTGTGTTGCCGACCTGGCCTGCACGACCTTCCAGGCTGTCACTCACCCTTGAGTGCTCAGTCTATCTGTACTAGCAGTGACACCATTCCACCAAGTGTCAGCTGCACTTAGGACTCCCGCTCCTCAGAGAGTCCGGCCTGTTAGCAGCCAGTGGCCTCTTCCCCTGGAGTTCCCTGGCTGCAGTACAGTTAGAGTTGAGCCGAAATTTTAGTAATTTCGCATTACAAAAATTACGCATGCGAAATTTGCGATTACGATGCGAAATTACGGTAGCGTAATTGCCATTAAAATCGTAATTGAAAATACCGTAAGCGTAATTTTCAACGCGTAATTTCGCGTTTCGTTCATGCCGTAATTTCGCATTAAACGCTACCGTAATTTCGCGTTAAACCGTAACGCTCCGTATAATATAAAAAAGCCGCCGACTTTAAGGGTTAATAGCAAAGCCCCCTTAAATGCTAAGAGCCTCAAATTTAGAGAATATATTAAGGAGATCAGGAGGAATAAGAGGAAAAAATTTTTTTTCAAAAAGAACTTATAGTTTTTGAGAAAATCGATGTTAAAGTTTCAAAGGAAAAATGTAAACATTTAAAAACCCGCCGACTTTAAAGAGAACCAGAGATGAAGCACCCTCTTGTATTTTACCTTATAAATCAGTGGGAACATGACAGTAAACACCTAATCTTCCCTTTGTTTCATTGTTCTCTGTGTAATCTGACTGTTATCACCTCTGATAAGACACCTGAAAATCGTAATGTGGGCAGCAGACACCTGAAAATCGTAATGTGGGCAGCAGACACCTGAAAATCGTAATGTGGGCAGCAGGCACCTGAAAATCGTAATGTGGGCAGCAGACACCTGAAAATCGCAATGTGGGCAGCAGACACCTGAAAATCGTAATGTGGGCAGCAGACACCTGAAAATCGTAATGTGGGCAACAGACACCAGAAAATCGCAATGTGGGCAGCAGTGACCAGAAAATCGTAATGTGGGCAGCAGACACCAGAAAATCGCAATGTGGGCAGCAGACACCTGAAAATCGCAATGTGGGCAGCAGACACCTGAAAATCGTAATGTGGGCAGCAGACACCTGAAAATCGTAATGTGGGCAGCAGACACCTGAAAATCGCAATGTGGGCAGCAGTGACCAGAAAATCGTAATGTGGGCAGCAGACACCTGAAAATCGCAATGTGGGCAGCAGACACCAGAAAATCGTAATGTGGGCAGCAGACACCAGAAAATCGCAATGTGGGCAGCAGACACCAGAAAATCATAATATGGGCAGCTGACACCTGAAAACCGTAATGTGGGCAGCAGACACCTGAAAATCCCCCTGCAGAATTTCAGAGCGCCCCCCCCCCCCCCCCCGGCCCGCTCGTGGCCGGTTTTTGGGGGCTGGAGGGGTGGCAGCATGAGGGGAAAGCCTTGCCCACAGTCAGCGGGGAGAGGGGAAGTTCCCCCCTCTCCCTCACCTCGGGGCTCTCCCCTCTGCGCCCCCCTCCAGCTAGTTACCGTCTGTGGGCAGCGGGCCGGGCAGCAGCAGCGGCGGGATACATACCTTCTTCCTTGCGTTCCATCGCCGCCTTCTCGCTCTAGCGGCTGACGTCACTTCTGCTTCCGGAAGTGACGTCAGCCGCTAGAGCGAGAAGGCGGCGATGGAACGCAAGGAAGAAGGTATGTATCTGCCGCTGCTGCCCGCTGCCCACAGACGGTAACTAGCTGGAGAGGAGCGCAGAGGGGAAAGCCCCGAGGTGAGGGAGAGGGGGGGAACTTCCCCTCTCCCCGCCGACTGTGGGCAAGGCTTTCCCCTCATGCTGCCACCCCTCCAGCCCCCAAAAAACGGCCCGAGCGGGCCCCAGGGGGGGGGCCGGGGCCCCCCGCGGGCGCAGGCGCTGCAGGGCCTATTGCTACGCCCCTGGAACAAGCCCTGAGCCCCGGCGAGTCCAGTAACTGTAATGGGCGTGATCACCGCACTTTGATTGGCCCAATAGGCTGCCTTCCCTTGACAGGCAGCCTATTGGGGCAATCAAAGTGTGAGAATCATGCCCATTAAAGCCACTGGACTTGCGAGGTAGCACAAGGTAGTTAGCATCGCACGCTACACTGCACTACCACATGTAGGGTGTGCATAACTTGTGCTCCTTAGATTAAAGTGTGCGGCTTTAGCAGTGCAGCTTAATGAATCAACCCCTAGATCCTCAAATTCTGCATTATGTACCAATATTGATATTTTGTGCATACCATTGTCAGGGTTATTATGTAACCCTTGTTTGTTTCTTACTCAGTGCCACAGAATATGTTGGTGCTTTATAAATTAATACTAATATGCAGATATAGGTTGGTTGTTCATATCACAAAGGTGTAGATTCTGACTGCTGTGGTTAACAATCACCCTAAAAGCACAGGTACTCATTGGTTTGGGAGTCCTGATGCAGTGCAAACAAAGTCCCCCCATTAAGCATGTTTTACGTCTTTTGTTTTTATGTAAGGAACATTTGGTAATATTTTAAAGATTATGTTTCACAGTACACTGTAAAAATCTTGGTCATGAAAGTAAAAGACTACATTAAGTGAATGTTACAGCTGTAATATGATGGTGTCGTGTCTCTACCTAATTTAAAATTTTAAACATTGTTGGTTTAAACATATTTCAACATTTTATTTCTCTAATAATTTCTAATACTTGCCTTTGGTCAGAAATGTTGATCTTTTGATCAGGGTTTACTGTAAATAAAATTGGTAAGCGAAATCATTATTATGTGTTATTGTAACGCTGGCTGTGATGCAGGCTATGAAGTGTACACTGAATATACGATAATCAAGGTCAGATCGTCAACTGAGGTCATACACGAAGTCAGAGATATGCGGTACACAGGGACTGAGGCAGAGCAAGGTCAATAACAGACTAGGATCATACACTGGTAATCAGATGGCTAAAGTACACTAGGCTTAAGACAGGTGCAAAAACGTTATACAGGCGGAAGTCATACATATAGGTCAGATGTCAGTCGTATTGGAAGGATCAAACAGGAGCGAAGTCAGGGACAGGCCGAGTCATACACAGATATCAGATGGCAGTAATACAGAGGGGCTAGGCAGATTCGAGGTCAAGAGGCAGGCAGGCAAAGGTTGATACACAGAACAATATACAATATTACTGTAATGGATTGCGGAGATACCGCCGCGCGGTCTGGCAGCGGGGCGGCTGTCTCCGCATTCAGACCGGCGGTTTTCGCACAGCAGCATGCATCTGGTTTGTCTGAGCCTTCTAGTGCACACAAATGGAGAGCTACGCGTGCGTGCACTGGGAAGCAGGACCTTTATGCCAGTAGGAGAGGCATCAGCTGATCAGGATGATCAGCTGATCCCAGCGCAGGGGGTTATTGGCTGAGTGGTGTTGGGCGGTGCTGAGGAGCGCTGCACTATATATAGATCTTGCTGGTCAGTCTCAGGTTTTCTGCCGTTGGGAATACTTATGTGTGAGCACTCAGACCTCAGTCACATCCCACAGTGTGTTAGAACCAGGAGGACCTGGGAATTTACACTTAGCCAGATTACTCTTGTGTTATTCTTTAGACCAGATCCGGGGTGTTGTGACCAAGGACCTCACACCCAAGCCTAGGATTACTGTGTCATTGCTGTGTTATACTTTAGACCAGTTCCGGGCTGTTGTGACCAAGGACCTCACACCCAAGCTTAGGAATACTGTGTCATTGCTGTGTTATACTTTAGACCAGTTCCGGGGTGTCGAGACCAAGGACCTCACACCCAAGCTTAGGAATACTGTGTCATTACTGTGTTATACTTTAGACTAGTTCCTGGGTGTCGAGACCAAGGACCTCACACCTCAGGCTAGGACTCTGTTCTATTTCTGTGATGACTATTTGTTCTGTCGACCTCTCTATTGCTTTCTGATTCGGTACCTCTGCATATCTGCCTACCTGTTGCCAGACCCAGCCTGTACCCGGTTACCGAATCGGTCTTGTGTCTCTGTACCTCATCTGCTCGTGTGTTGCCGACCTGGCCTGCACGACCTTCCAGGCTGTCACTCACCCTTGAGTGCTCAGTCTATCTGTACTAGCAGTGACACCATTCCACCAAGTGTCAGCTGCACTTAGGACTCCCGCTCCTCAGAGAGTCCGGCCTGTTAGCAGCCAGTGGCCTCTTCCCCTGGAGTTCCCTGGCTGCAGTACAGTTAGAGTTGAGCCGAAATTTTAGTAATTTCGCATTACTAAAATTACGCATGCGAAATTTGCGATTACGATGCGAAATTACGGTAGCATAATTGCCATTAAAATCGTAATTGAAAATACCGTAAGCGTAATTTTCAACGCGTAATTTCGCGTTTCGTTCATGCCGTAATTTCGCATTAAACGCTACCGTAATTTCGCGTTAAACCGTAACGCTCCGTATAATATAAAAAAGCCGCCGACTTTAAGGGTTAATAGCAAAGCCCCCTTAAATGCTAAGAGCCTCAAATTTGGAGAATATATTAAGGAGATCAGGAGGAATAAGAGGAAAAAATTTTTTTTCAAAAAGACCTTATAGTTTTTGAGAAAATCGATGTTAAAGTTTCAAAGGAAAAATTTAAACATTTAAAAACCCGCCGACTTTAAAGAGAACCAGAGATGAAGCACCCTCTTGTATTTTACCTTATAAATCAGTGGGAACATGACAGTAAACACCTAATCTGCCCTTTGTTTCATTGTTCTCTGTGTAATCTGACTGTTATCACCTCTGATAAGAACCCCCGACTGAGAAGTCAGGCTGCTCCGTCTAGCTTTGCTACAGAAAGATTATAGCTAAGTCTGTCTTCTGTGGTGTTATTTCAAGCCCAAGCCTGCCCCCTTGTGGCTTTGCTATAATGACTCAGCAATAATCATTCCCAGCAAAGCCAGATTTAATTGCTCAGTCTGGGATTCTTGTGACTGCTGATAACAGACACTTTTAGCAGTGAGGACGAAACAGACAGCATGGTAAGTGTTTTCTCTAATGTTCTTACTGATATACATGGTAAAATACACAAGGGTGCTTCCTCTCTGGTTCCCTTTAACGGTTAATAGCAAAGCCTGCTTAAAGTTTAGGAACACCAAATTCCCAGGGTATATTAAGGGGATCAGTGGGAATAAGAGGAAAAAAATTTTTCAAAAAGACCTTATAGTTTTTGAGAAAATCGATTTTTAAGTTTCAAGGGCGAAAATGTCTTTTAAATGCGGAAAATGTCCGTTTTTTTTGCACAGGTAACAATAGTGTATTATTTTCATAGATTCCCCCAAGTGGGAAGAGTTTTACTTACTTCGTTCTGAGTGTGGGAAATATAAAAAAAAAACGACGTGGGGTCCCCCCTCCCAGACCTCTTTAACCCCTTGTCCCCCATGCAGGCTGGGATAGCCAGAATGCGGAGCACCGGCCGCGTGGGGCTCCGCACCCTGACTATACCAGCCCGCATGGTCCATGGATTGGGGGGTCTCGGAAGGGGAGGGGCAGCCAAGCTTTTCCCTCCCCCTCCGAGCCCTTGTCCAATCCAAGGACAAGGGGCTCTTCTCCACCTCCGATGGGCGGTGGAGGTGGAGGCCGCGATTTCCTGGGGGCGGCGGCGAGTGACGTCGGGTGCGGCGTAGTTACAATGTAACAAAGTTGTTACATTGTAATAACTTTGTTACATTGTAACTGATAGAACATTTCCGAGGATATTGCGAGGGATCATTTATTTAAAGGGACAGGTAAGTATTAATGGTTAATTAAGAATATTAAAGGACTTTTTTTCGTGGTTATGTTTTTTGTTCAATTAAAATACTTTTTCTAAGTGTCTGTGTGTTTATTTACTTTAACTCTTAAAGGAAATGGGTAAGGGGTACAAGTACCTCTATACTCATTTCTCCTGGGAGGGGGGGTGGGCATCTGGGGGACCCCTTTTTAAAGGGGACTCCCAGATTCCACCATGAACCTCCCCCCCAGGAAATCGCGGCCTCCACCTCCACCGCCCATGGGAGGTGGAGAAGAGCCCCTTGTCCTTGGATTGGACAAGGGCTCGGAGGGGGAGGGGAAAGCTTGGCTGCCCCTCCTCTTCCGAGACCCCCCAATCCATGGACCATGCGGGCTGGTATAGTCAGGGTGCGGAGCCCCACGCGGCCGGTGCTCCGCATTCTGGCTATCCCAGCCTGCATGGGGGACAAGGGGTTAAAGAGGTCTGGGAGGGGGGACCCCACGTCGTTTTTTTTTTATATTTCCCACACTCAGAACGAAGTAAGTAAAACTCTTCCCACTTGGGGGAATCTATGAAAATAATACACTATTGTTACCTGTGCAAAAAAAACTGACATTTTCCGCATTTAAAAGACATTTTCGCCCTTGAAACTTAAAAATCGATTTTCTCAAAAACTATAAGGTCTTTTTGAAAAAAAATTTCCCTCTTATTCCCACTGATCCCCTTAATATACCCTGGGAATTTGGTGTTCCTAAACTTTAAGCAGGCTTTGCTATTAACCGTTAAAGTCGGCGGGTTTTTAAATGTTTACATTTTTCCTTCGAAACTTTAACATCGATTTTCTCAAAAACTATAAGGTCTTTTTGAAAAAAAAATTTTCCTCTTATTCCTCCTGATCTCCTTAATATATTCTCCAAATTTGAGGCTCTTAGCATTTAAGGGGGCTTTGCTATTAACCCTTAAAGTCGGCGGCTTTTTAATATTATACGGAGCGCTACGGTTTAACGCGAAATTACGGTAGCGTTTAATGCGAAATTACGGCATGATACGACTGTAATGCGAAAATTACGCGAAAATTACGCTTACGCGAAATTTCGCGAAATCCATCTTCATTACGATTATGTACTTACGGCCGGCCATAATCGTAATTACACTAATTACGCGAAATTTCGCGAAATCGTAATTAGGTCATTACGCTCATCTACAGTGTATTATCTGAATTATTAGATATCCCTGGTTGCCAGGTTCTCACTATTCTCCCTCTCAAGGAGATAGTCTCTGCACTGCCCAGGGCCACCTGCCCCTCAGGTGGTTCTTGGCCGAGCTGCCTATATCTCCCGCTTCTCGGGAGATAGCCTACAGTTACACCAAGCACTTACACTTTATTAGGTGTCCAGAGGTTAGTCATACTTGTATTATTGGTGATTCTGCAGATCATCCATAATCAAGTATACATCTGTATTGTTGATGATTCTGCAGATCATCAATAATCAGATTCTCTCTGTGTGCTGACACCGTTCGTTACAATTACAATAATACAATACTGACTGACTAGAGTACATATATATCGCGCTGATGCGCAATATATGAAATGTAGCTCTCTGAAACTTTAACTACATTAAGTAGTAAAGCAAGGTCCAGCGCTCAGAGAACTGAAAGCTGTAACAGACAGCGAGTAACTGAATGCCCAGGGTTTATATAGCAGGAATAGAGCACAGACCAAGCCCCCAGGAAAATCAGACCAATCAGCAACATCCCTGCAGCAAATGTCAGCTGACCGCAGGAATCAGACACTGCCAGAAACAACACGTTGAGCCACATTTACAGGGGATCCGGGGATGTGAACATGCTGACTCACTTCACGTCTACAGGGGAGCCAGGGATGCGACCGACCAAAGAGGAAGAGGAAGCTACCTCCAGCTGCTCAGAGCAGCCTCCAGAGACAACACCAGGTAAGTTTGTTACAGTTGTTGTGCATATATACACTGAAAGAACTCAGCTGTAACTATTCTATCAATTATTTCACTGCTTAAGCTGTAGGCCTGCACACTGTGGAGGGTCAGCATCATTTCTTAAAGGAAACCAGAGCTGAACTAAACAGTAAAAACAGGTCAACTGAGGCAGGCATTAGTGCACAGGCTTTGGCCCAGCTGTAAGCAGATGCTCAGGACATCATGACTGTGTAGTTTGCATGCGCTGAGCACTCAAGGCCCCGGGTGTGTGGTCAAGGACGCATCCAGCTGGGCCAACACACTAATGCCCAATCCGGCCGACCAGGAAGTGGCTGAAGGGGGCATTTGTGCAATAAAGGAGGGGGCAGAGGAGAATGGGGGGAGTGGTGTGGTGGGCATGAGGACTACTTCATATACATGCCTGCTCCCCAGGGTTTTTACTTTTTCATTTATTTCTGGTATCCTTTAAGGGAGAATGGGCCTAATCCATGTTGGTCCAGTTACGTGCTGTGCTCAGGGAGCACACAACAATTTCACTGATTCCTTTGCCAGGTAAGTGGTGCATGTAATGTTGTTACCTCAGAGTAGCAAGCATGTTGCTATGGTAATGCATGGTGTAACATGCATTACCATAGCAATGGGCACATTACTCAGATAATACAGGTTGCAGGAAAAGCATAATGCTTGCTACTTCCCTCCCCACCAAACACAATTAAGTACAGTCCCCCCCCCCTCCCCTTCAAGCAAAAATGCAATTAGGCAGGATTTCCTCCATCCAAAATACATATTTAGGCAGCATGCCCCCATCATAAAGAAAACATAGATAGGCATTTCAATAAATAGGCACCTTCACCAGGCTTTTGTGCAGGGATGCTCATCCGGATTCCAGATATCCGGGTAATCCGGATGTCCAAACTTTTTTACGCTATCCGATTCGGATTTGGATTCCGGATTTAAAAAAAAAATCCAGCTATCTATCTGCGGATATTTGGCCGCATAACGCGGATATCTGCAGATATTGCAGATATCTGGATCCAAAATACTGTAACTAAGGAGATGACGTCCTGGAGCCAATCAGAGGGCTCCTAGCAGAAGCCCTAGCAACCAATCACAGAGGGGAACCCTGGCCAGCCCCACCTGACCTCATTGAGCCAATCAGAGGGCTCCCAGCCTAAACCCTGGCACCCAATCACAGAAAGGAACACTGGCCAGCCCCCCCTGTATAATAGGGAGGGCTGCCATGATGAGACATATCATCTTAGCTTGCAGGATGCTTACTGAGAGACATGCTCCAGTGCTGGAGGCCTAGCAAGGGCTGTACACAGTTATAAACCTAAAGCTGTTCAGTGATTAACCCCTTCACTACTATCACTACACTATTGATAAATCGTTAATTAGCTTGATTGATGTCATAGTGTGACAGTCAGAGCATGTGCTCCAGTTCTGCTGGGCCTAGTAGCAAGGGCTGTACACCGTGATAAGCTGTTCAGTGATTAACTCCTTCACTACTATCACTACACTATTGTTAAATCGTTAATTAGCTTGATTGATGTCATTGTATGACAGTCAGAGTGTGTGCTCCAGTGCTGCTGGCCTAGCAGTAAAAAACTAAAAGCTGTTCAGAGATTAACCCCTTCACTATCACTACACTATTGTTAAATCATTAATTAGCTTGATGTCATTTGTGTGACAGTCAGAGTGTGTGCTGCAGGCATCTGCTATGTGTCTGTGTGTGTGCTGTGCACAGACCAGGCCAGCTGCTGCCTGCTGGCCAGCTATTAGCCTTAGGTATAGGTTAGGTTAGGGATTAGGGGATAGGATTACTGTGTTATTGTGTAGTTAGTACTGTAGTACTGCGGTCAGTGCTAGTAGTTGTTAGAGTAGTAGTACTGTGTTAGCTTTCTACAGAACTGCTGTGCTGCTGAGCAGTGCCAGTTTGACAGTTAGTGTGCACTAGTGTCTTCTCCTCTGCTGTCTGACTGTCACTCGGCACTTGGCATGTGTCACTCATCACGTGGCACTTGCCAAGTGCCACGTGACACTTGGCAAGGGCCACCTGACACGTGGTAAGTGCCACGTGACACGTGGCAAGTGCCACGTGACACGAGGCAAGTGACAGGTGGCAAGTGCCACGTGACAGGTGGCAAGTGCCACGTGACACTAGGCAAGTGCCACGTGACACGTGGCAAGTGCCACATGACACATGCTAAGTGCCACTTGACAGATAGCAAGTGCAACGTGACATTTGCCAAGTACCACGTGACACTTGGCAAGTGCCACGTGATACGTGGCACGTGCCACGTGACACGTGGCAAGTGCCAAGTGCCACATGACACGTGCAAGTGCCATGTGTCACGTCTGGCATGCTCCTGGCACATGTTACACCTGCTGCAGCTGCTGCATCGCCCTGCTCCTGCTGCCTGTGCAGCTCCCACCACCAGGCCAGGGTGCCACATGCCACTGATACCACCTATATATAACCCAAAACACAATTGCTGCATAATTTTTTGGAGGTGTCTTTGCTGAAAACTGTCATGTCCCAGTTGTGTGGTTGGACTTTGGACACAATGTGGGCTGCACGACCGCTGTCTGGAACCTAGGCCTAATGTTAATTGACAGCCATTTTGGGGGGGTGGGGATTTTAAGTCCCCACATCATCAATTAGTGATCTCCTTTAAAAAATAATGATGCTACATGCCTCATTTAAAAAAATGTTTTTAAAGCAATTTAAACGACACTTCCGTTTTTTCTATCCGGATATCCGAGTCCACCCGGATGGCCCGGATAATACGTTCAGATATCCGCTTGAACACAGATATCTGAAAGTTCGGATCCGGATATCCGATCCGATCTGATCTTGCCTCCCTCACCAGCGCCGTGGTCTGTGGGAGGCAAGGGTTCCACCGCTGACTGGAAGCACTCGTCTCTGCTGGCCTGGTGCAGTCAGCCACCCACAGACAGCAACCCACAGCGCTGCATTCTCCACCTGATTCACCCTGGAACACCGGTGCACCATTCAAGCCAGTTGAGACTGAGCTTGCTGGGCCCCTAGTGAAGTCCAAAGGCACCTCTCAATACTACTGCCCCCCTGCCTGGGCATCTGCCTGCTACAGGCACCATACGTTGCCTCTACTTCTCTGCCTGGGCATCTGCCTGCTAGAGGCATCACATACGCTACTACCTCTCTGCTGGGGCATCTGCCTGCCTGCTACCCTGCAGAAACCATACCTGGGGGGCTGCTTGATACTGCCATATCTATATCTACCATGCTCATGTTTATGCACTGCTCATGTGATGGACTGCATTGCACTGCTCAGGAAATGAACTGTACTGCACTGCTCATGGAATGCACTGTATTGCACTGCTCATGTGATGATCTGTATCGCACTGCTCATGTGACAGACTGTATTGCACTGCTCATGTGATGGACTGTATTGCACTGTTCATGTGTTGGACTGTATTGCACGGCTCATGTGATGGACTGTATTGCACTGCTCAATTGATGGACTGTACTGCACTGCTCATGCGACAGACTGTATTGCACTGCTCATTCAACAGACTGTATTGCACTGCTCATGTGATGTACTGTATTGCACTGCTCATGTGATGGACTGTATTGCACTGCTCATGTGATGGACTGTATTGCACTGCTCATGTGACGGACTGTATTGCACTGCTCATATGGTGGACCGTATTGCACTGCTCATGTGATGGACTGTATTGCACCGGTCATGTGATGGACTATATTGAACCGCTCATGTGACTGTACTGCATGGTGCACTTGATATACTGTCTTTGAACTGCCCCAGATTTTGGTCTGTTTTAGCGCTGCACAGGTGATGGACGGCATTGCACCACTTGTCTGATAAACTGCCCTTGCACAGGCCTGGTGATGTCTGTTTCTCGCCTAGTTTTCCCATGTTGCCCGCAGTGGCGGTGAGTCGGCACCTACATCCATACCTCCAGCACCACTCCTTCCCACTCACACCTCCTTTACCAGGTCACAGCTCCTCAAATGGGAAAACGCAGACCTGCCTCGAGGGGGTAGGTTCCTATATGACACTGTCTGGAACCATGTCCTGGAAATCACCCGCTCTGAGCATGGGCCCACCAAGGGCCAGTGGAGAAGAGGATATCGGGCTGGTGCCAGGGTGAGACTGCAGAGGAAAGGCCTGCGGTCAGCCATCCCCGCAATCTTTCTAGCAAACGTCCGATCCCTCCCTAACAAGCTGAACGAACTGCAGCTCCTCATCGATAAGAGAGAACTTGGCAACAACACACCAGTTTTTTGCTTCACAGAAACATGGCTGCACAACGACATCCCTGATAGCGCCCTTCATCTCCCAGGATTTAGCCTCTTCCGAGTAGACCACAACAGCACCCTCTCTGGGAAAAGGAAAGGGGGCAGTATCTGTTTTTACATCAGCCCCACCTGGTGCTACAACACCTCCATACTTGCCAAAATATACTCCCCAGAACTTGAGCTTCTTCTCGTCACCTGCAGGCCACAATACTCACCCAGAGAGTTCTCCTCCTATGTCCTTGTTGGCGCATACATTTCTCCAGATGCTGAGGTCAAAACTGCCCTGGGCGTTCTCAGCGACACAGTCACGCAGTGGGAGATGTCCCTCCCAGAATCTCTGTTCATTATAATGGGGGATTTCAATAGGGTCAACCTTCGCCAAGAGCTACCTCACTTCCATCAGCACATTACCTGCCCCACTAGGAATGCTAACACCCTTGATCACTGCTACACGATCCTGAAAGATGCATACAAGGCCGTTCCAAGAGCAGCACTAGGCTCATCTGATCACTGCCTCATCCACCTGATACCAACCTACAAGAGGCACCTAGAGACTGCAAAACCAGTCCTCAAGTCCTCCAAAGTATAGTCAAGTGAGGCTAAGCTACAACTTCAAGCCTGCTTTGACTGCACGGACTGGGTGGCACTGGAATCACCAAACCTAGATGAGTGGGTGGACAACATGTCATCATATATCAGCTTCTGTGAAGACCAGTGTATACCAACGAAAACTTTTAAACTTTATCCAAACGACAAACCTTGGTTCACCAAAAAACTACGACATCTTCAGAGATGCAAGGAAGCTGCACACAAGGGTGGTAACCAGGAGGACTACAGAAGGGCAAAAAACAACCTGAATAGGGAACTGAGAATTGCCAAAAAGAGCTATGCGGATAAGCTGAAACAGAAACTCTCCTCAAACGACTCACAAACTGTGTGGAAAGGACTAAGGCTCGCCACCAACTACAAGCCCCCCCCCCCAACATGCAACTCCCAGCACTGAGCTTGTTGAGAACCTCAGTGACTTCTACTGCAGATTCAAGAACCAAGAAGCATGTGCCCCCTCCCCCACCCTATCTGTTCCATTCCCAAACTCACCCTCTCTGACTGTGAACGAGGGAGACATCCTGCGGCACCTGTCAAGGCTAAAGGCTAGAAAGGCCTCAGGCCCAGCCAGTGTATCACCGGCATGCCTGAAAACCAGTGCACAACAGCTAGCTCCTATTCTCTCTTCCACCTATTCCAGATCCCTCCAGGATGGCAAAGTCCCTGCTTGCTTCAAGAGGTCGACCATCATCCCTGTCCCCAGAAAGCAGGGAGTCACAGACCTCAACAACTTCAGACCTGTGGCTCTCACATCCGTCATTATGAAAACTTTTGAAAGCATGGTTATGCCCCTTCTAAAAGCCTCAACAGAGCCCCTGTTAGACCCACACCAGTTTGCATACAGAGCAAATAGGTCCACCGACAATGCCATTAACATCTGCCTGGAGTCAGTCTATGAGAACCTGGATAGACTGAACTCATACGCCAGGATCCTCCTCCTTGACTTTAGCTCAGCGTTCAACACCATCAGCCCTAAAATACTTCAGGAGAACCTTGCTGAACTCAATGTCCACTCCACCCTGCGCCTCTGGATCACAGACTTCTTCTCAAACAGATCCTAGGTCATCAAGCTAGGTGCTATCATCTCTCAGCCAAAGACCACCAACACAGGGGCCCCGGAAGGCTGCATCCTGTCACCAATCCTGTTCTCCCTGTATGCAAACAACTGCAGATCCACTGAAAGCTCCGTCAAAGTTAGCAAATTCACGGATGACACCACCATTGTTGGCCTCTTCACCAACAACGATGAGGAGGCATACCATCACCAGGTCGAAAGTATCTGTAACTGGTGTAGGGCGAATAGGCTGGTCCTCAACACCACAAAAACTGTTGAGCTGATCATAGACTTTAGAAAGCATGCTATAGAAGGCGCAGAAGTTGCACAAGTCCCCTGCGCTCGTCTCCTGAGTACAATCATCTCCAACGACCTGAGGTGGAAGGCCAACACCACCTCCACCCAGAGGAAAGCCCAGCAGAGACTATTCTTCCTCCGCCAACTGAAGAAGTTTGGTATGGACCAGAAACTTCTGTCAAGCTTCTACTCAGCCACAATTGAATCTGTCCTGTGCTCTTCTATCCTGGTCTGGGACGCTGGCTCCTCTGCCAGCGAAAGACAAAAACTACAGAGGGTCATCAGATCAGCGGTAAGAATCATTGGGAAACTTCTCACCCTTCTAGACCTCCTCTACAACACCAGACTGAGCTCCAGAGCATTGAGGATTGCTAAAGATCCCTCACACCCTGGCTCCCGCTTCTTCAGTCAGCTTCGCTCGGGCCAGAGGTATCGGTCCATCTACACCAGGACCTCAAGACACAGGAACAGCTTCTTCCCCTCAGCGATCAAATCACTGAACTCGCTGGACTCACTCCCATCCCCCACCGCCTCCCCTCTCCTTAGGGTTTTCCTCCTCGGCTAGCCGGATTTGCCCTCTAAGCATGTCTGCATGGCAGTACTCCATATTTGCTGTGAACAAGTTTTTTTTCTCTGTTATGTACTACTGTATTGCATTGTTTGAATGTTGTGCTACACTGTTATCTCTGTTATCTCTGTTGTCTGTCCATTCCTGAGTTTGCTTTGTGCCAAGCCCAATTCTGGGCACGACCAAGTTGTGCTTAGCAAATAATAAAATGATTCTGATTCTTTATAGAGGGTGCCCCAACTCCAGAGTTTACAGCAGAGGGAGAATTCACCTCTCCAGGATCCATCTTCCTCCTACTAAGCTCTCCACTGTCATCTGCATCATCCAGAGGAAGTGGATCCTGGAGGCTTTTTGTAGGCTCTTATGAGCTTAACCACTGGGTTCCATGGCTCCCCCAAGGTTAATAATACTTTCAGTTACTGTATTCTAACATTTAATACAGTGTTCATAGTATGTCTTAAGGGTGGGGTATGCTACTGTATTATCTAGGCCTATTTTTAAAGGACAACTGAAGTGAGAAGAATATGGAGGCTGCCATGTTTATTTCCTTTTAAACAATACCAATTTCCTGGCACCCCTGCTGATCTATTTGGATGAGTTTTCTGTTTTTAGGATGCTTTTGCACCTTTGGCCTGTGCCTTCTGTTTCCTTTTTGGGGGGGAGAGGGAGGGGGGGGGTTGTTTTTCTCTACCTTAGCTTGTATTTTATAAGTCTGTTTCAATTGCACTTTATTTCGTGAAGAATTTCTTGATAAAAAAAGTATGGAAATGTTACATGTAGCATATTTCAGGCCGTCACATCTCTTCCTAAAGCTGGCCACTAACGGTCCAATTTCTAGCGAAAAATCGTTCAAGCGATCAGAAATTCTAATTGGATTGGTTGTAAATAATCTCAGTTGATGGGCACAATCGATAATGAACGATTATAAAAACAATCTCTTGATTGAATTTTTGTCGAACCAAAATTTGGATTTTCTTGTTGGTGGTGATAGATAGCAACACATGATTGGTTAGTTGATGGTGTAGTGAACGATTTTTCATCCGATCAGAATTTCTGATCGCTCGAACGATTTTTCGCTAGAAATTGGACTGTTAGTGGCCACCTTTAGTATATTTTCACACTGTCACAAAATGCATTGTAGTCAATCAGAGGTAGGAAGATGTCACAAAAATGTATTTTGCAAAACAGCTAAATAAGGTGACCTAGTATCCCAGCTTATTTAACTTCAAAGCATTTCTATTCTCCGGGCTAGAAGACATCAGAGTAGATTTTTTTTCTGGAATTCCCTAAAGAATATCTTTATTATTTAGTACATTTGGGGAACTTGAAATCTAGTATCTCTAAAATTAGCCTGCATCTCTATAACTTTTTAATTGATATACTCCTTAAACACCATCAACAAAATGACTGGCATATAAAATCATTAAATTGCTTATGAACACACTGGTATTTTACCTTTTCTTTGCGGAATCTATATTCATTTTTTATTTTGTAGTCCATAGGCAAGATTTTTTTTCTTCAAATTGCTGAGCACAATGCTCAGTTTACCTATTATGTCATATTGAGATGGAATATAATCACCCCATGCAGATTTACTTCTAGTGATATTTCCTTGGATCCATTTGTTGTCATTCTACAACATGGGAAAATGTAAGAGCAATTAGCAAGCCATCATGTATAAGCAATCTGATGTTCCTTCCAATATATTTCTATTGTAAAGTTAATGATTTCTTAGTAATACTAAATTGTATCTTTTATTCACAAAAATGGTGTTCTTTGTATAACTACGCTTCGTAAAAAGATATATTATATATCTTTCAATGCATGCAAGGCTCCTTTTGCTTTTATCTTTGTCTACTTCTAAAGTCTCAGCTCACAGCTTTTTACATTCTTTTTTGGCTTCAGATGGTATGGTCAGTCAGTCTGTTTTTGGTATTGATCATCTGGTAAAAAAAAAATGGATGTCTTTTTTTTTTCTTAGCATGATAAAAATGCTTGACGGGATGAAGAACTAAGAGATTATCAGTTATCAAAAGAATATACTAGACTACAGCTAGTTTATGTCAAACTCCAAGACCAATCCTGCTTTTTATTCTAGCAGCCTTCTATCTGCTAGCTTTTAGAGTTGGGCCGAACCTCCGATTTTAGGTTCGCGAACCGGGTTCGCGAACTTCCGCGGAAGGTTCGGTTCGCGGTAAAGTTCGCGAACCGCAATAGACTTCAATGGGGATGCGAACTTTGAAAAAAAAAATAATTATGCTGGCCACAAAAGTGATGGAAAAGATGTTTCAAGGGGTCTAACACCTGGAGGGGGGCATGGCGGAGTGGGATACACGCCAAAAGTCCCCAGGAAAAATCTGGATTTGACGCAAAGCAGCGTTTTAAGGGCAGAAATCACATTGAATGCTAAATGACAGGCCTAAAGTGCTTTAAAACATCTTGCATGTGTATACATCAATCAGGTAGTGTAATTAAGGTACTGCTTCACACTGACACACCAAACTGTTCACTGAACAGAACAGGTATGCAGTGGCGGGTTCACTGAACAGAACAGGTATACAGTGGCGGGTTCACTGAACAGAACAGGTATACAGTGGCGGGTTCACTGAACAGAACAGGTATGCTGTGGCGGGTTCACTGAACAGGTATACAGTGGCGGGTTCACTGAACAAAACAGGTATACAGTGGCGGGTTCACAGAACAGGTATGCAGTGGCAGGTTCACTGAACACAACAGGTATGCAGTGGCGGGTTCACTAAACAGGTATGCAGTGGCGGGTCCACTGAACAGAACAGGTATGCAGTGGTGGGTTCACAGAACAGGTATGCAGTGGTGGGTTCACAGAACAGGTATGCAGTGGCAGGGTCACTGAACAGGTATGCAGTGGTGGGTGGGTTCACAGAACAGGTATGCAGTGGCAGGATCACTGAACAGGTATGCAGTGGTGGGTGGGTTCACAGAACAGGTATGCAGTGGTGGGTGGGTTCACAGAACAGGTATGCAGTGGTGGGTGGGTTCACAGAACAGGTATGCAGTGGCAGGATCACTGAACAGGTATGCAGTGGTGGGTGGGTTCACAGAACAGGTATGCAGTGGCAGGGTCACTGAACAGGTATGCAGTGGTGGGTGGGTTCACAGAACAGGTATGCAGTGGCAGGATCACTGAACAGGTATGCAGTGGTGGATGGGTTCACAGAACAGGTATGCAGTGGTGGGTGGGTTCACAGAACAGGTATGCAGTGGTGGGTGGGTTCACAGAACAGGTATGCAGTGGCAGGATCACTGAACAGGTATGCAGTGGAGGGTGGGTTCACAGAACAGGTATGCAGTGGCAGGATCACTGAACAGGTATGCAGTGCGCTCACTGAACAGAACAGGTATGCAGCCAGGAAAAGCTAAGCCTAACTAAACTTTCCCTATGAGAGACAGACAGCAGCTCGCCCTACTCTCTCTAATGCAGGCACACGAGTGGCCGTAATGGCCGCCGCTGCCTGCCTTATATAAGGGGGGTGGGGCTCCAGGGGCTAGTGTAGCCTAATTGGCTACACTGGGCCTGCTGACTGTGATGTAGAGGGTCAAAGTTGACCCTCATAGTGCATTGTGGGGTGAACCGAACTTCCGGAAACGTTCGCCTGCGGGAGGCGAACGCGAACCACCGAAGTTCGCCGGGAACCGTTCGCCGGCGAACCGTTCGGCCCATCTCTACTAGCTTTAGTATTCCAGTTTTCTGTGGTGTTTTATACAAGAAGCATTCCCAATCCACATACAAAAATCTGATCAGAGCTGAGATTTTTCTTGCACATCACTAGCTTAAATAATCATCAAGGAAGCAGTCTCATGGAGGATGAGGACAGAACAAGATTTGATCAGTTTGAAGCTCTGCATGTTGATGCTGCTGGTTTAGAAGCAAAATATGGTATCACTTACATTGTCTTGTTAAAGGGACTCTGTAGTGGATCCAAATGTTTGAATCCACTACTATATCCTTTAAAAGAGGGGTTTACAACAAGTATTTTTGCTTTGTTTCTAACTCTGTATAGTTTTCCTCTTCCTATTAACACCAGCTGAAATGTGTTAAAATTGCACTGAAGAAACGGAGGCTGATCCTCCGTGAAACATGTTGTCTATACCCCTCTTTATCTTGTATGCCCAATAAATCTTTTTAAGCTACCTAGCAGCATTTCCCACTATTTGAATAATTCAGTCGCTGTGGCACTGCCTAGTAACCGCATGATGCCCATTACCCTGCCTACAGCTGCTAACGGCTATAGCTAGGAGGACATTGCTCCCCATTGCTGCCACACTTGGGTTAAGTCACCATCCCCTTTACATACCTGGACCAACACCATCCAACGAAGGAGTCTGTGCTGCTTTCCCTGGGAGAATTTACATCCGGCCACCTCCGTGAGAACTTGGTTCTTTGCTGGCCTGAAAGGGACACATGTCTTCTCTGGCTGGTTTCTGCAAACAGCCACAATTGAATCAGGTGAGACCAGTCTTGGACAGGACAGTACACAGACCGACATATCTTTCATAAAGCACTTTCTCTTTTTTTGTCTTTTATCAAAATTGCACAAGAGCATGGTTCGATTTGAAGCTCTCCCCAGTTTACATGCAAAGGTCTTCCTCACCCTCTCCCTTCATTTGAGTCATGGTGTCTGCTCTAGTGTATGCAGAGAAGAGATAGCTGCTCTGTGTGTTCAGTGTGGTCTTAGTGTGAGAACTGCAGTAACATAGGAGAGCAAACAGCATGATTCATCAGAATGGAGGAGATAAATTCTGAGTTAGCAGAGATACGTGGATGAGCTGCAGACTCAATCCAGCTAAAATCAAATTTCAACATGCTTTTTAGCAGGCTAGATTGGGAGGATGGGAAATTTACATTGTAAAGAACAGCAGTACATTTGGTAAACACTTCTCTTTTAGGACTTTAGCATATAACAGTGAATCTAAATTGCTGGATCCACTATGGGGCCAATTAAAGCTTTGGTAGGAGCATAAGATTTTAGTCAACTGGGATGCTTTTAGATGCTTATAGAACAAAGGTTCTGCAGTCACTTCAGTGGGGTGTTTTTCACCTGTCTCTTCTCTCTCCTTAAAGATAGCTAAACAGTGTACCTGTACAGCGATCATTCCTAAAATTGTAGCCTAAATGATTGCTAATGATTGGTTTAGTTGACAGCAATTGAGGGTTTGTGTTTAGCTTTATGCTTATGTAAAGTTAATTATCTGAATAAGTGATTACATTATGAAGCTGTAACATTCTCTGCAGATGCAGCTGCGGGCAGTCAGGATGCCCCCGCAGCTGCTTCGGCTTCCCTGTCAGGCGTTTCTCCTGTCCCTCCGTCGTCTAGCACGCCAAGGAGGGGATTGTCAGTGGCTCATAGGGTGGCTTTGTCGCACACGCGCGCGCACAGACAGGACCTTTATGCGGGGAGGAGGCGCGTCAGCTGACCTGCCGGTCGGCTGACGTCAGAGGAGACTCTCCGCACTACTGATTGGCTGATGGGTGTGGGCGTGGCGGAGGGGTCTCCTCCGCTTCTTAAGCCTCCGAGAATCACTTGCAAACTGTCTGCTGTTGCGAATGCTTCGTGTGAGCACTCAGACCTTAGAGGGCTCGTTTCCACTATAGCGAATCCGCATGCGGGCACTGCATGCGGATTCGCATACTCAATGTTAGTGGATGGGGCTGTTTCCACGTGTGCAGCGGCGGCAGCGTTTTTCGGTGCGGGAAAAATCTGCACGACAAGGTCGTCAGATTTCGCGTGCGGCAGGAATGCGGGCGAATCGCCGCTAATGCATTCAATAGGGAAATCGCATGCGGCTTTGTCATGCGGATTTCCCTGCGATTTCGCATGCGATTTCGCATGAAAGGCAATGGAACTTTACACAGGCAGTGACATGGTTAAATTCGCCTGGCTCCTTGCCATGCGAAATCGCGGGTAAATCCGCATGGGTAAACGCAGCCGCATGCGATTTCTTCAGCGGTGGAATCCAGGCGATTCCGCACCACTACAGTGGAAACGAGCCCAGATAGTTCCGGTGTGCTTTGATCTGGGAGGAAACCAGGGATTTCACACAAGACTAGGAATTATTATTACTATGGTTATTATTGCTTGATTACCTGTGTATGACTCTGGTTCTCTTCTAAATTCTCTTACGCTAAACAATTCTGTACTTTAGCCCATCTGATCCTGTTCCTGACTCTGCCTGAATTATCTCTAGAGATGTAGCGAACGGTTCGCTGGCGAACGGTTCCAGGCGAACTTTGGGGTTCGCGTTCGCCTGGACCAAGCGAACTTTTGCGGAAGTTTGATTCGCCACATAATGCACTATGAGGGTCAACTTTGACCCTCTGCATCACAGTCAGCAGGCACATTGTAGCCATTAAAACTACACTAATCCCTGGAGCCCCACCCCCTCCTTATATAAGGCAGGCTGTGGTGGCCATTAGCCTCACTCGTGTCCTGCTAGAGACAGACTAGGGACAGCTGCTGCAGACTTGTTCTTCTAGGGACAGATTAGTTAGGTTCTTGGCTGCTTAGCTTGCTCCTGGCTGATTATTATTGCTTTTATAGCAACCCTCAACAGCTCTTTTCAGAGCGCATCCTGTACTTTTTTTTTTCTGTGTCAAACTGACACTTTTGTTGCATGGACAGCCTTGCTAATTGATAGTGTGTGTGCCACTGCCAGCAGCCCAGCACATTCAGTGACTAACTGTGTGTGTGACAGGGAGCTGCACATTCTACTACCCAGTACTGCATATACCCAGTACCTGTTGTGTTTACTTAACCCACCTCATCACTACATATACCTAGCTTTGTGTTGAGTATACCCAGCTCACTGCATCTAACTACCTGTTGTGTTGAGTGAACCCAGCTCACTGCATCTAACTACCTGTTGTGTTGAGTGAACCCACCTCACTGCATCTAAGTACTTTTACTGTTCAGTGAACCCAGCTCACTGCATCTTACTACCTGTTGTGTTGAGTGAACTCACCTCACTGCATCTAAGTACCTTTACTGTTCAGTGAACCCAGCTCACTGCATCTAACTACCTGTTGTGTTGAGTGAACCCACCTCACTGCATCTAACTACCTTTATTGTTCAGTGAACCCAGCTCACTGCATCTTACTACCTGTTGTGTTGAGTGAACCCACCTCACTGCATCTAAGTACCTTTACTGTTCAGTGAACCCAGCTCACTGCATCTTACTACCTGTTGTGTTAAGTGAACCCACCTCACTGCATCTAAGTACCTTTACTGTTCAGTGAACCCAGCTCACTGCATCTAACTACCTGTTGTGTTGAGTGAACCCAACTTACTGCATATACCTAGCATCCCCCCGAGATGGACAAAATGGACAAACCAGGTAGAGGAAGAGGTAGAGGCAGACCCAGAGGAAGGCCACCAGGCACCGGCAGGTCTGTGCGAGGTGGTGTTGCTGTGATTTCGTGCGGACCTGGCCCAAAATACAGTGCTCAGAAGAAGGCACGTGCCATCACTTCCCAAAATCGTGAGGAGGTGCTTGAGTATTTAACACAGAACACCTCATCTCCACCAGCGCTAGAACAAGCACCACATCCGCTGCATTTGACACTTCGCAGGAGTTATTTGGTGGTGGTGAAATCACTGATTCCCAGCCACTACTGCAACAACACAAAGAAGGCGCAGGTACACCACCTCATACGTCTGAGTTAGGTGGCGATAGTATGGACGTAATGTGTGATGAGGAGGATGATGAACCACCTGAAGTTGGTGCAGTTGAGGAGGTGTCTGAGGAAAGCAAAGCTGGCCAGGAGGATTATGATGACGATTATACGGATACCACATATGTTCCCGGTAGAGGAGATGACCAGGGGGACAGTTCAGAGGAGGAGTCAGAGAGGAGTAGGAGGAGACGACTTCATGATAGAAGCAGAGGGAGCTCATCCTCAGAAACAGCTGGGGGCAGTGTCTGACGCCATGTATCGCCAGCTATGGCCAGCCAGCCAACATGCCCTTCAACGTCAGCTGCTGATGCCACCGTAGCGCCATCACCCCAGGGGGGCTCATCGGTTTGGAAATTTTTTCACGTATGTGTCTCAGATCGGAGCAAAGCCATCTGTTGTCTCTGCTAGCAAAAATTGAGCCTTACGAAGGCACCTGGAGAGAAGGCACAAACAGCTATGGCAAGAACACCTGAGGAAAAGCAGCACCCCTAAAAAGACAAGCCACCCTCCTTCTCCTCTTCCTCCTTCAGGTGCATCGTCTTCATCCACTTTCTCCCTTGCACCTTCACAGCCACCCTCCTCCACACCGCCTCTTCCCTTCAGTGGTTCCTGCTCCTCTGCCCACAGCAGTACCCAGCTGTCCGTGAAGGAAGTATTTGAGCGTAAGAAGCAAATGTCCGCCAGTCACCCTCTTGCCCGGCGTCTGACAGCTGGCGTGGCGGAACTATTAGCTCGCCAGCTATTACCATACAAGCTGGTGGAGTCGGAGGCTTTCCATACGTTTGTGGCCATTGGTACACCGCAGTGGAAGATACCAGGCTGCAGGGCCGTTTCTACCCCCGTGCGGGGCGTGCCGCCGCCCGGGGCGCTGCTAGGAGGGGGGCGCTATAATGGAGGGGGGAGCCAGAGCCGCGGGGAGGGCAGCCCGACCTCTCCCTCCCTCTCCCGGGCGCCCTCCGTGCTCTCCCCTCAGATGCAGAGCGAGCAGCCGGGAAGCGCTGTTTGCAACTCACCTGCCTGGCTCCAAGCGCTGCTCTCTCGCCGCTGGTCTGTCTCTTCTCTCTGCATACTGCGGATACACGCGGCTTCCTGTTTAGCCGGAAGCCGCGTGTATCAGCATGTATGCAGAGAGAAGAGACAGACCAGCGGCGAGAGAGCAGAGCAGCGCTTGGAGCCAGGCAGGTGAGTTGCAAACAGCGCTTCCCGGCTGCTCGCTCTGCATCTGAGGGGGGAGCACGGAGGGCGCCCGGGAGAGGAGAGGGAGGGAGAGGTCAGGCTGCCCTCCCCGCGGCTCTGGCTCCCCCCTCCACTTTAGGGGACAGCTAGCTATCTAACCTATCCTGGGGGCACCTACCTAATCTAACCTACGGTGGGGGCAGCTACCTAATCTAACCTACGCTGGGGGGCACCTACCTAATCTAACCTATACTGGGGGGCAGCTACCTATCTAACCTATACTGGGGGGCACCTACCTAATCTAACCTACGCTGGGGGGCACCTACCTAATCTAACATACACTGGGGGGCACCTACCTAATCTAACATACACTGGGGGGCACCTACCTAATCTAACCTATACTGGGGGGCACCTACCTAATCTAACCTACACTGGGGGGCACCTACCTAATCTAACCTACACTGGGGGGCAGCTACCTAATCTAACCTACACTGGGGGGCAGCTACCTATCTAACCTTCACTGGGGGGCAGCTACCTATCTAACCTACACTGGGGGGCAGCTACCTATCTAACCTACACTGGGGGGCAGCTACCTATCTAACCTACACTGGGGGGCAACTACCTATCTAATCTATACTGGGGGGGCACCTACCTAATCTAACCTACGCTGGGGGGGGCACCTACCTAATCTAACCTACGCTGGGGGGCAGCTACCTATCTAACCTACACTGGGAGGCAGCTACCTAATCTAACCTACACTGGGGGGCAGCTACCTATCTAACCTATACTGGGGGCACTTATTTAACCTGTATTGGGGGCACCTACCTAGCTAGCCTATACAGGTGGCCACTATACTGGCTACCTATATTGCAGGCACCTACCTAAATAACCTGTACTGGGGCACCTACCTATCTAACTTATACCGGGGGCGCCTGCCTATCTAACCTATACTGGGTGCAACTATACTGGCTACCTATACTGGAGGCACCTACCTGGCTAACCTATAGCGGGGGCAACTATACTGGCTCAACTATGCCTGGCTACCTATACTGGGGTGCCTATTCTTGGCTACCTATACTGGGGGGACCTATACTAAGTGCAACTAGACCTGGCTAACCTATACTGCGGGCACCCATACCTTGCTCGCGGGGGGCACAATTTTTACACCCTCGCCCTGGGTGCATTTTAGCCTAGAAACTGCACTGCCAGGCTGCAATTATGTTTCACAAAAGGCCATACCCAAACTCTACCGTGCAGTTGAGAGGCAAGTGGTGTCATCTCTGGCACACAGGGTTGGGTCAAGGGTCCACCTGACCACGGATGCCTGGTCTGCCAAACACGGGCAGGGCCACTACATTACATACACAGCCCATTGGGTCAACCTGGTGACCGATGGCAGCAAGCAGGGAGTACGTGGCTGCGCAGCGGACCGACTTGTCACACCTCCACGGCTTGCAGGCAGGCCTCCAGCCACCTCCTCTCCACCTGCTACCACCGCTTCACTGTCGTCATCCTCCTCCTCCTCCTTGGCTGGTGCCGCGATCTCCTCTCCAGCTACACAGCCCCAGCACCCCAGGGCCTATGCTGCATGCCAGGTACGACGGTGTCACGCAGTGTTAGACATGTCTTGCCTGAAAGCGGAGAGTCACACTGGAGCAGCTCTCCTGGCTGCTCTTAACAAACAGGTGGAGCAATGGCTGACCCCGCATAACCTGGAGATCGGCAACGTGGTGTGTGACAACGGCAGCAATCTCATTGCTGCGTTGAATTTGGGAAAGCTGACACACATACCTTGCATGGCACATGTGCTGAATCTGGTCGTGGAAAGATTTGTGTCCAAGTACCCAGGCTTAGAGGACGTCCTGAAGCAGGCCAGGAAGTTGTGTGGGCATTTCAGGCGCTCTTACAAGGCCATGGCACGCTTTGCGGACATTCAGCGTAGAAACAACTTGCCGGTGAGACGCCTGATTTGCAATAGCCCGACTCGCTGGAATTCCACCCTGCTGATGTTCTCTCGCCTGCTAGACCAGGAGAAAGCCGTCACCCAGTACCTGTATAATTACAGTACAAGGACACAATCTGGGAGGATGGGGATGTTGTGGCCTAACAACTGGACACTGATGCGAAATGCATGCAGGGTCATGGAGCCCTTTGAGGAGGTGACCAAACTGGTGAGTCGCGATGAGGGCACCATCAGCGACTTGATCCCCTATGCCTACTTCCTGGAGCGTGCCGTGCGTAGAGTGGTGGATACAGCTGTGGAGGAGCGTGAACAAGAAGAGTTACGGCAGCAGGAGTTGTGGGAGCCATTTACACACGAACGCAATGTTTCCACAACACCTGCGGCAGGACAGAGGGGGGAGGAGGAGGAGGAGGAAGAAGAGGAGTCGTGTGGGGAAGGAGATGAGTCAGACTCTGATAATGATGATGAGGAAGGCATTTCTGTGGAGGAGGAAGAGGCGGCGGAAGAAGAACAACCACGGCAGCCGTCACAGGGGGCTTCTGCTGCTCCACGTTCCCGTGGTATTGTTCGTGGCTGGGGGGAGGAATGGAGTTGCGTCCCGTCACTGAGGAAGAGCAAGAGGAGATGGAGAGTACGTCTGCATCCAGCTTTGTGCAGATGTCCTCTTTCATGTTGTCCAGCCTGTTGAGGGATCCCTGTATCAAAAAAACTCAAGGCGAATGACCTGTACTGGGTGGCCAAGCTACTAGACCCTTGGTACAGGCACAAAGTGGCGGACCTGTTATCAACTCAACAGAAGGCTGAAAGGATGCAGCACTTGCAGAACAAGCTGTCGATGATGCTTTACAATGTGTTTAAGGGTGATGTGGCTGCACAACGCAATCAAGGTACCACTGGCAGTAACCCTCCTCCTCCCAAGTCCACGCAGGCAAGGACAGGACACTCCAGCGATCTCAGGGTGATGTTGGACATGCGGACGTTCTTTAGTCCAACTCCTCGCCATAGTCCTTCCGGATCCACCCTCCACCAACGCCTGGACTGGCAGGTAGCCGACTACCTGGCCTTGAGTGTGGATGTAGACACTGCGAAAAGCGACGATGAACCCTTGGACTACTGGTTGCCCAGGCTTGACCTGTGGCCAGAGTTGTCCCAATTTGCCATACAACTTCTCTCTTGCCCTGCCGCAAGCGTCCTATCAGAAAGGACCTTCAGTGCAGCTGGAGGCATAGTTACTGAGAAGAGAAGTCACCTAAGTCACGACAGTGTTCAGTACCTGACCTTTATCAAAATGAATGAGGGATGGATCCCTGAGGGCTACTGCACGACCGAAGACTAAGTCAGTCCCCACACACAGCATCTCTGCCTGCAGGCCGCTTGACTGCCTTCTCCGCCACCACCAACAGGGTCCAGGACTCTAGGCAGATTCCTGAATTTTTAAGGCCGCTGCTAGCAGTGGCCGCTACACTAATTTTTCTGGTGCGTGTACATGCCTGTCTAATTTTTCTGGCTGCACTGCGGACGGCTGCAACAAAAAAACAAAAGGCATGTACATGTGCCCATCCCCCTTCGTGATCATTACCTTGCCGCGGTGAAGGGGCTTGCGTATCACAATGAAGCAATGACCGCCGGCTATTTGAGTGTCTCGAGTGGGGGTGGCACACCCAAGATAATAAGGTCATTGCTTCATTGTGGTCAGACCAAATTTGATCAGCTGGACAGTCACTGTTGTTCTATCATTGAGCTACCACAGCCCGGCGACCATATGGGCTTGAAAAACGCCACGGCCTACACTCTGGCCACGGTGCGCACCAGTCCAGCACGGCCGTCACTACGCAAACAGCTGTTTGCGGTGCGTTACACAGTGAGTTTGGTGTGTCAGTGTGAAGCAGAACTCTAATTACACTCACTGATTGATGTATACCCATGCATGATGTTTGAAAGCACTTTAGGCCTGCAATTTAGCATTCAATGTGATTTGTGCCCTTAAAATGCTGCTTTGCGTCAAATCCAGATTTTTCCCCGGGACTTTGGGCATGTATCCCACTCCGCCATGCCCCCTTCCAGGTGTTAGACCCCTTGAAACATCTTTTCCATCACTTTTGTGGCCAGCATAATTTTTTCTATTTTTCAAGGTTCGCCTCCCCATTGAAGTTTATTGCGGTTCGCTAACTTTTCCGCGAACCGAACCTTCCGCGGAAGTTCACGAACCCGGTTCGCGAACCGAAAATCGGAGGTTCGCGACATCTCTAATTATCTCTATCGTTTTGTCTGCCGATTTTGTACTGTATCCTCCTGTCTGTTGCCGAACCGATCTGTCTGACCACTCCACTCACCAGTGAGCCCTTGTCACTGGTGAGGTTCTTTACTGATAGTACCCACCAGCTCCTCTAGTGAGGTTCTGTCAAAACTAATCAGTATTACTGTGGCACCAAGCACTATACACTTGCAATTACCTTGTTAGCTATACTTGCATTATTGGTGATTCTGCAGATCACCATATAATTAGGTATAGTGTCTGATTTATTGGTGATACTGCACATCACACAATAACCAGACATCTGTTTGCTACACCAATCGTTACAGAAGCCAGTTGTGTGTGGTCCAGTATTAGTCATGGAGAGAATCCGCAGACATAACAACAAAAATTGTTTAGGTGATACCGTTTCACTCTTGCCTACCACCCCTCACAAGTGCGCTAAACCCGCAGCTGAACTCTGGTCCCTACCTTTCGTGTCCCTACCTCTCCCTCTAGATTGTAAGCCTTCGGGCAGGGTCCTCCTCCTTTTGTGTCCTACCTGATCATGCACCTCCATTACTGTGCACCCATGCTATGTATTTGAATGAACTCAACTTGTCTAATCTCCATGCTCCCATCCAGTGACTGACTAAGCATTACCATGTACTCATACTGAGCTGCGAGATTTGTTTTTTCTTGTTTTCCTGTATTGTCGTATTGCTGTATGTCCAGCGCTGCGTAATATGTTGGCGCTTTATAAATACAATAAATCCAATAAATAAATAATAAAATAAATACCTTTAACGACTAACTGTACAAGATTTTTCCGCACGTTTTTTCTTCAGGCATATTTCAGAACTGGTTCAGAACCATGTAATTAACAACTTTTGTTGTTAATTACATTATGTGATAAAGTATCAGCAGTACTTCATGACAAATGTACTGTAAGGGGACAAGGCAATTTCCACCTTAGTGGGGTGACACATTGTGGTTTTGTGGACCTCTGCAGAGATCATAAGAGCCCTAAAGAAGTCCACAATTTTGCAGACTACACAAAAATGTGAGGAGACACTTGTTTCTGGAATGAAAATATAAAATAAAAAACAACTTTTCTGTTACAGTTCATTTCATGAAAATCACCAGTTCATTTCTGTTCCTCAGCAAGATCTATATGAGTGCCCTTCTGACCTGGCTACTTTTGTCCATATGGTTTTCTTGACAGAATTTCCCATTTGTTTCCTGTCTTATTACTATGTCCTGACCTGCTCCATCTTGACCAATTTGATGTAGCTCTCAGTTTCCACATAATATGCAAGCTTACCATATGAAGCTTAGAAAAACTTAGTTATGATTCAAACTTCATAGCAGTATATCAGCCGAAATGCTGTTAGAAATTGTGAATTGCTCTTACAGTTGGGGTTTTAAATAGATGATCAAAGTATCGTAATACCTAAATTCAGAATGGATAAGTCTCTAATTGATGTACTGTGTTTTTGCTGTCTATTTCATTAACCAATGGATCCAATTTAAAAGTGACTTTTATATTTGTTTTTACATAATTATATGACATGCCCTGCTGAGCATAAATTCAGAATTTCATGTTTCCAGGTTTTATCTATAACTCTTGCACACATTTGGTATAATTTACAGCTCCCCGATGTGAACTGTTTACATGGCAGCACCAATAAATATTTGATCTACGGAAAAAACAGACAGATTCAGTAATCACAGTACCTTCCTGCTGTTATTTATCTCTTTCATGTGGTTATTTCTGGTTTACACAGCAGTCAGAACTTAACAGTACATATGATATAATCATCTTTTTGTTGTTAAACTTCTCATCTGAATTATAAAACACAGTGAGAATTAATTAAAATAATCCCATATCATGCAATGGAACAATTTAATCTTGCAATGCTGTGTTATATTTAACTAGGACTGTCAGACAGTGAAAACATCTGCAAAAATGCCCAGCTTTTTATGAAATGATACGGTCAAAATGAGATGCTTAGGCAAAGTTATCTTTTCTAATATGTCTAATAAATTTGTGTTTAGTAGCAGTTTCCATGTATTGAGGGAGAGAAATTTTTGCCTCCAGGCCAGCTAAATACTTAACATGGATTTGCAAAACATTAAAAGAGATCCAATATCATGCAGATAAAGGGGCTTACCTAGCCTATAGCAAAATCTCTGTAAATAATAAAAAACATGTTTTTTTAACCTTTAAAATAACAATGATATAACAATTTTGAATCAGGTAAACATGTTCTTTACCTGCATTCTCCTACAAAGGTAAGAGATTATGTCAACTGAAGGATACCATGTGAGACAATAACTAATGTACAATGGACCTCTGTCTTCAGGTTATGTTTTTCAACATCAGTTCATGTTCCAGCAAATAGGAAATTGGACTTAAGCTCAACAGAGCTCTACTCTCTATTCACAGTCACCGATAATAACTAATTAGACAGGTTTATCTGTGTAAACAAACACACAACAAATACAAGTGAATTTCTTCAGTAACTAAATTTGGACTAAAAAAAAATACATTGTATGTTGTTCAAGACTGTATGTAGGTCCGCTTTACTTGCAGCTGGTGGCAGTTGACATGCAGCTGATTTGCAGTTTACCAGCAGCCTAATTCATTAATTGTCAAATTCAGCTCAAATGTACACCGAGGCCTCATACATATCTTGATTTAGTTACTCTTACTGATCATCAACTGAGTGTTAGGGTGACATCTCAGGGAATACTACTGTACAGACAAGCTGATCAACTACAGCATATCCCTCATCAGTGGAGAGTGGCAGAGGGTCGATAGACAGCAAATGAGTGAGCTGCATCCTAAGGTGTGGCAGAGAAACAAACACAAAGTACTTAGTAGTCACTCATTAGGGGGAACCAGCAACAACATTTGTCCCCCACCCCCAAAAAGGTAAAAAACTTAAGGGCCCTAACTACCTTGTACACAGGGATATGAAATGTACTACTTACACATAGTAGTCACCTTCCACAACACTCACTTCTTAAAACATAATCAGACAGCTTTTCCCCAAAATAACACAATTATGTAGGCCTGTCTCCAAAATGACATAATTAAAATATACCTGAACCAAGGCAAAGCTACCTAACTTAAGCACAGCAGTATGGTCATGTTGGATCCATGTAGTTCTGCTTTGTCCATTAGCGATGGCCCGAACCTCCGATTTTCGGTTCGCGAACCGCAAACGCGAACTTCCAAACCGCAATAGACTTCAATGGGGAGGCAAATTTTGAAAATTAGAAACACTTATGCTGACCAGAAAAGTGATAGAAAAGATGTTTTAAGGGGTCTAACATCTGAGTTTTTGCATGGATCAGTGGGATAGACACCAAAAGTCCAGGGGAAAAATCTGGACTTGACGCAAAGCAGCGTTTTAAGGGCAGAAATCACATTGAATTCTAAATTGCAGGCCTAAAGTGCTTTAAAACATCTTGCATGTGTATACATCAATCAGGGAGTGTAATTAGAGTACTGCTTCTCACTGACACACCAAACTCACTGTGTTTGTGTAGTGATGGTCATGCTGGACTGGTGCGCACAATGGCGAGAGTGCAGGCCGTGGTGGTTTTCAAGCCCATATGGTCGCCAGGGTGTGGTAGCTCAATGATAGAACAACAGTGACTGTCCAGATGATTGAATGTGGTCTGTCCACAATGAAGCAACGACCTTATTATCTTGGGTGTGCACCCCCCCCCCCCCCCCCCGAGAAACTCATATAGCCAGCGGTCATTGCTTCATTGTTATTCGCAAGCCCCTTCACCGCGGCAAGGTAACGATCACGAAGGGGAATTGGCACATGTACATGCCTTTTGTTTTGTTGTTGCAGCTGCAGTGCAGCCAGAAAAATTAGGCAGGTATGTACACGCACCAGAAAAAAATATTATAGTGGTCGCTGGGATCCGCCTGGAGTCCTGGACCCCACTGGTGGTGGAGAAGGCAGTCACACGGCGTGCAGGCAGAGATGCTGTGTGTGGGGACTGACTTAGTCTTCGAGCAGGCCTGACCGTGCTTTGCAGACCACGTGGTCAGATGGACCCTTGACCCAACGCTGTGTGCCAGAGATGACACACTTGCCTTTCAACATCATGGTACAGTTTGGGTATCGCCTTTTTTGAGAAATAATTGCATGTCTTCCACTGCGGTGTGTGCATTTGCTTTTGTGTGCTGCTTTCCCTCAGGTGGTCATCCCTTTGAAGATAGTGCTTTTTCATCATGTGACTTTGTAAGGAAGTTGTCCCTACGCGGGTCTTGGTCTTTCCATGGCTCAATTTTTGTTGACAGAGAGTACAGATGGCATTGCTCTCATCTGAGGCAGACACACTAAAAAATGTCCACACCGCTGAGCCCTGGGGTGATGGCACTTTGGTGGTGGTGGCCGACTGATTGTTAAGTCTGCCTGCATGCCGTGTCCCTCACCTGCATCATTCAGTGTACAATCAGGCCTGCTAAGTGTAACGATTGTGGGATATCTCCATGATCAGCGGACAGGGCGTGCGCTGACACGGCGGAGATCCTCCACAAGCGTATGAAGAGGGGAACCCAGCTTTGGTGCAAGCACCAGTAGAGGGCAATTCCCACCGGCAGATGGCACTGTGGAGTGCAGACGAGTACAACCGCTGCACGGCCACAGATGCCAGATGGGGATTGTACAGATCAAGACAATGCGGGGCTGAACAGCCCTTAAAGAGAAAGAGCACAGGTACAGGATGAATGTGTGTTCACCAATCTAGTCGTGACCCTGCGACGGTGAACACACATCAGCAGAAACAAAAGTAGGAACGCGATCGCGAGAAGGGCGATCGCCAGAAGTGACACAAGACAGATCAGAACAGAACACGAGAGGAGCAAAGGCACAGCAAATGACAATGAGAAGTAACGAAAATAACAAACGCTAACTAAACGCGAACACCGCACTCATTCGCAAAAGCGAACGCGTTTACAGCGCTGTCTCCGCGTGTTAAGCAGTACAGAGACAAGCACGCCTAACTAACCACCGACAGACAAACACAAAACAGAGAACGCGAGCGCTTGCTTAACGGTTACCTCACCGGGCCTACAGCAAGCGTTCGTATCAGACAAGACAGACAAACGGAAAACAGAAATAAGCTAGGAAGGATCCACAGCCACTACCACTAGGGGCTAGTGTGATCCAAGCAAGACAGGCAGATGAGATAGCTGGTAGCAACCGCTGCTCCAGGCTATACTCCAGGAAAACAGAACAGAAGAATCCACAGCACTAACGCAAGGCTAGTGCGATCCAGGCAAGACAGATCAGAAGGATCCACAGCACTACCGCTAGAGGCTAGTGCGATCCAGGAAAACAGAAGAGAAGGATCCACAGCACTAGCGCAAGGCTAGTGCGATCCAGGCAAGACAGATCAGAAGGATCCACAGCACTACCCCTAGAGGCTAGTGCGATCTAGGAAAACAGAACAGAAGGATCCACAGTGCTAGCGCAAGACTAGTGCGATCCAAGCAAGACAGATCAGAAGGGGCTACCGGTAACAACCGCTGACCCGGTTAGCACCCAGACAAACAGCACGATTTCCTGTCGACCACCGCTGGGACAGGACAATCGCAACAGACAGACAAAACAGATATGCAATCTAACTGCACTAGGAACTGCCTAGTACAATTCCAAGAATTACTCTAAGATAACTTTAACAAGAAATAGCATGGCTGACACTCTAGGAGTGTTTCAACAAACCCTGAAGGAATGACCAGCAAAGGATTGTGGGTTATCCCAACCTTTATACTGCCAGCAGCTAGATGATTTACATAACCAATGTATGCAAATCCCTCAACAGCAGAGCAGGTCTGGAACTTGCAAGACAAAGCCAGGTCTCTTATCCAGAGACCTGCATCCCTCAGACACAAGGAATGGTCAAACAGCTGTCTGCCTGTGCAGCCAGCTGAGCGGCTCCTTACACTACCCCCTCCTCTAGGGATGGATTCCAGACGTCCCTCAGAACTGGTATTTCCAAAAAACTCCAACTGAAGACTCATGAAGGTCGGGACAGCCCGACAAGGCCCAATTCCAGAGTCAGTCCAGCCGAAACCGACCTCATCGGAAGCAAAAGCCACCGAAACATGCCCATCAGTACTACCAGTCTCAGTATAACACCCATCAGGACCGTGAACACCAGAGAAGAAGCCATCGACACCCTCCAGACAATACCCACCACCTTCCAGGGAGCGTCCGAAAACACCAAACCTGCCACAATACCTGTTCGAAGTGTCCCTTACAACACAAAAGCCACTGTTGATCTTATCCAGGGCACCAAGCAAAATTTCTCCCGGAATCTCCCAGAACCTTTTGAAGCTCCACAGAGATCCCAAGAGGGCAGAACAATCACCAGGCTCACACGGAGAACCATCAAGCCCTCCTATGGAACCAATGATTATTCCGGATTCAGAATTACAAGGACACCCATCAAGATCAGGACTTTCAGGGACCACTTCTGGGCATGCAAGCAGGCAGGCCATATCAGGGCATGTCTCCACCGAGGAAGCATCTGAGCCTGCTGGTAACCGAGGCACACTTGGGCTTTCTGGGTCACAGAGCACATTGGGGTACACCAGCACAGGAGAAACCTCAGGACATGTCGGGGAACTGCCAACCTCAGAGTCCAACACGACAAGACCAAAACCAGTACCGGGCAGAAATTCATCATGAGTGGAGGTCACAGGTACTGGTCTTCCAAAAGAAGACTCGGACTTAAATTCAGAATTTTCTGTGACTGTAATATCATCATTGACTACACATGAGTGAAGCTCCACAAGAGCTGCAAAGGTAGTCAGCACAAGAGCAATGCCTACCAAAGTGGGCAAAACCTCAGACGGATCTGGGGAGCAGGAGGTATCTCCTAGAAGTTCTGCACCCTTTAGGAGGGACTTGGAAACCTCCAAAACATCAACTAAAACCTCAGAAATGTAATTTTCCAAGTTTTCTATGAAGGATTCTGAACTATCCATGTTACAGGGCTGAACATTAAATACCCCCTGCAGGCAGGGCAGATGTCCCAGGAATGGTTCCACCATAAGCTGAGACTGAATTGCATCATCATGAGTGGGATGTACAGGAATATTTATTGGAACACACACTGACTCCCTAACTTCAATCTCACTGCACCCAGAATTCTGTGTAGCAGTCAAACTAGCTTGCAACTCCAAAACTGCAGAAAAACAGGTGAGAATAGCAGCAATACCTAGACCAGCCTCTAGGGACACTGCAGGAGATATTGTACAAGGCAATATTGACTCATCCAGAGTACGGGGTGGAGAGTCAGTACTTTCTTCAAAGCAAGAAAGGGACTCCCAAATGTCAGTGCGATTGGACATCATATTGTTATTCATGGTACAGGGCAGGCTCAGATAAACCTTCTCTGGACACAGCAAAGATGCTTCAGAGTCAGATTCGCAAAACCAAAGTGCTGTCTCACTCTTAGACTCGGCTAACGATGTAGAATCCGAGGAGACAGAACGCAAAATTTGCGAATCCAAGATCGCTTTAGGTTGTGAAACTGACGCTTCCATAGCGCAAACCTCCGCGATCTGCGGAGCAGACTGCAAGGCATTTAGGACAGAAACACTGGAGCAACTGTCATCAGGCAACAGGCCTTCACATGTGTGAACAGAATGAGACATAGATTCATTTGCAAAAGAAGTGGCGACCACAACAGGAGAAACTTTATTAGACATATTAATTTTACTTTTGATGCTGCATAATTTAGGACTTTTCCCCATAGCCGGATCATAGATGGAAGATCTTAAAGATCTGTTTTTTGATGACAAAGGATCCCGTCTACCTTTGAGGGGAATGACACATTCATGTTGATCACACTTTGCAGGAACATCCGAGAAACAGGCATTAGATCGCATAGATTCAAACTGCACACAGTCAGGAGAGAATCCTTCAGGATTCGCACAGGAATCAACCACAACGGTACACCCATTCATTTCAGATCGTACGGTGTCTAAACTCACATGCTTTACCCCAGAAAGGCAGGAACAGTCATCCGATAACGATGTTTCTTTATTGGAGTCAATTGGTTGGTATGTGTGCAATTCATCCAAAATCGTCTGCCACACACACATCACCGGACCCACAAAACACTCGTCACACTCATCAGAGTCAATCAAAGTGTACACAGAATCAAGACAAGCATTTAGAGTCTTTTCGCTTTCTGCGATGTAAAAATCGCAGAATGCCTTCCAATCAATCTCGAATTCCTCAACCAACGCCCCAATATCCCATGGAGCAACTGATTTTTCAGCTGAGAAGTATTCCTCTTTTTTCTGCTTTTAGTCCTTGCTGCTTTAGGAGGCTGCTGTCTAGACACAGGGGAATAATTACTGCATTCATTTTCAAACTGAATGGTTTTGCATGGAGTGGGTAGAGCAGCTGACTGATTAACAGCTACAGACTCAAACAGAGCAGGTGGTAAGCCAGGCAGCTTAAACCAGTGAGAGAAGATCAATGTAAGGAATTGATACAGATTATTATTCCAAGAATTGTCTTTTAATACATTATAGGCCCAGGAGAACAGCTCCCCTTGCAAGAGCACATAGGCAAACTGGAGAGCTGACGTGGACGGATCAGTAATCTGAAAGGTGGGATTCAGGCAAAATCTCACACATTCAGAGAGGAATTCCGGCTTGGTCTCAGAATTTAGCTTTTTAAAGCTCTTAAAGACATAGGACCCATACTCGACAAAAGTGTACAAATCGGAAATTCCCTCTACACTGGGAATTACGGTTTGGCTGGTCATTCTGTAACGATTGTGGGATATCTCCATGATCAGCGCACAAGGCGTGCGCTGACACGGCGGAGATCCTCCACAAGCGTATGAAGGGGGGAACCCAGCTTTGGTGCAAGCACCAGTAGAGGGCAATTCCCACCGGCAGATGGCGCTGTGGAGTGCAGACGAGTACAACCGCTGCACAACCACAGATGCCAGATGGGGATTGTACATATCAAGACAATGCGGGGCTGAACAGCCCTTAAAGAGAAAGAGCACAGGTACAGGATGAATGTGTGTTCACCAATCTAGTCGCGACCCTGCGACGGTGAACACACATCAGCAGAAACAAAAGTAGGAACGCAATCGTGAGAAGGGCGATCGCCAGAAGTGACACAAGACAGATCAGAACAGAACACGAGAGGAGCAATGGCACAGCAAACGACAATGAGAAGCAACGAAAATAACAAACGCTAACTAAACGCGAACACCGCACTCATTCGTAACAGCGAATGCGTTTACAGCGCGGTCTCCGCGTGTTAAGCACAACAGAGACAAGCATGCCTAACTAACCACCGACAGACAAACATGAAACAGAGAACGCGAGCGCTTGCTTAACAGTTACCTCACCGAGCCTACAGCAAGCGTTCGTATCAGACAAGACAGACAAACGGAAAACAGGAATAAGCTAGGAAGGATCCACAGCCGCTACCGTAGGGGCTAGTGCGATCCAAGCAAGACAGGCAGATGAGATAGCTGGTAGCAACCGCTGCTCCAGGCTATACTCCAGGAAAACAGAACAGAAGGATCCACAGCACTAACGCAAGGCTAGTGCGATCCAGGCAAGACAGATCAGAAGGATCCACAGCACTACCACTAGAGGCTAGTGCGATCTAGGAAAACAGAACAGAAGGATCCACAGCACTAGCGCAAGACTAGTGCAATCCAAGCAAGACAGATCAGAAGGGGCTACCGGTAGCAACCGCTGACCCGGTTAGCACCCAGACAAACAGAACGATTTCCTGTCGACCACCGCTGGGACAGGACAATCGCAACAGACAGACAAAACAGATATGCAATCTAACTGCACTAGGAACTGCCTAGTACAATTCCAAGAATTACTCTAAGATAACTTTATCAAGAAATAGCATGGCTGACACTCTAGGAGTGTTTCAACAAACCCTGAAGGAATGACCAGCAAAGGATTGTGGGTGATCCCAACCTTTATACTGCCAGCAGCTAGATGATTTGCATAACCAATGTATGCAAATCCCTCAACAGCAGAGCAGGTCTGGAACTTGCAAGACAAAGCCAGGTCTCTTATCCAGAGACCTGCATCCCTCAGACACAAGGAATAGTCAAACAGCTGTCTGCCTGTGCAGCCTGCTGAGCGGATCCTTACACTAAGCATAGGCTATTAGGCTTACTATATAAATGCAGCTCTAAGTCGATTTAGACCTTGGTCGATTTATGCACCAGTATTTCAAAGTACACCGGTTTCTAAGTACAAAGAGAACGACCGAATTAGACCAGAATTAAGACCTTCATCATGCTCCTTTACCCTCAATCTACTTCTCTGGACTGACACCATGCTTTCATCTTACAGGTATGATCTGCGCTTCTGTGAACTCTCTCGATTTTACTACAATCTTTCTGTGAACGCTATCTAATTCTTATGGTATGATCTGCGCTTCTGTGAACTCTCTCGATTTTACTACAATCTTTCTGTGAACGCTATCTAATTCTTATGGTATGATCTGCGCTTCTGTGAACTCTCTTGATTTTACTACAATCTGTGAATATTCTGAAGTGCTGCAATACTTTGCATTTTTACTATATCTAAGTGGCTGGCTTTGTATATTCCATGAATCAGTCTGCTCTCCACTGGATCATATCTCCAGCTCCATGCTAATTTGGCCCTAACACCTATAGACAATTGAGCTGCTTCCTGCTTAATTACCTGAGTTGTACTGTAATCTGCTATATGCTGAGCACTCAGTCCCTCACCTGCATCAGTCAGTGTACAATCAGGCCTGCTAAGCATAGGCTATTAGGCTTACTATATAAATGCAGCTCTAAGTCGATTTAAACCTTGGCCGATTTATGCACCGGTATTTCAAAGTACACCAGTTTCTAAGTACAAAGAGGACGACTGAATTAGACCAGAATTAAGCCAGAAGATACCAGAAAGAACAGACACAAGACTTCAGCAATCTGATTCACGGTTAGTGCAATAATGTTGTCTCTGCTCTTCATGATTAGCCTGCTTTCCCCTGCTATTCTCAAATCGGTACACTCACTGCATCCTCCTGCTGTCAGCAACACGTTTTACATTTCTCCCTGTCTTTTATCATCTCCACAGGTTGCCTCTCACAAAACCTTCCTATTCATACAACCTCGCTATACATTTCATGCTTCTTCTACCCATAAATCTAAATCCCACCCTATCCTCTGCTCTCTCTGCTTCCTACTTCTCCTTGCTGCAGGTGACATTTCACCAAACCCCGGACCCTCTCTGCCGGCTTGCTCCTCACTCTTAAACACTAATCGCACTGCTAACAGCAAACCACATGCACACCGAAACTGCCACAACCTTATTAATATTCCTTTTCTCCCCCCTCCTCCCCCACCAACTGGTAGGTATATGCAGTGATGGGTATTACAAATGTGCAGCTGCCTGTGTACCGTGAACAGGTACAGTGACTGGTGGTATTAAATATCACACTGTGTGCACTCACGTAGGTAGGTGGGTGCACTGTGAACAATAGTTAGGTATATGCAGTGATTGGTATTACAAATGTGCACCTGTCACACACACACACAGGTACCATCGTGAACAGGTGCAATGACTGGTGGTATTAACAATGCGTTCGCTCACGTAGATAGGTAGGTAGGTAGGTGCACTGAACAGTGAACAGGTGCAGTGTTTGGGATGGGATTACAAAACTGCAGCTGCCTGTCACACACACAGGTAGTCACTGAATGTGCTGGGCCTGGCAGTGGCACTGTAGGAATTACACCAAAGGCCAGCTGCGACTAACTGATAGGGCTGTATATCATGCAAGTGGACCACACACAAAAAAAAATTAGATTACAAGAACAAGATTAGCTCTCAAAAGAGCTGTTGAGGAGTGCTTCTTTAGCAATAAGAATCAGCAAGGAGCAAGCTAACAAGCCTACAAGAGCCTAACTAGCTTTCCCTATGAGAGTCTGCAGCAGCTCTCCCTTCTCTAATTACTGCAGGCACACGAGTGAGTCCAATGCCTGATGCTGCCTGCCTTTTATAAGGGGGGAGTGGCTCCAGGAGGGAGTGTAGCCTGATTGGCTACCCTGTGCCTGCTGACTGTGATGTAGAGGGTCAAAATTGACCCTAATGATGTAGTATAGGAGGCGAATCGAACCGCCATAAAGTATGTGTTCGCGGGCGAACCGAACCACCGAATTCGCTGGGAACCATTCGCCGGCGAACCGTTCGGGCCATCTCTACTGTCCATTTTTCACTCTTCTCCTCATTCCTCCCATATCCCATAATCACCTCTTGCAGGATTGTTACAATATTCCCTTTGAACCCCCCCCCCCCCCCCTCCAAAAAAAAAAAAAAAACAATCTCTCTGGGTACTGTCATATCTTTCACCTGAGCATTAATGGCCAGTGGTGCCTGAGGTACTTTGATAACTAACTGGGGAACCTTCACAAAACACACACTTCAGCATCATGTCTAGATTTTTTGTTTAAAGAACTCTCAGTTAGAGATTACCAAAACAGTTCGCCGGCGGACAGTTCCTAGTGAACATGGGCTGTTCGCTGTTTGAGTTTAAGGCAAATTTTTATCTTAAAAAAATTGTGTTTGCATTTTTTCCATTGACGTCACTGGCCGCTGACTTTAGCGATTAATAGCAAAGCCCGCTTATGTGCTACAAATACTAAGTTTTCAGGGTATGTGGGGGGGGGGGGGGGGATGGGAACAATAGGATTTATTTATTTTTTTAAACCTTACAGTTTTTGAGAACATCGATGTCAAAGTTAAAAGAAAAAGTAGCAAAGTCAATGCATTAAAATGACAGTTAACGTATTAACATGTATATACATGTATTTTTTTTCTACTTTTTTATATATGTTTAGAGTGTGGGAAATATAAAAAAAAATGACATGGTGTCCCCCCCAAGCCTTTTTGAACCCCTTATCCCCCATGCAGGCTGGGATAGCCAGAACGAAGAGCCAGAATATTAAAGGACTTCTACGTCCTTGTGTTTTTATTTCACTTAACCCTATGTACCCATATACCCATTTCTCCTAGGAGTGGTGCTGGCATCTGGGGGTCCCCTTCCAAATGAGGACTCCCAGATTCCACCATGAACCCCCCAGGGTGTCGTCAACCCTTATCTTCTCCTGGGGCACTGGAGGTGGGGAAGAGCCCCTTGTCCATGGATTAGACAAGGGCTCTGGGGGTAGGGAGAGGCTTGGCTGTCCCTCCTACCAGAGCCCCCCATACCATGGACCATTGCAGGCTGGTATAGCTCAGAGTGCAAAGCCCCATGCAGCCGGTGCTCCACATTCTGGCTACCCCAGCCTGCATGGGGGACAAGGGATTAAAGAGGCTCCAGAAAGGAGGGGGGGGGGCACGTCATTTTTTTTATATTTCCACACTTCCAACATATATAATAAAGTAAAAAATATATGCATTTATATACATGTTAATTCATTATCTGTAATTTTAGCGCAGTGACTTTGCTACTTTTTTCTTCTTATTTTAACATCAATTTTCTCAACATCTATAAGGTCTTTTTGGATTATTTTGTTCTTGTTCCAACTGCCCTCCTTAACATACCCTGCAAATTTGGTGTTACTAGCACATAAGGGGGATTTTCTATTAACTGCTAAATTTGGCGGCTGTTCGCCTGCCATTTAAAGAGGAACTACATTAAAAATAATGTAATAAAAAAGTGCTTCCTTTTTACAATAATTATGTATAAATGATTTAGTCAGTGTTTGCCCATTGTAAAATCTTTCCTCTCCCTGATTTACATTCTGATGTCAAGTGATGTCAGTAGACGTAGCTGCTGCTTGCTTTTTTGGCAGTTGGAAACAGCTGTAAACAGCTATTTTGCACAATGCAGTGAGGTTTACAGACAGGAAACTGCCAGGACCATGGTCCTCACAGTTTCCTGTCAGAGGGGTTTCACCGCAATATCAGCCATACAGAGCCCCCGATGATCCATTTGTGAAAAGGAATAGATTTCTCATGTTAAAGGGGGTCTCAGCTACTGATTAGGATGAAGTTCAATTCTTGGTCATGTTTTCTCTTTAAGTCTAAATAGCAGCCCACCGCAAACAGCCGGTTGGCAAGCATTTGCGAACTAAAAATGTGATGTTCACTACATCACTTCTCTCAGTCTATTTAAAAAGCATATATCTTATAACATGGGCCTTAGCTGGTATCAGTTTAGCAAACCATGCTTTGGTCTGTTTCCCTAAAAGCAAATTATTATTTCAACACTGAAAGTAAACAAAAAGGTGGTTTTCTCTGTAGCTCTATGAAAACACTCAGGCCAGTTTTGCACTTGATGCGAGTGTTCTGTGTAATGCTCCACCGTGTCCATCGAACTGCAACACCAAAAAACTATTCATATGACCCTGCGGCAGACTGCGCTGACAGGGTCATATGAAAAGCACTGCATGCCGATCACACCCACCTCCCACACAGCCTTCGCCAACCGTCGCTGCTCCTCACTTAGTGACATACTCCCTGCTGGACAGGAAGTACATCACAGGGACTCCTGGCCTTCCCGTCGTATTTGCATAATTTCACCCACGCATGCCCCAGCCAACAAATTTACAATTTCTGCATAAAAGCACATATTGTATCTCAATGGAGACACACAGGACTGTGTTTTAACAGAAACGTGAAATGCAAACAAATACAAAAATGCACCAAACATAAAAAACACACTGTACAGAAAATGCATGGTTTTCTGTACTGCCTAGTGTGCTCCCAGCCAAGGACATGTTTTTTCATATATGTTTAATATAAATGTGTGTAATATTGAAACTCTATAGTGGAAGAAAGGAGAAGTAACTGAAAAGATTTCTTTATGAAATACATTTGTAAGGTTTGAAACTACTGTAACAATGGACATACATTGAATTCTTGCTGAGTTTGTGTCATATCCTCAGAGAGTACAATAGATTACTATATGTACTACTAAGTATATATATATATATATATATATATATATATATATATATATATATATATATATTGGCTCATTTTCTATTTAAAACATGTATTTATTTGGCAATAGGTTCCAGTTGATTTCTCCGTATAATGGCTGGGTAATCATCTTTATATGTACATTTTAACAGTGTTCTGCAGCATGCATAGAAATGCATGGATCAATGTTAAATGGTTAGAAGCAAGGAGGTGAAGCAATATGAGCACACATTCCAGCGCCATTACTTATTTTCTTTCAGAGATGAAAGCACTGTATCATCTGCTTTCAATTTCCAAGGCCTCGAATCAATATAATGTACCTGTAATATGAAAAAATAAAACTACTCCTCAGCATAGCAAAGAAAAAAATCCTGTAGACCAGGAAGAGTGCTTCAGAAGAAATCATAAGGTAAATTTAGCAATCTCTGGCACAGCCAATAGAACATCAGATCATACTATTGTTTACAGTTAGTCCTTTTTACAGTTATCACTGCATTTACAGTTATCAACAGCAACAAGAAAATATAATCAAATAAGCAAATGCAAACTTTTTGATTCTTTTCAAGAGTTTTTATTTCTTAAATTAAGGTGAAAAAAATGATATATATAATATTATTTAGTATTTACATAGCGCCGACATATTACGCAGCGCTGTACAGTGTATATATATGTTACGGCCAAAACCAGAAATCGGCCAATTCTAGAATTGGCCGGCCGTTTCTAGAACTGGCCGATTTGACGTCGGCCAAAGTCCAAAATGCTGGGAATTTCTGACATTGGCCGGCCAGTTCTAGAACTGGCCAAAGTCAGTCGGCCAAAGTCCAAAACGCAAAAATCCCAGAACATCCCGGGTCCTGTCCAGAAACATGAATGGCACTCGGAAACTTCTTTCTATTTGTTAGTTACAGCTGATACAAATCCTGCAATAAATCTGCAGTGTGTTTACATCCTGCTTTCTTGGGAGCAGGCATATTGTTAACATCCTGTGCTTTTAAATTAGCTGCTCTGCTGTGGCAGTCAGGTGGGTGCTATGCGTGGCTGGAGGGGGGGGGAGGCTTTGCTGAGGGGAGGGGGGGCCTTTGCTGGGCGCTTTGCATGGTGGGGGGAGGGGATTTGCAGGGTGCTTTGAATGGCGGGGGGGGGGGATTTGCTGGGCGCTTTGCATGGCTGGGGGGAAGGATTTGCTGGGCGCTTTGCATGGCTGTGGGGGGGGGGAGGGGGGGGAAGGAGATTTGCTGGGTTTTTGCATGGCTGGGGTTTGATATGCTGGGCCCTTTGCATGGCCAGGGGGGGGGCTTTGCTGGGCACTGTGCATTGCTGGGGTAGTTTTGCATGGCTGTGGGGGCTGGGGGGAGGGATTTGCTGGGCGCTTTGTATGGCTGAGGGGGGGGGGTATTTGCTGGGTTTTGCATGGCTGTGGGGGCTGGGGGGGGATGTGCTGGCCGTTTTGCATGGCTGGGGGTAAATGCTGGGCGCTTTGCTGGGAACTGTGCCTTGCTGGGGTAGTTTTGCATGGCTGTGGGGGCTTTTCAGGCTGCTTTGCATGACTGGAGGGGGGCAGCCTGCGCTATTTCCAGACCCCAGATCAGAGCGGCGGAGAGATGCAGAGCAGCGCGCACACTACCCGCCCTGACCCATACACTTCACATGCGGAAGTGAGCAATGACGTCACCTCTGCATGGAAGTGTATGCGTCTTGCAGGTTGCGTGTGCGGCGCTGCTCTGCCTCTCTTTACCTCTCCGGTCCGGGTCGTCCTGATGTGAGGTCTGGCTAGCGGCATCAGGGGAGGGACAGGTGAGCGGCAGTTCGGGACTTGGCCGGCCACACTTAGCCAGAACGCGTTCTGGCCGGCCAAAGTCCGGAGGAAACGTTTATTTCTGATATTGGCCGCATCAGCCGGCCACTTCTAGATTTGACCGGCCAGAACCCGAAGTGGCCAGACTTCGGGTTCTGGCCGTAACATATATATATATTGTCTTGTCACTAACTGTCCCTCAAAGGAGCTCACAATCTAATCCCTACCATTCCCATATGTCTATATTATGTAGTGTAAGTACTGTAGTCTAGGGCCAATTTTTAGGGGAAGCCAATAAACTTATCTGTATGTTTTTGGAGGAAAACGGACGCAGACACGGAGAGAACATACAAACTCTTTGCAGATAGTGCCCTGGCTGGGATCCGAACCAGGGACCCAGCGCTGCAAGGCGAGAGAGCCAACCACTACGCCACCGATATATATAAATGTACCTTTTTTGATTGTGTGAAATAAATGTGAGAATTGTAGTGTAAATATAAACTAGATGACAATAAGGAAGATCTCTGATGTACTAATGCTGCATTAATGCGGACCTGAACTCAAAACATCCTCTCTGCTTTTAAAGATACACAACAGCATAATAACCTTTAAACAAAAAAAAACATTTCTTTATTACACCTCATCGAAATCCTAAAATAAATCTTCACTGTTTCTTCTTCCTGATTTGTGAAAGCAGACATATTGTTAACCTCCTGTGCTTTCAAATGGCCTTATCTGCCATCCCTGCCATAGGCAGTCATGTGACACAGGGGAGAGATCAGATTACAACTTGTGATAAGACACAAATGAGGGGGAATTAAACAGGCTACTCTCTAAATACATACAGTGTGCATTTTTCTATGTATTTCATCAGTCCTTTGCAAGAGTTCATGTCCACTTTAATCACCTATCCAATGTATAGTAAGTAAAAGGACATTTGCATTTCTTCTTCAGGCATGCTTCCAGGTGACTTGTCATGTACACATAACAATGCACTGTGCTTTTGTTGATAGTTCAATAGCCACTGCCATAATATCAACATATACCTGTTTAAAACCAATTTTATTGACGTCTTCCATAAAAATAAAAAATCACATTTTTTTTTAAATGCTTTATTTGTATTACTGTTTTAACCTGCATTCTTCAGTTCTTTATTTGTGGTCTCCTAATTTGAATGAATGTGCTCTGCAGAGCCCTGCCATTCAGATATCATAACAAGTAAAACTTGCAGGCCATGGCAGGGAGGCTGTTAACTTAACCTTGCCGCTGCCTATAGCCGATGGACTCCAAGCCACATTCCATTGTGTTCCATGTTAATCTAATACTTTATCCTTCTGCATTGAAAGTATGAGAGACAAACCGTGATGGAATGCGACTTGGAGAGCATTTTACATTTTATACAGACAGTAACAAGGGTAAGTTAACTGCACTCCTGCCATGGTGCACACATTTTACTAGGAATGTAGAATCTGAATGACAGAGCTCTGAGGATCTCATGCCTAATAGCCACCTGCTCTCACAACACTCCTGTCACCCCATGATGAGAACCCCAGGACTGACACATGTCACTTTTCCCCTAAGAATCCCAATTTATCCAGTCCAATGGGAATTTTCAGCAGCAAATCAGATTGAGCACAAACATGGCAACCCTACTTCTCAATGTTGAAAGACATGTTTGTTGGCTGGCTTATCAGAGAATGGGTCACACACTCGCTTACTATTTTACTTGCTAAATACAAGCCTGCATAGCTAGATATGGAGGGAAGTTTACAACTCTATGGGCTTTATGCCATCGTTCTTAATGTATTTCCTACAAACGTCATAACATGTGTACATATCCAGGTCAACTGCTCTCCAGACTTGATAATGTCTGAGGGTTTACAGAAAAATGTGCACACACATACACAAACCCCTAGATATTTTAATGAGCAAGGTTAGGGCTACTGACATGCAGAAAACCATGCTAGCCAAGCAGAATAACAGGATATACCCAGCAAACAGCAATCACTTCCTTTTCATTAATCATGAACATGGTGTCAAACTAAGTCAAATGTTTGTTTTTTAGGATACTAAAGCTTAGAAAATAAGATACAATTTTGCTAATAGACCAGTTTATCAAGCCGTTACATATCCTGATAAATGTATTTAAGTCGGAGGCCCTGAATATCAATGAGATTCTGTAAGTAGAAAAGCAATCTGCTCAGTTACTACAGTCAAACGGAAAAATGAGATGTTGTGATTTCTTGGAATCAGTTTGAGATCTGTAATCGTGAATATTTATAAAGATATCGATAGCCTCCTTTTAAAAACTCTGTATAAAGATGTAGACAGGTGGGAATATTTCCAAGATTGCTAGTTTGGATAAATATTTTCTAAAATACACTTAATAAAGATACTTAGTTATCTTTTTACATTTATTCATGTGCATTTTAATCAAGCTGAACAATTACAAAAAAGACTGGTGAGATTTATATGGAATAGTGAAAGTGTCAGTAATTCATCTAACTGAAAATAATACGCAGGACAAATGTACAAATGTCTGGAATTATTATTTGGCTTTCCAGCTTGCCCAGATATTAGGATTATCTGTTTTAGTTATAACCAAAATAGGTTGAGATCGGAAAAAAAGTGAAATTGGAAGTAGGTAATTCCACATGGACCATAAAACACATACCACATGGGAAGGAGAGTTTGGAAAGTGTTTTAGCACATACTTCTTCAATAGGCTCTAATATTCAAGAGTCTAACTACAAGACCGTGACTAGGTGCTACAGTTATCAATCCCTCCTCCACATCACACCAGATGTCATTAGTGCTTGAGGAAGGGTTACCGTGTCACGACCTATAAACCCAAGCAGAAATAGAATCACCTCTCCTATTTTTCTAAGCTAGTCAGGGGTTCTCTTTTTTATTATTATTGGAGTTAGGTTCCCCTCTCCTTTCATCTGCTCTGAGGTCATAACACAGTCAGGGGTTCAGTAATTTATGGGTTTCAACAGTTTCTGACAGACTTAATCAGACTTATGTCATGTCCACATTTACAGTGCTGCCCATAATTATTCAAATCCCTGGCAAATTTTGACTTAAAGGTATGTTTGTTAAACCAGCAAGTAATTTTTTGAGGAGAAATCACATAGGTGTCTCCAAAAAGATAACAAGGTGATGTACAAGAGACATTATTGTGGGACAAAAACATTTCTCAGCTTTTATTTACATTTGAGAAGAAAGTGTCCAGTCCAAAATTATTCATACCCTTCACAAGCTGTCACAGTCTGTGGGAAAATCCAAAGTTCTATACCACTCCAAATAGTCCCAGCTGTTCTAAAGCATCCTAATGACCCTGATTAATTGAGAACTGCTCTTTTAATCAACTCAACGGGTGAAAAACAGCAGCTCTCTGCAGTTGGTTTGTGGACAGTCATGGCTAAAACAAAGAAGCTCAGTAAGGACCTGCGGCTGCACATTGTGGCTGCTCACAAGTCAGGAAAGAGTTACAAGGCAATGTCTAAATGTTCCAGTGGCTACAGTGCAAAGTATTATTTAAAAGTGCAATATGTTACGCACTGTGGAAAATCTCAGAGGACATGGTCGGAAGCCAAAGGTGACACTTGTGCTGGCCAGGAGGTTAGTGTGAGAGGTGAAAAAGAATCCAAGGATCACCACCAAGGCCATCCTGGTGAATCTGGGCACTGTTGGTGGCAATGTCTCAAAGCAGACAATCCAACAGACACTGCACACTGTTGGCTTTCACGGATGTAGACCAAGGAGGACGCCACTTCTCCAGATAAGGCACACAAAAGCTTGCTTGGCCTTTGCAAATGCTTATCTGGACAAATAATACGTCTTCTGGTCTTCTGTGTTATGGCCAGATGAAACAAAAATTGAATTGTTTGGTCACAATGATGTTTCCTTCATTTGGTGTAAGAAAGAAGAAGCCTTCAACCCAAAAAACACCATCCCCACTGTCAAACATTGTGGTGGGAACCTAATGTTTTAGAGGTGTTTTTCAGCCAATGGACCAGGGAACCTAATCACATTAAACAACACCATAAAAAAAGAGCAATACATGAGGATTCTCAACAACAACATCAGGCAGTCTGCAGAAAAACTTGACCATGGGCACCAGTGTATATTTAAGCATGACAATGACCCAAACACACAGCAAAAGTGGTGAAGAAATGGTTAGCAGACAACATTAATGGTTTGGAGTGGCCCAGTCAGAGTCCTGACTTAAATCTAATTGAGAATCTGTGGAGGGAGCTAAAGATCAGGATGATGGCAAAAAGACCCTCCAACCTGAAAGATTGGAGCTCATTGCTAAAGATGAATGGGCAAAAATACCTGTGGCGACATGCAAAAAGCTGGTCTGCAATTATAGGAAGCATTTGATTGCTGTAATAGCCAATAAAGGCTTTCCTATCGATTATTAAGAAGTGTATGAATAATTGTGGACTGGATACTTTTTGCTCAAATGTAAATAAGAGCTGAGAAATGTTTTCCCCCCCCCCACAATAATGCCTCTTGTACATCGTCTTATTATCTTTAAGGAGACACCTATATAATTTCCCGTCCAAAAATTACTTGCTGGTTGAAGAAAAGTAACTTTAAGTCAAAATTTGCCAGTGGTATGAATAATTATGGGCAGCACTGTACTGCATTGATATTTACTGCATTGATGTTTGATGTATTGATTGTCACTTGATCATCATAACTACAGCAATGCTTTTCTGTGCTAAACTCTTTTGTAACGACATATACCTAAATATAACCATTTACAAAGTACAACCCAGCCCTCCCCCTTTCCCCACCCCTCCCTTATCACTACCCAAGAACATAAACCATATGTCTAGACAGGATTATCAGTTTATCAGTCAGATACCTTATTTCATTATACTCTGCAGAGTCCTGGAACTCGTGTCCTTTTTACATGGAACATCTCATGTTCAGCCCTTATATTATAATACGTGGTTTGAATGCTGATCCTTTAACAATCTTACTACACAGAACTGAGCTTCCTTTTAAAAAGGATAGAAAGTTATTAGTCCTTAGTTTCATTTAGGATTAATGCTGCAGAAGGTATAATCCCTGCAATATGAACCCCTTACACCAGTGTTTTACCAACCCTGTCCCCAAGGCCCACCAACAGTGCATGTATTGTGAAAATCAGTTCTGCTGAGACACTAATTATCCCACCTGTGCATGTTTGTGGTATTCTGCAAAACATGTACGATTGGTGGGCCTTGAGGATGGGTTGGGGAGCTCTGCCTTACACTATTGCGCTTTTATACATACCCATTCAGGCATTTACAATATGTACCGTATGTGCATTGTGTGACCCTGTGTTTCTAGAGACAGCAATTGGTGTAACCATTTCTGTGTGCATGTGGATTTGTGTTGTTTTGTATCGGGGCATTCTTCAGTGCTCAGACAGGTGATAGTCATTTTCTGGATAACAGGTGCTGATAGATCTGAACAGCTTAGCTTGTACTTGAAGTTCTGCCTCCATGCTGCCTGATAACTGATTCTGCCTTGTCTGTTTTGACCTCTACTTGATTATTCACTTTGTCATTTCCATCTCCTGTCTAGACCTTGGCCTGATATTAGAATAGAATAGTTTTTTTTTTATTTGTCAAGTACAGGATATCGTACAAGGAATTGTTGTTGACAAGACAGAGCAGCTTCATAGACAAAGAACATACATGGGAGCACACAGAAAATATGTTACAATTTAAAACAATTTACAAATTCCATTTCACAGTGCAGTGTGGATAGCTCATTACATTACTCAGAGTGTATAGCTAAATTGGGTGGACAGGGTCAGATGAGGGCCAGGACAGCTTGGGAAAAGAAAGTGTTTCTGTGTCTGGAGGTCCTGGTGGAGGTAGTCCTGAAGCGGCAACCCAATGGGAGTTGATTGAGGTAGCAGATGCTGGGGTGGGAGAAATCTTTTTCAATCCTAGCTGTCCTGGTTTGCAGTCTGGAGTGGTGCAGGAGCTCACTACAGATTGAAGTCTCTAGTGAGCAATCTCTTATAGTGATCTGCAGCAATTTAATCCACTGCCCTCTAAGATTAGCAGCCTATCAACCCTTACAGTGCACACTGGTGAAGAGCAGTGACTGCCAAGACTTACTATATTTAGATAAATTGTGTCTACCTCCAATGTCAGGTGCAACAGGTATTCTTCAACTAGCATTAACTATCATACACAAATGGAATCTGCAAAGGAATCATCTCAAACCTATAAACAATGTGAGCAGGTCAGTGTTTTAAAGATCTCCATACAAGAAGTCTTGCCCCAGAATTATCATCCCACTCCCAGATTGCCTCTTCAAGGATAGGGGCAAATGTAATCAGTTCTATACAGCTGTATTTCTTGCTCTAGTTTTTCTGATGAAAGATTCAAAGGGCCTTATGCAATTCATCAACTGTCCAGTGATAAATAGTGGAGCCCCAAACAGGTTGACTCAGCAATCCTGGCTATACCAGCCAGCCAATAATATTTGAAAGGGGGTGTGGGTATGCTCTTTTTTGTTTGTTTGTATTTGTGTAAAAAAATGGTATGGCCCCTACCCTTCAAACTTTCTTTTACCCCTTGTCACCCACACATTCTGGTATAGGCAATAAGAGAAGGGCAACAAAACCTCCCCATCTCCTAATAAAGCATCTCCTTCGGGCCATGGGTCCCCATCGCTAGCTGCTCACCCGAAGTTCACCACTGCATGCCAGGCTCTCCTGGCACCATCATTCTGCGCCAATCCTCTGAGACCAGTTGTGACCACTGCTGCTGCGCTCTTCTCCTTCTTCTTCACTTTACTTCATTAACAAAAGCAAATGTGTAGCTTTCCCAGGTCTTCCCACCTAGTGGACTAATGGGAGTCAGGGCCATGACAATTTTTATTGGTCCACCTAGGAGAGTAATGAGGAGCCCCAGCATGAGCTTCAAAGTTGTTTTTGCCAGGGCTGCAGTAAAAAAAGAGGAGGAAAATAGTGGCAGCAGTCATGGTGGGTCTTGGCAGATTGGCAAAGAATAATGGTAGGCAATAGGGAGCAATGGTGCCAGGAAGCCTGAAGGCTCTAGTGGCAGACGTCAAGTGACATAGATGGGTGAACAAGCATCTCATGGGGAAGCAAAGCAGTGTTGTGCTGAAGGGCCGCTTCATGGTACAAATACCTTGCCCCTCATTGCTCAGCATCACATGGGACACAGGGGTATTTCTCAGGTAAATACAGTGGCTTGCATAAAGCCAGCACAACAATGGAATGGTTTAAAACAAAACATATCCAAGTGTTAAAATGGCCCAGCCAAAGTACAGATCTAAATCCAATCGAGAATCTGAGGCAAGATCTGAAAACTGCTGTTCACAAACGCTGTCCATCTAATCTGGCTCAGCTGGAGCTGTTTTGTAAAGAAGAATGGGCAAGGATTTCATTCTCTAGATGTGCAAATCTGGTAGAGACATACCCTAAAAGACTGGCAGCTGTAATTGCAGCAAAAGGTGGTTCTACAAAGTATTGACTCAGGGGGCTGAATAATTACGCACACCCCACTTTTCAGTTATTTATTTGTAAAAAATGTTTGAAATCATGTATGATTTTCATTCCACTTCTCTCGTGTACACCACTTTGTATTTGTCTTTCATGTGGAATTCCAATAAAATTGTTTCATGTTTGTGGCAGTAATGTGACAAAATGTGGAAAACTTCAAGGGGGCCGAATACTTTTGCGAGCCACTGTAGCTGGTATTTGCCTAAGTTATGTCCTTTACTGTCAGAGATCACCCAAATGAAGCCAGCACTTAAATTTGCCAGTGAATCCTGAGTGATGTTGTATTGTTCACCATCAATTTCAACAGGTGGAGGAGGAGTATCTGAGGGTTCAAAATTGGCAGCAGATTTCAATAGTGCTGGGCAATTTTAATCTGTAAGTTACCTTATTGATCTTCTTCTGAATGGGATATGGACCAATTAATTTAGGACCCAATTTAGCAGACTTGACGGAGGGAGATATGTCGAGTGGAGACCCATACCAAATCCCCAGGACAAAATTCTTCCTTCACAGACCTGTGCATATCAAAAACATTTTTTTTTATTATTTACAGCATTCTTCATATTCTCCTGTATTTGTTTCCAAACCTGATTACAACGTGAATTCCAATCTTCCATATCTGGAAGATTGGATGAACTATAAATTTGGGTGTACTACCAGTAACAACTTGGAAGGGTGACATTTTTGTTGAACTGTTAACCTGGTTATTAATGGCAAACTCAGCAAAAGGCAAAAATTGAGCCCAGTCCTCTTGACACTTAGTAACAAAACATCTCAAATATTGTTTAACCACTTGAGGACCACAGTCTTTCTACCCCTTAAGGACCAGAGCCTTTTTCTCCATTCAGACCACTGCAGCTTTCACGGTTTATTGCTCGGTCATACAACCTACCACCTGAATGAATTTTACCTCCTTTTCTTGTCACTAATACAGATTTCTTTTGGTGCTATTTGATTGCTGCTGCGAGTTTTACTTTTTATTATATTCATCAAAAAAGACATGAATTTTGTCATAAAAAATGACTTTTTTAACTTTCTGTGCTGACATTTTTCAAATAAAGTAAAATTTCCTATACATTTGAGCACGAAAGTTATTCTGCTACATGTCTTTGATAGAAAAAAAACATTCAGTGTATATTTATTGGATTGGGTAAAAGTTATAGGGTTTACAAACTATGGTGCCAAAAGTGAATTTTCCCATTTTCAAGCATCTCTGACTTTTCTGCCCACCTGTCATGTTTCATGAGGTGCTAAAATTCCAGGATAGTATAAATACCCCCCAAATGACCCCATTTTGGAAAGAAGACATCCCAAAGTATTCACTGAGAGGCATGATGAGTTCATAGAAGATTTTATTTTTTGTCACAAGTTAGCGGAAAATGACACTTTGTGTGCCAAAAAAAAAAAAAAAAAAAGTTTCCGTTTCTTCTAACTTGCGACAAAAAAAATGAAATCTGCCACGGACTCACTATGCTCCTCTCTGAATACCTTGAAGGGTCTACTTTCCAAAATGGGGTCATTTGTGGGGTGTGTTTACTGTCCTGGCATTTTGGGGGGGTGCTAAATTGTAAGCACCCCTGTAAAGCCTAAAGGTGCTCATTGGACTTTGGGCCCCTTAGCACAGTTAGGCTGCAAAAAAGTGCCACACATGTGGTATTGCCGTACTCAGGAGAAGTAGTGTAATGTGTTTTGGGGTGTATTTTTACACATACCCATGCTGGGTGGGAGAAATATCTCTGTAAATGACAATTTTTTATTTTTTTTTACACACAATTGTCCATTTACAGAGATATTTCTCCCACTCAGCATGGGTATGTGTAAAAATAAACCCCAAAACACATTATACTACTTCTCCTGAGTACAGCGATACCACATGTGTGGCACTTTTTTGCACCCTAACTGCGCTAAGGGGCCCAAAGTCCAATGAGTACCTTTAGGATTTCACAGGTCATTTTGAGACATTTGTTTTTAAGACTACTCCTCACAGTTTAGGGCTCCTAAAATGCCAGGGCAGTATAGGAACCCCACAAATGACCCCATTTTAGAAAGAAGACACCCCAAGGTATTCCGTTAGGAGTATGGTGAGTTCATAGAAGATTTTATTTTTTGTCACAAGTTAGTGAAAAATGACACTTTGTGAAAAAAAACCAATTAGCGGAATTTGATCTTAAGTGATTTTTTTCACAAAGTGTCATTTTCCGCTACCTTGTGACAAAAAATAAAATCTTCTATGAACTTACCATACTCCTAACGGAATACCTTGGGTGTCTTTTTTCTAAAATGGGGTCATTTGTGGGGTTCCTATACTGCCCTGGCATTTTAGGGGCCCTAAACTGTGAGGAGTAGTCTTAAAAACAAATGTCTCAAAATGACCCTTGAAATCCTAAAGGTACTCATTGGACTTTGGGCCCCTTAGCGCAGTTAGGGTGCAAAAAAGTGCCACACATGTGGTACCGCCGTACTCAGGAGAAGTAGTATAATGTGTTTTGAGGTGTATGTTTACATATACCCATGCTGGGTGGGAGAAATATCTCTGTAAATGACAATTGTTTGTTTTGTTTTACACACAATTGTCCATTTACAGAGAGATTTCTCCCACTCAGCATGAGTATGTGTAAAAATACACCCCAAAACACATTATACTACTTCGCCTGAGTACGGCGATACCACATGTGTGGCACTTTTTTGCACCCTAACTGCGCTAAGGGGCCCAAAGTCCAATGAGTACCTTTAGGATTTCACAGGTCATTTTTGTTTCAGGACTACTCCTCACGGTTTAGGGCCCCTAAAATGCCAGGGCAGTATAGGAACCCCACTAATGACCCCATTTTAGAAAGAAGACACCCCAAGGTATTAGGTTAGGAGTATGGTGAGTTCATAGAAGATTTTATTTTTTTGCCACAAGTTAGCGGAAATTGATTTGAATTGTTTTTCTTCACAAAAAACCTCACGATTGGGGGAATTTGTAGATCACTTTCTACAACCGTTGGTTCCTAATATTTCATCCTATTTGAGAGACTCTGGACATTTAATAGAGCTGCTTGGGTCCATATCCTGTGAGGGTCCCTGCATTCTTATGGCTGCTGATATCTCCTCTTTATATACTGTTATTGAACAGGAGGCTGGAGCCCAGGCACTTCGATTGTGTCTATTAAAAAACCAGCAACTTAACCTTGCACAAATTGATTTTATCATTGAATGTTTAAATTTTGCTATGTCCCGGAACTATTTTTGGTTTGATGGCCGATACTTTTTACAAAAGGTGGGTGTGGCTATGGGTGCTAAATTTGCACCCAGCCTTGTGAACCTATTTTTGGCCATCTAGGAGGAGTCTTTTATTGATAAAACACTATTCCCACAACTTTTCTTATATAAGAGATATATTGATGACGTGGTGGTTATTTGGAACGGAGATCAAGATTCATTACAGTTGTTTATCAACCATATTAATAATAATACTGATCATCTGGTTTTTAACTGTGTCTGTAGTTCACATGAGATACATTTTCTTGATTTACATATTCAATTTGATTCCAATAAGTTTATTACAAAAACTTTCTTTAAAGATACGGATAGGAAAAGCTTTATTCCCACCACCAGCTGTCACTATGCTCCATGGTTGAAGGGGGTACCTAGAGGCCAGTTTACTAGAATACATAGAAACTGTTCTTCACCATCTGATTATGTTATTCAGAGTGATTTGTTGATTTCTAGATTTGAGGCCAAAGGGTATAAGAAGAATGCATTGGAGACCGTCAGAGACCAGATTGGTCAAACTGACCGGTCTTTCTTGCGTAAAGTTCGACCATCAGATCCTACCAGGAGTGGAGGGTTTCACTTTCTCACTCAGTACAATATACAGCATAAAGAAATTAAAAAGCTTCTCTCCAGGCATTGGCATCTCCTGAGAGGTGACCCAGTGATTGGTCCTATGCTTGCGGACAATCCTGGGGTCATCTTTCGGAGAGCTCCAAACCTGCGGAACCGACTTGTACATAGCTATATTGACCCACCTTCTAGGACAGCCTCTGGTATAGTGCCATTAAAAGGTTTTTACAGGTGTGGGAAATGTAAGGGATGTAAAGCATGCAAAAATATGCCAAGAAAAATGTCCTCCTTTTCAGGTGGGGACCCCTATTCCCCTACATTTCAGATCAAGCGTCTTTTTACTTGCGATAGCACCTTTGTAGTTTATTTACTGGAATGCCCTTGCGGGTTAAAATATGTTGCCAGACCTTTTAAAGAAAGATTAGGGGAACATACATATCTGATTGGTAAAGGTTTTCAGGGACATTCCGTCTCCAAACACTTTGCAGCACAACACGACAGAAATCCTGCACTTTTGAAATACTGCGTCATTGACGGTATTCAGATTAATTGGAGAGGTCAAAACCTAGAGAGGGAGGTCTCCAGACTTGAAACGGGATGGATTTTTAAACTTCGCACATCATGCCCTGCAGGGTTGAATATTGAATTAGACGTTAATTGTTTCATTAATGATTCTTAACAACTTTTTATTTTTATTTTTTATTCTTTATTTAGGTATCTATTGTTATTATCTGTAATGGTGCTCATGTACTGGTCGAATCATCGCTACGTACAGATTTTTATGCTAAATTTATTATATACATAATTTTAATCTCCCGAGTCACCCTGGCTATTTAATATGTGGGTTATTTTACACCATTCTCATTATCACATGTACTCTTTACTTCATCCTACTTGCCTTGTTGTCACTAGCTTGCTCCCTAGAGCTATCCAGATAGAAACACTTGTTTTTCCTTTGCGATGTTTATGTCGCATTTCATTGTATTTGCACTTTTCACTCTTTGTGACGTGCGTAGCTCTAGTCACATCTATACCTCATACACACTTTGTTTATGAGGTTTAGAATGTCCAAATTTTTTTTCTTTTTTTAATATAAATCAATATTAGTTAGCACATAGCGCTTTTTGCGCTTTTACTTTGTTTTTTTATTCCCCCCCCCCCCCCCCTTAACCACTTGAGGACCTAGGGCTTTCTACCCCTTAAGGACCGGCCACTTTTTTTCCATTCAGACCACTGCAGCTTTCACGGTTTATTGCTCGCTCATACAACCTACCACCTAAATGAATTTTGGCTCCTTTTCTTGTCACTAATAAAGCTTTCTTTTGGTGCTATTTGTTTGCTCCTGCGATTTTTACTTTTTATTATATTCAGCAAAAAAAGACATGAATTTTGGCAAAAAATGATTTTTTTAACTTTCTGTGCTGACATTTTTCAAATAAAGTAAAATTTCTGTATACATTCAGCGCGAAAAATGTGGACAAACATGTTTTGGATAAAAAAAAAACCATTCAGTGTATATTTATTGGTTTGGGTAAAAGTTATAGCGTTTACAAACTATGGTGCAAAAAGTGAATTTTCCCATTTTCGAGCATCTATGACATTTCTGACCCCCTGTCATGTTTCATGAGGGGCTAGAATTCCAGGATAGTATAAATACCCCCCAAATGACCCCATTTTGGAAAGAAGACATCCCAAAGTATTCACTGAGAGGCATAGTGAGTTCATAGAAGATATTATTTTTTGTCACAAGTTAACGGAAAATGACAGTTTGTGACAAGAAAAAAAAAAAAAAGTTTCTGTTTCTTCTAACTTGCGACAAAAAAAAAATGAAATCTGCCACGGACTCACCATGCCCCTCTCTGAATACCTTGAAGGGTCTACTTTCCAAAATGGGGTCATTTGTGGGGTGTGTTTACTGTCCTGACATTTTGGGGGGTGCTAAATTGCAAGCACCCCTGTAAAGCCTAAAGGTGCTCATTGGACTTTGGACCCCTTAGCGCAGTTAGGCTGCAAAAAAGTGCCACACATGTGGTATTGTCGTACTCAGGAGAAGTAGTATAATGTGTTTTGGGGTGTATTTTTACACCTACCCATGCTGGGTGGGAGAAATATCTCTGTAAATGACAATTTGTTAATTTTTTTTACACACAATTGATCATTTACAGAGATCTTTCTCCCACTCAGCATGGGTATGTGTAAAAATACACCACAAAACACATTATACTACTTCTCCTGAGTACGGCGATACCACATGTGTGGCACTTTTTTGCACTCTAACTCCGCTAAAGGGCCCAAAGTCCAATGAGTACCTTTAGGATTTCACAGGTCATTTTGAGAAATTTCGTTTCCAGACTACTCCTCACGGTTTAGGGCCCCTAAAATGCCAGGGCAGTATAGGAACCCCACAAATGACCCCATTTTAGAAAGAAGACACCCCAAGGTATTCCGTTAGGAGTATGGTGAGTTCATAGAAGATTTTTTTTTTTTGTCAAAAGTTAGCGGAAAATTGATTTTTATTGTTTTTTTCACAAAGTGTCATTTTCCACTAACTTGTGACAAAAAATAAAATCTTCTATGAACTCACCATACTCCTAGCGGAATACCTTGGGGTGTCTTCTTTCTAAAATGGGGTCATTTGTGGGGTTCCTATACTGTCCTGGCATTTTAGGGGCCCTAAACCGTGAGGAGTAGTCTGGAAACGAAATTCCGCAAATAACCTGTGAAATCCTAAAGGTACTCATTGGACTTTGGGCCCTTTAGCGCAGTTAGGGTGCAAAAAAGTGCCACACATGTGGTATCGCCGTACTCGGGAGAAGTAGTACAATGTGTTTTGGGGTGTATTTTTACACATACCCATGCTGGGTGGGAGAAATAACTCTGTAAATGGACAATTGTGTGTAAAAAAATCAAAAGATTGTCATTTACAGAGGTATTTCTCCCACCCAGCATGAGTATGTGTAAAAATACACCCCAAAACACATTGTACTACTTCTCCCGAGTACGGTGATACCACATGTGTGGCACTTTTTTGCACCCTAACTGCGCTAAAGGGCCCAAAGTCCAATGAGTACCTTTAGGATTTCACAGGTCATTATGCGGAATTTGATTTCCAGACTACTCCTCATGGTTTAGGGCCCCTAAAATGCCAGGACAGTATAGGACCCCCACAAATGACCCCATTTTAGAGAGAAGACACCCCAAGGTATTCCGTTAGGAGTATGGTGAGTTCATAGAAGATTTTATTTTTTGTCACAAGTTAGTGGAAAATGACACTTTGTGAAAAAAACAATAAAAATCAATTTTCCGCTAACTTTTGACAAAAAATAAAATCTTCTATGAACTCACCATACTCCTAACGGAATACCTTGGGGTGTCTTCTTTCTAAAATGGGGTCATTTGTGGGGTTCCTATACTGCCCTGGCATTTTAGGGGCCCTAAACCGTGAGGAGTAGTCTGGAAATCAAATTCCGCAAAATGACCTGTGAAATCCTAAAGGCACTAATTGGACTTTGGGCCCTTTAGCGCAGTTAGGGTGCAAAAAAGTGCCACACATGTGGTATTGCCGTACTCGGGAGAAGTAGTACAATGTGTTTCGGGGTGTATTTTTACACATACCCATGCTGGGTGGGAGAAATACCTCTGTAAATGACAATTTTTTGATTTTTTTACACACAATTGTCCATTTACAGAGTTATTTCTCCCACCCAGCATGGGTATGTGTAAAAATACACCCTGAAACACATTATACTACTCCTCCTGAGTACGGCGGTACCACATGTGTGGCACTTTTTTGCACCCTAACTGCGCTAAGGGGCCCAGAGTCCAATGAGTACCTTTAGGCTTTACAGGGGTGCTCACAATTTAGCACCCCGCCCACTTGCCAGGACAGTTAACAAACCCCACAAATGACCCCATTTCGGAAAGAATACACAACAAGGTATTCCATGAGGGTAATGGTGAGGTCATTAAAAAAAAATTTTTTGTCACAAGTAAACGGAAAATGATACTTTGTTAAAAAAAATAAAAAATTCTGCTAACTTGTGACAAAAACTAAAATCTTTTATGAACTCACCGTGCACCTCACATAATACTTTAGGGTGTCCTCTTTCCAAAATGGGGTCATTTGTGGAGTCTGTCCTGGCATTTTAGGGTCTCTGCAATCATTACATGTATGGCCAGTATTAGGAGTTTCTGCTATACTCCTTATATTGGGTATACAAGTAATGCACTCTGGGCTGAAAGGAAAAATGAACGGCAAACATACCTTGCTCCACATCAATGGCAGATCTTCCTCCACATCAATGGCAGTGATAACCTCAGGAGAGAGACACCCCGTGCCACCCTGCACTCAGGGTGAGCCACCAACTTATGTGACTGGGCCTCAGAACTTTAGTATACAGCATTATGCCTGTAGGATACAGCAATATGCCTGCCAATAGAGATGACTCTGTGTGGCATTAAAGCATCATCATAGGCCCAAATCACATATAAACCGGGGGTGTCCACACTCAAGGGAAATTCAAACATGCCGTCTTATATCGCCAACCCAGGACAGATCAGCAATATCAAGCATGGAAACCGATCCTTCTTCCGACTTTTATGCTTACCCGTTTGGTTTTCAAGCTTACCTCTCCTCTCCCTGCGACAATGTGCGAAAGACCACTGAGTGTGTGCCTACTCCTGTGTCTGGAGTTCCCTAGGTTCTAATAGTGTACCTGCTCGTGGTACCTCTCAAAACACGGCCCTACGCATAGGCCAGGCTGGTCAGGACAGCGGGGACAATAAAAACTGGTGTCATTCCTTCTTCCAGTCCTGCTGCAGACACGACAACGTTTTCTTCGGATGCGTTGACCTGGGGCACACGGAATCTGATAGGCGTAATGCCTACCATGCAGTCGGCTAGTTGCATCTGGGGGGGGGGGGGCTGGCACCTCCTGGATACAGGATGTCCAGAATGATCTGTTCCTGAAATTGGAGGAAAGATCCAGTTCTCCCAGCCTTACTGTAGAGAACAAAGCTGTTGTAAACTGCCAATTGAATCAGATAAAAAGACACTTTCTTATACCAGCGTCTTGTTTTCCGGGTAATTAAATAGGGCGCTAACCTCTGGTCATTGAAGTCCACCCCTCCCATGTTGACATTATATTCGTGGACGACAAGGGGCTTTACAATGACCTTAGTTGCCCGTTGAATTTGGACTGTCGTGTCTGTGTGAATGGTGGACAGAAAGTAAACGTCCCTCTTGTCCCTCCATTTCACTGCGAGCAGGTCTTCAGTACGCAAGGCGGCCCTCTGCCCCGTTCAAGTCTGGTGGTAATGAGCCATTGGGGGAAGCCCTGGCGACTAGGCCGCGCAGTGCCACATCATCGGATTCCTTCTAACTTTAAGTGCTGAAAGAGGGCCACACTTGTGTAATAATTGTCCACAAAAAGATGGTACCCCTTCCGGAACAAGGGTGACACCAAGTCCCACACAACCTTTCCACTGCTCCCCAGGTAGTCAGGGCATCCGACCGGCTCCAATTTTGAGTCTTTTCCCTCATAGACCCTAAAACGACATGTATAGCCTGTGGCCCTTTCACAGAGCTTATACAGTTTCACCCAATACCGGGCGCGCTTGCTTGGGATGTACTGTTTGATGCCAAGGCGCCCGGTAAAGCGTAAGAGGGACTCGTCTACGCAGATGTTCTGTTCAGGGATATAAGCATCTGCAAATGTTGAGGACAGGTGGTCTATGAGGGGCCGAATTTTGTGGAGCCGGTCATAAGCAGGGTCTCCCCTTTCATGACAGGTTTTGTCGTCGTTGAAGTGCAGGAAGCGCAGGATGGACTCAAATCGTGTCCTGGACATGGCAGCAGGGTACAAGGGAACATGATGTACTGGGTTCGTAGACCAATACGACCGCAGTACATTCTGTTTCATTAGTCCCAAGTGAAGGATAAGGGCCAAAAAGATTTTAATGTCGGAAACTTGGACTGGTTTCCACCCGAAAGGCTGGGCATACATGCTCTCCGGGTGCTCGGTGATGAATTGTGTGGCTTTACGGTTGGTCTCAACCACAATTAAGTCCAAGAGAACCTGGGTGATGAACAGCTGCAAAAAGTCTAGGGCCGTTCCTAGATGAGCTGTCGCCACCTGGACTCCAGACTGGGCAGTGAAAGGGGGCACTACGGGTGCGGCGGAATCAGGGGATTGCCAATCTGGTTGTGCCAGCACCTCTGGGAGTCTATGGGTACTACGGGCCCGTCTTCTTCTTGGTGGCTGCGACGGGGGTACTACTGCACTTGCCACCGTACCAGTTTCAACTTCCATGCTGACGCTCACCACTTCGCCAGGGTCTACAGAAGTACTGGTACCAAGTCCAGGAGATGCTGCGCTGCTGGTGCCTGCCTCACCAAGAAAACTATCAACAGCGCTAGCACCACCCTGCTGCCCTTGAGGCGGATCCTGCGCCACCTGCGGTCTAACGACTTGGGGTCTGGTACGCCTGGCTCTAGCCGGGACCATAGCCTCGTCATCACTTTCGGTCAGGGAACCACTGCTTTCTACAGGTTCAAATTCGGACCCGGAAGATTCGACGGATGATTCTTCCCAAAAGAACTTATCCGACTGGTCCATGTACCTGTATACCTCGTCATCGGAAAGCCCCCTTCTTGCCATTGTGGATTGCTAAATTTATGGGGTTTTCCTCCGAGACTACCCAGAAAAAAAGAGCACCTACCTAGCAAAAAGGGAGTATTTGAGAGGTATTGGGGTTGGTGGGAAGTGGGGTCTCAGAGGCAATCAAACAATCACGGGACAATCAAATACAATTACAGCACAATCGACTCCAATCACAGCACAAGCAAATCTGATGCACTCGGAAGGTGGTGGTTGGGTGTGGTGGGGGGGGGGAGGGTAGGGTGGGTGTGGTGGGGGAGGGTTGGGTGTGGTGGGGGGGAGAGTAGGGTTGGGTGTGGTGGGGGGGAGAGTAGGGTTGGGTGTGGTGGGGGGGAGGGTAGGGTTGGGTGTGGTGGGGGGAGGGTAGGGTTGGGTGTGGTGGGGGGAGGGTGGGGTTGGGTGTGGTGTGGGGAGGGTGGGGTTGGGTGTGGTGGGGGGAGGGTGGGCTTGGGTGTGGTGGGGGGGGGGTGGGCTTGGGTGTGGTGGGAAGTGGGGTCTCAGAGGCAATCAAACAATCACGGGACAATCGAAGCCGATCACGGGACAATCAAATACAATCGCAGCACAATCGAATACAAGCGCAGCACAATCAAATCTGATGCACTCGGAAGGTGATGGGGGGTGGTGGTGGGGTGGGGTTTGGTGGGAAGTGGGGTCTCAGAGGCAATCAAACAATCACGGGACAATCGAAGCCGATCACGGGACAATCAAATACAATCACAGCACAATCGAATACAAGCGCAGCACAATCAAATCTGATGCACTCGGAAGGTGATGGGGGGTGGGGGTGGTGGTGGGGTGGGGGTTGGTGGGAAGTGGGGTCTCAGAGGCAATCAAACAATCACGGGACAATCGAAGCAGATCACGGGACAATCAAATACAATCGCAGCACAATCGAATACAAGCGCAGCACAATCGAATACAAGCGCAGCACAGTCAAATACAATGCACTTGGACGGTGATTAGGGGGGGGTCTGAGGGCGATTTGAGGGGGTGGGGGGTTGATCAGGAGCCCGCACAGGGCAGACTGAGTCCTGATCTGATGAGAGGCAGACACAGGGGGTTACTGATCGCAGATCAGTTAGTGATCGCTGGGGAGGACAGATGTAAACAAAGAGCAGGGGATGTAATCAGGAGGGGGGTATGAGGACAATCGAGGGCCTGGGCAGGTGATCGGTTACCCCCGCGGGGCAGTTAGGGTCTGCTCTGATGGGTGGGGGTGCTGAGGGGTGATGGACAAGTAATAGACAGGTGATCAGAGGGGGATCAGAGGGGGATCAGGAGGTAAGGTAGCTGTATACAGATGTATACAGTATACAGGGGGGTAGTCTGGGATGGGGTCTGGGGGTGATCTAAAGGTAGAGGGGGGGATCAGGGGTGACTAGGAGGCAGCTAGGGACCTAAACTAAGGGGCAGCGTCGCTAGTTAGTGGCAGGTGGGGGGGGTGGGGGTTTTGCAGGGGTGCTAGGGTGCTGGGCAGGGGTCTGCTGGGGTGATCAGGGGGGGTATGAGGCCTGGGGTGGGTGATCAGGGGGGCTGTTAGGCAAAAACACGCTGTGCAGTGTATACTCACAAAGTGGTTCCTCCTCGCTAGTGGTCTCAGCAACAATGAGACCACGAGGCGAGGAAGAAGCACGTATAAGGCACTTTGTTTACCTAACAAAGTGCCTTATATTACCTGATTAGCTGATTTGGCGGATTCCTCCGCTCGCCGGCTCTGCTAAGTGGCCGGCGAGCAGAGGCAAAATGCCGGGCTTCCGACTCCCGGCGGAGGATCGCGTCACTGATGACGCGATCGCTCCGCCCATTCCCCTACAAGGACCACCGCCATTTGTCATTACGGCGGTCCTTGCGGGGTCCACTTCCCGGCCGCCAATTGTATATACGGCAGTCGGGAAGTGGTTAAAATTGGGGGCTCTTTTTGTGCCCCATGTGACTCTCCCCTTGTCTTCAAGAGTCCCTTGCTTGATGGGTGTGTTTTATTGGGCTGGAGGAGCCAGGAGTTGAACCCGGGTCTTCTGTGTCGTAGTCTGAGCCCTTGACCATTGCACTATTTTACCACTGTGTGGAAATGAATCTCTTTTTTTGTGTGTTCTCTATGCCTCTTCTGCTGATATGCAGGGGTGCCTGTATGTCCCAATAGACACTTCCTTATTGTGTGTAGAGAGGAAGTGTATGTTCCAATATTCCCTTTTTTTTTTTTTTTCCCCTCCCTTGCTCTGCTTCCTGTGCAGACTAGAGTAATCAAGCTGCCTATTGATCTTCAAAAGTCTAGGTGTTTTTTGTTTGTAATCTTGTTTTTACTATAGATATCATTATTTTTTTTTACACCATTATTTACTATTAATATGCTATTTACATATTGTTCTGTTTTTCACTTTATTTACACATTTGGGTGACTCTTTCCTACTTTGATTAGTGATGCCCTTCTGAGGAAGTTTTCTTTCACCCCACCCTCTTTTCCCAGACTAAAAGCTATAAATTTGGTGCCTGCCGCCTGTTCGCCTTTTCTCCCCTGATGACGCAAGACTGCGAAACCGGTCGGGAAGGTAACAGGCGGCACCATTGTCTATTGATCTTCGATTGACCATTACATGCGCGCTAATCTTCTGGGGTTCCCTGTTTATGGGCCCCGTATGTGAGTTATCGTTTTTATGTCTACTGCCTTTTAAAGAAATTTTATCTAAATAAACGGGTTACGCTTAGATATTGCCGTTTTTGTTTTCCTATATAAATTCCTGAAACTTTACCTCCATACGGATGTCCACTGGATCTTCACGACGTCTGATGTTCCCTGGACGTTATCTGTGACATGAGCCATTTCACAACCTTATAATGTGGGTTGTTGGGAGCTGGTAAGCCTTTTCTAGTTTTGATGTTTGGCGGATACCTACCTCTGAGCATTTGATATATTGTGGTGAAGAATTTACCATTCCCTACATACAATGACTTTCTAAACCTGCGCTGACCTTTGATGTATGCCTGACTTCTGAACTTTTGGACATTGTTCTTCTCAGCGGCGGTTCCATTGTCCCTTGGCGCCGATATATTTGCTACTATAAATCACCCCCTGTCACCCCCTGTCACTTCCACCCATCATTCAGCCCCTGTCACTGCCACCCATCAATCACCCCCTGTCACTGCCACCCATCAATCAGTCCCTAACCTGCCCCTTGCGGGCAATCTGATCACCCACCCACACCATCCGATCGCCTGCAGACCCGCAGTCAGATCACCTCCCAAGTGCATTGCATCTGTTCTCTCCTCTAAACACCCACTAATTACCCATCAATCACCCCCTGTCACTGCTACCCATCAGATTAGACCCCTATCTGCCCCTAGGGCACCCAATCACCTGCCCACACCCTCAGACTCCAGCCCTGATCACCTCGCCAGTGCATTACTTGCATCTATTCCCCCCACTAATCACACCTTGAGACACAGATCAATCACCTCCTGTCACCACCTGTCACCCCCTAGCACTCCTATCCATCAGATCAGGCCCAATACAACCTGTCATCTAAAAGGCCACCCTGCTTTCTAAACCTGCGCTGACCTTTGATGTATGCCTGACAGGGGGTGATTGATGGGTGATAGGTGATTGGCAGGTGATTGACAGGTGATCAGTGGGTTATTACAGGGAAGAACAGATGTAATTAATGCACTGGTGAATTGATAAGGGGGGGGCAGAGGGCAATCTGAGCGTGTGGGCGGGTGATTGGTTGCCTGCAAGGGGCAGATTAGGGTCTGATCTGATAGGTAAAAGTGACAGGTGGTGATAGGGGGTGATTGATGGGTGATTGATGGGTAATTAGTGGGTGTTTAGGGTAGAGAACAGATGTAAACACTGCACTTGGGAGGTGATCTGATGTCGGATCTGCTGGCGATCTATTGGTGTGGGTGGGTGATCAGATTGCCCGCAAGGGGCAGGTTAGGGGCTGATTGATGGGTGGCAGTGACAGGGGGTGATTGATGGGTGATAGGTGATTGGCAGGTGATTGACAGGTGATCAGTGGGTTATTACAGGGAAGAACAGATGTAATTAATGCACTGGTGAATTGATAAAGGGGGGTCAGAGGGCAATCTGAGCGTGTGGGCGGGTGAATGGGTGCCCGCAAGGGGCAGATTAGGGTCTGATCTGATAGGTAAAAGGGACAGGTGGTGATAGGGGGTGATTGATGGGTGATTGATGGGTAATTAGTGGGTGTTAAGGGTAGAGAACAGATGTAAACACTGCACTTGGGAGGTGATCTGATGTCGGATCTGCGGGCGATCTATTGGTGTGGGTGGGTGATCAGATTGCCCGCAAGGGGCAGGTTAGGGGATGATTGTTGGGTGTCAGTGACAGGAGGTGATTGATGGGTGATTGATGGGTGATTGATGGGTGATTGACAGGTGATTGACAGGTGATCAGGGGGATAGATGCATACAGTACACAGGAGGGGGGGTCTGGGGGGTGTTTGGGGAGAATCTGAGGGGTGGGGGGGTGATTAGGAGGGGGCAGGGAGCAGGGGGGGATAAAAAAAAAATAGCGTTGACGGATAGTGACAGGGAGTGATTGATGGGTTATTAGGGGGATGATTGGGTGCAAACAGTGGTCTAGGGGCTGGGCAGGGGGGGGGGGGTCTGTGGGGTGCTGTGGGCGATCAGGGGGCGGGGGGGCAGATCAGTGTGTTTGGGTGCAGACTAGGGTGGCTGCAGCCTGCCCTGGTGGTCCCTCGGACACTGGGACCACCAGGGCAGGAGGCAGCTTGTATAATACACTTTGTATACATTACAAAGTGTATTATACACTTTGTAGCGGCGATCGCGGGGTTAACATCCCGCCGGCGCTTCCGTATGGCCGGCGGGATGTTGCGGCGGGTGGGCGGAGCCAGTTGCAGGGGGAAGCGCGCGTCATCAATGACGCGATCGCTCCCCCGGCATGTGAAAAGGACCGCAACGCCCTTGGGCGTATTGCGGTCCTTTAGGGATCCACTTTGCCGCCGCCCATTGGCTGTGGGCGGTCGGCAAGTGGTTAAGTGACTGATTCATTCTTTCAGTTTGACCATTGGTCTCTGGATGAAATCCTGAAGAAAAGGAGACAGATATTCCCAAGTTTTCACAGAAAACTCGCCAGAATTGAGACACAAACTGTACCCCTCTATCAGAAACCACATTTTCAGGAATGCCATTTAACCTAAAGATGTTTTCAACAAAGGTTTTAGCTAATTCCTTGGCTGAAGGAAGTTTGGGCAATGACACAAAATGAGCCATTTATTTAAATCTATCCACAACCACCCAAATAATTGTCTTCCCCTGAGAGTTGGTTAGATCCACAATGAAATCCATGGATATGTGAGCCCATGGCTTCTCAGGAATGGGCAACGGAAGAAGACCACCCTGAGGAGCAGATCACAGTGATTTACTGCGTGCACAGACAGAACAAGATTTAACAAATGCAACAACATCTTTATTTAAGAAAAGCCACCAGACATGTCTTTTCAATAATTCCATTGTTTTCTTTTCCCCGGGATGACCCACCGACCTAACTTCATGAAATTGTTTCAATACTTGGAGTCTCAAATTAATGGGAACAAAAAGTTTCTCAGGTGGCTTTCCTTGAGGGGACTGATCTTGTATTTCAGACAACTGAGAGCAAAGATCAAATGATAACTCAGAAGCAACAATAATACATTTCTTAGGAATCAAAGGAACAAGATCATTATTAGAGATTTTTTTTTAAAACAGCGAGCAAAGGCAAAGCATCTGCTTTAATATTCTTAGAACCAGCTTTATATGTGATAACAAAATTAAATCTGGAAAAAAATAAAGCCCATTGAGTTTGTCTCGAATTCAACCTTTCAGCATTTTCAATATATTCAAGATTTTTATGTTCAGTATATACCGTTACTGGATTTTCAGCTTCTTCTAGCCAGTGTCTCTATTGCTCCAGAGCGAGTTTAACCCCTAGAAGTTCTCTATTCCCGATATTATAATTTCTCTCGGCTTGAGAAAACTTCCTGGAAATGAAGGCACAAGGATGTAATTTTTCTGGAAGCCCAGCATTTTGTGATAATACCTTCCTTTACCCCAGTCTCAGATGCATCAACCTCCACAAAGAAGGCTTTATTTCCTGTTTAGCATACAATTTAGAAAACACCTTTCTCACATGATCACAGTGCTCCTTCAAAGAAGAGGAGTAGATTAATATGTTATCAAGATAAATAACCATAAACCTTCCTATGAACTCTCTAAAAATGTCATTAACAAAATTCTGAAACACTGCTGGAGCATTACATAAACCAAAAGGCATAACCAAGTACTCATAATGACCATTTTTTGTGTTAAAGGCAGTTTTCCACTCATCACCTTTCTTGATGCGAATGAGGTTGTAAGCACTTTTTAAATCTAATTCAGAAAACACCTTGGCTTCCACTGCTTGGGAGAATAAGTCATCAATTAAAGTTAAAGGATAGCGGTTCTTCACTGTGATTTTGTTCAATCCTCTATAGGCAATGCAGGGTTTCAATCTGCCACCTTTCTTTTTGACAAAAAAGAACCCTGCACCAGCTGGAGAAGAGGAAGGTCTAATGGATTTGTTTTAATTCTCTTGAATATACTCCCGCATGGCCTTGTCTTCAGGACCTGTCAAATTATAAAGACAGGCATGAGGGGGCATAGTTCCAGAATGCAATTCAATTGCACAGTCATAAGGTCTATGCGGTGGAAGCTTATCAGTAGCCTGTGGAGAAAAAACATCAGCAAATTCATGACAAACAGTGGGTAATTTCTCAAGATGAATATTAGTTTGAGCAAGAGTAATTTTTTCAAGACAAGACTTTTCACAATGAGCGGACCATTTTATCAACTGCCCTGACTGCCAATCAAGCACAGGATTGTGCTGTTTGAGAGAGGGCATACCCAACACTATACCATAGGAAGGCATCTCCAGACAATAAAATCTCACTTTCTCAATATGTCTGGCTCCCACCACAACTGTAATTTCTGAGGTCAATGACAACGATTGACCTCTCTGGAGCACAGAGTCGTCAATGGCAGTGATACAAATAGTTTCAGATATTGTGACCATTGGAATGCGCAGTTGTAAAGCCAAAGATTTGTTCATGAAATTACCTACTGCACCACTATCAATGAAAGCACGACAATTATGAATCTTTTCACCAATACAAATGGAGATTGGTACCATGATACATTCGGATTTTAGAGGAAAAAGTTGCATGCTTAGACGAGTTTCTTCAGCCTCGTCTAAGCGCAGTTTTCCAGCTTCTGTTTCTTATTAGAACACGCAAGCGCAAAATGACCTGTACCCCCACATTTGGAACACAATCCCCATCCCTTCTCTTAACTTTTTCTGCCATAGATAAGTTAGAGGCACCTAACTGCATAGTTTCTGGATTGTCAGCCACAGGGGCTGGAGGCAGAGCAGGAACTGGTGGGCCTAAACAGGACTAGACTGGCTTTGCGTAAGATGATTTCTCATGATGTCTCTCTCTTAGACGTTGATCGATTTGAATAGCAAGATGGACCAACTCTTTCAAAGTATCAGGAATTCCTACCCTGAATCTTTGAATTGTTCAGATAAGCCACGTCTAAACTGATGCTTTAGAGCAGTGGTGCTCGGATAATTTCCGTGATCATGTAATAGCTGTGATTCACTAGCATTTTTCCAATATTCGACTGCCAAATCCGAATTTGTGATCGATTCTGGATCACGGAAACCAGCCACGAAAATTCAGTGATTGCAAGTATTTGGAATTTGGTTACAGCTGTGATCGCGGTGGAAATCCGAGGTTAGGCCATGACTAGCAGAAATGGGCAGAATTCACATCCCTGGGCCAATCAGAGGCCCCCAGCCAGGCCCTAGCAACTAATCATAGGAGGGGAGAATCTGCCCTCCCCTCCTGTGTATAAAGTGGGGGCAATTTACAGAGCTCCGTCCTTGCTAGACTCTGTGGCACTGAGCGGATCATCTCCAGGCCATATTGTACATCAGCAAGAGTGTTTTCAGTCCTTACATTGCCCTTATACTGTATCTGATACTTGTATTCAGCTAGCTAGCCAGTGAGTGATTACTTAAGTCAGCCCCACGATTGCTGTGACATTCACCCATGGACATCCACCCGCCAGGTGCCATTGGGACTAACCTTCACCTCTGTAATTGCTTAAAGTGTATTTCCCTGTTTAAAACCACTTATTACCAATTAATAGCCGCATTTAAAGTGTTGATTTAACTTTAAAATCCATTTTCTCAAAAACTAAACGTTCTTTTTGGAATTTTGCTTAAGTTGTAGCCCCTTATCACCTTTATAATCCATACAATTTGAGGGATTGTAGCATGTATGGGGGCTTTAATAATAGCTTAAATGCTTTTCTGTGATCACGGCCGTGAATTTCCGTGATTGCCTCATTCACGGAAAAAGTCAGAGTCGAATTCGTAATTCCGTTTCAAATCCGGAAATTAATCTCGGAATTTCTGGATTCTTTTTTAATCATGGCTGAATAGTCGAATCCGTGTTTGGGGGGTATCCAAGCAACACTGCTTTAGAGCAGGTTCATTCCACAAGGTATCACCTGCACGCTGTCTGATTTTAATTGCATATTCCTCGGCAGGCTTTTTCCGTTGACGTAGATTTTGTAAAACATTTTCTGCATATACACCTTTGCTTTTATCCTCATATAGATCAGATAATGCTTCAAAGAAGGTAGTGGAATTGACCAGAGCAGTATGTTGTTGGTCTAACAAATGTAGAGCCCAAGCTTGAGGTACACCTTGTAACAAGGAAATAATTGCTCCTACTCTAATATGTTCATTAGCAAATGTCCTCGGTAACAAGGAAAATGTAGATAACAGGCACTTTTGAAACAGCTTAAACTTAGCTCTGTCTCCAGAGAATCTTGCAGGCAGTGGAGGTTTAGGTTCTGGATCAGGAGTACTGTACTAGAAACAGGATTAGCAACTGCAGTTTGTTCAACTTGAATATTGCTTGCATTAGCAAGTAGATGCAGAGGTATTGAGTTGTTGTTGAAGTTGAGTATGAACTTCTTCCACAGAAATACGTAGTTGAGCAACCAGTTCACAGAGAATTTCCATTTGAGAACGCTCCCTGTCAGCGTCCATCTTGCAGGTTTTTGGCGATTATGGCCCGTGATACAGTAAGTCTCGTTCTTCACCTAGCTATCCCTGCCTAGCACACCACTAACTGACACCTACACTGTCCCTACCTGGCACACCACTAGCTGGCCCTAATTAGGACTTATGCGAGCAAGGCATACAAGCTGACGTAGAAGGCAGATACACCACCAGGAGCCACTACTGAGGCTAGTAACACAGTTCAGCAGCATCACATACACAGTTCAGGTGAAGTAATCCAGGTATGATAATCTTCATGAAAAACTATTCAACAGTAGAAGTAAGTTGATCAGAGTTATGAAAACAGTTTAAGCAGACTTGCATGCAGTATAGCAACATGTGATAATTGCAAGTATAACTCAGTTCCTTTTAGTCTGCATGCAAAGTTATGCAACAGATAGCAGAAGTCCCAGATGATATATGACAAGTTATATCAGAGTATATGCACACGGTTAGCTGGTTGATAAGGAACGTAGACTTTATACTTATCGTTCAGTTCAAGTAGCATACAAGTAATATCCGGTAACAGTCCAAGGTCGGTCCAGGAGGCAAGCAAGGGATGTCCAGTAGCGTAGCAGAGGTCGGTCCAGGCAGCAAGCAAGGGATGTCCAGTAACTAGCAGAGGTTGGTCCAGGCGGCAAGCAAAGGGTTATCCTGGAAACAAGCAGAGGTTAAACACAACAGAGTAGTCAAATATAAGCCGAGGTCAAAGTCCTGAATATCATTAATGATTAGATGACTGGGAGCACTCTGCAGGTTTAAATACAGACCAACATCCAATCAGTGGCCGGCCACACTCCATACAACCAATCACACTGCAAGGCCCTGCCTAGGTGTCAGCTGAATGATCAGCTGATACCGCTCTGTCAGCTGATCACTGTTTACCTTTGCAGAGGGCGTACTGGGAACACACCCTCTGCCTATCAGGAAGTGCAGCCTGTGAACCACCAGCAGCGTTATCAGCGGGGAACAATCACCGAGACCTGGAAGTGGAAGACTCAGCCCGGGTCTCGGTGGAATCAGGTATATTCCTTATAGATGTGAGGTGATAAGAAGCTTGCATGTTTTGAGCTTCTTATCACTTCGATTTGCATAAATCACAAGGCGTAATCTCGTCTAAAGTAAGCCCAAAGCATCTTTATCCAGGCAGTAAGACTGTGTCTGATACTGCCTCCTTCTTCATCATTATTACTGAACTATCTTATGACTTTTGGGGTGCTGACACCTCCAAGACAACACTACCATAGCTGATAAGTAAAGAGAACAATTGACGATTATATCTGATTTCCGTACATGAATCCTGTTTGAGTCATTGTTGCAAGCATCCTGAATCCTGTTTGAGTTATTGTTGCATGCATCCTGAATCCTGTTTGATTCATTGTTGCAAGCATCCTGAATCCTGTTTGAGTTATTGTTGCATACATCCTGAATCACATGCTAATCCTTGTTGAATGCATCCCAAATACTATCAAAGTCCTTGTTGCACCTGTGTCTGGATGTTACACCTGCTGTTTCTGAATCAAACATTCTGTCATTGAACTGCATTGGATATTTGAGGTTACCTGATTTATTCATTGTAAGTAAACAATTCCCTCCTGCATCATTGCAAGGTTCTGCTAAACAGTACCAGGCTATTAATGACATCTGCCATTATTGTTTCTGATCTAGAGTAATTTGCAGCAATATTTTATATATCTGCTCTGGTATGTCTATCAGCAGGACCCTGCTTTAAATCACACCGTTTGTAATAATTTGCATACATACTAGAGGGTTTCTTTGTTTTTGTTTTTTACAATATCACTTTAATCTGACCTGAAATTGCTGGATTTTTTTCTTTTCATTATGTGACTAGTATTTTTTACTCCACAAAATATATATTTACCAAATCAAAAGTTTGCTGTGCCACATCTGTTTGATAAAATAACCACATCACATCAACTTAGCATATCCTATAAGGTTTGTAATGGACATATTGTAGACTCCATGATGAAATTGGAGTGAATGTTAAACAAAGCTAATCAGCAATGCATTGTATATAATTCACAATATCTTGGTACCAGATTTCTCTGATGCACTGACCTGCATTTATATGGAAACAGATGCTACGATGTGAATTGAAGCAAATAAGGATGACATGTACTGTTTAAAAGTAAGTGCTGCAAGCATTCCGACTACTCAGACATCCCTCAATGACTTCAATGTGTGGGCTGAGTATAGAATATGTAGTCCAAACTGGTTAGCAGGAGTGTCAAGCTGCTAGTCCTTTTAATACTCTGCACATGTTGAAGCACAGACTGACACTTAAATCAACAGGTGGTGGCTACATTAATAGACTCGCAAAGGGTAAAATTCATATGAATTGATGTATGGCAGTGTAAAAAAATCAACTAAACTTATAAAACAAATCAAAGATTATATTTTCCACAATTTTACACTATGTTCAGTCTTTACTCTGAAGGATTTTGATTGTGCTGCTGTGACTCTGGCTTGGCTCTTGTATAAGTTTATTTTGAAAAAGAGCATTTTTGTTATTGTGAACATTAAGGCTACTTGCACACCAAGACGTTGCGTTAGGTGCCACGTTAAGGTCGCATAACGTGCACCTAACACAACGTATGGTGCTGCAAGAAAGGATGGTAGAGTGAGCCGTGTAAGGCAGCTCTATCCCTATAAGGTCTCCCAGAGTGGCGCTGATTGGCCGGCGGGACCACGTGATGCGGAGTGAGACACTCCGCATCACGTGGTCCCGCCGGCCAATCAGCTGCCGCCAGTGCAGTGAATATAAAGTAGCCATGTGCGCGGCTACTGTAGCTGGCTCTTCCCGCCTCCTCTCTGCCCCCCACTGAGCATGTGCAAACAGTCTAACGCGGCTATAGCCGCTCTAACGCCGTAGCATGCTGCACTTTCCGGACAACGTGCAGCGTTACATGTAACGCAACGTGGGCTGTGTGAACAGCCCACTTGTGTTACATTGCTGTGCGTTGGGGGAGCGTTACAGGCGCACTAACGCCTGTAACGTCCCTGTGTGTAAGCAGCCTTACAGTACTTTGTGGTGTAATGATGATAGTGACAAAGGATAGCCAAATTCATGTGGCTTTTGCTGTGTGAGTTATATGAAAGTAAATTTAGCATATAAGGGAATTGGAGGAATGTTTCTTATTAGAGCACTAGAAAATGTTTATCAGAATTCTAAAGATTAGGTTTTCCTTTTCACCCATCAGAAGCCCAAAAACTCTTTATAGCTACTGATTTATGCTCAATTAAGAAAGGTATAAAATCATATAGATTTGGTACTTGAATTTTACCAAATGAATACCAAATGAAATTCAGCACACAATTTGCTAATTTACTGTAATGATCGGTGTAACAGAGAGGATCTGATTACCGGCGATCTGCAGTATCACCGAGAATGCAGATATATACCCGATTATAGATGATCTGCAGTATCACTGATAATCAGATATATCTCTAACCTCTGGACACCTGAGTAATATATGAGTGTTTGGTGCAACAGTAATACTTGAGGAGAGCACCCTACAGTGGGTGCGAGGCAGTAGGAGGTACTGCCCTGAGAACAGATTCCTTCCAAGGCCTGAGGCTCCCCAAGGGCCGGAGCCAGGCTGAGAGTAGAAAGGATCAGAAAGTGAGTGACAACAAAGTTGAAGTGTCACTGACAGGTCTGTGAACTATTTCCCAGCAGGAGAAATAGTTCTCGAGGTCGGACAGGCCAGGTCGGCAACAGACTGACAGATCAGGTACAGAGACAGGAGACAGATGCGGAATCCTAAGACTAGCCGAGTTTGGCAACAGAGTATCAGAATGACAAAGGTACAGAATCAGAGATCAGAAGAATGGTCAGGAAAGCAGAAGGTCATAACAAATAATCAACAATTCCTAGACTAAGGTGTGAGCTCCGTGGTCATCAACACCTTGGAAACTGGTCTAATATAACACAGATACTGACAGGGTCTGAGTGCTACCACGTAGTGATCGCAACGCCAGACACCAGAGGAATGACCAGCACCCAGTATATATACACCAGCGCTCTCCAGCGCCTCCCCTAAGTGCTGGACCAATGAAAACTGAAAGAATTGTCAGCTGACCGGCCTGGTCAGCTGACACCCCTCTGACTGTTATAAATGCTCTGCCTCTCCGCGCGCGCACGCGTCCTTCTGAACCTGTGTGGACTATCAGTCCCAGCCACACCAGACATGTGTTGTAATGCCTCTGCTGCTTTGGATGCGGAATCCGCCGCACCGCTGTCTGAGCGTGCGGCGTTTTCTCCGCGTTCAGCAGTACAGACAGGAGTAGGCCTATGCGTGCAAACCGCCGCGTCGGACGCGGAATCTGTCGCCTTGTTCTCTGGGCATGCGGTGGTTTCTCGGCGTTCCGTCAGGCCAGTAAATGCAGGTCCCTGTGCGCAAGCCGCCATGTTGAACGCGGAATCAGCCGCCTTACTCTGAGTACTTGCGGCGGCTTTTCCGCGTTTTCTCACATTCACCAACACGTTATCAGCCCCCTATTCAATTAACTTTTCTCCTGACTTTTCTCACAAAGGATGTTCTCAAAGCTTATCAATCATACGTCTCTTACATTTAATTCTCAAAATAAGTTTAACACAGCTTCTTTTCCTACATTTTAGTATGTTTTCAATTGACGGATGCTGAAAAAAAAATTTGGACAAAAATTAGAAAAGTTAATTGATTAGGAGTAGTGTTGGGCGAACAGTGTTCGTCACTGTTCGGGTTCTGCAGAACATCACCCTGTTCGGGTGATGTTCGAGTTCGGCCGAACACCTGATGGTGTTCGGCCAAACCGTTCGGCCGCATGGCCGAACTAAGAGCGCATGGCCGAACGTTCCCCGAACGTTCGGCTAGCGCTGTGATTGGCCGAACGGGTCACGTGGTTCGGACCCGAACGCGCTCTTATTGGCCGAACTGTCACGTGGTTTGGGTAAATAAATACCCGAACCACGTCATATTTCCGCCATTTGTCTGTGGGTTTAGCTTTGGGTAGGCAGGCAGGGTAGTTCGCGCTCCAGCCACGCTAGCCAGGGTCCCCCCAGTCATTATGTCGCTGCTGGGAATAGTAGTACACCGCTCGCTCAGCATTCTGTTTACTGCCACTCTGTGTACCTCGCTCAGCCACACTATATAGCATTCTGTTTACTGTTCTGTGTCTGCTGGGAATAGTAGTACACCGCTCGCTCAGCCACACTATATAGCATTCTGTTTACTGCCACTCTGTGTCTTCTGGGAATAGTGGTACACCGCTCACCCGCCACTGTATAGCATTGTGCTCTGTGTCGCTGCTGGGAATAGTGGTACACCGCTCACCCGCCACTGTATAGCATTGTGCTCTGTGTCGCTGCTGGGAATAGTGGTACACCGCTCAGCCACACTATATAGCATTCTGTTTACTGTTCTGTGTCTGCTGGGAATAGTAGTACACCGCTCGCTCAGCCACACTATATAGCATTCTGTTTACTGCCACTCTGTGTACCTCGCTCAGCCACACTATATAGCATTCTGTTTACTGCCACTCTGTGTCTTCTGGGAATAGTAGTACACCGCTCACCCGCCACTGTATAGCATTGTGCTCTGTGTCGCTGCTGGGAATAGTGGTACACCGCTCACCCGCCACTGTATAGCATTGTGCTGTGTGTCGCTGCTGGGAATAGTGGTACACCGCTCAGCCACACTATATAGCATTCTGTTTACTGTTCTGTGTCTGCTGGGAATAGTAGTACACCGCTCGCTCAGCCACACTATATAGCATTCTGTTTACTGCCACTCTGTGTACCTCGCTCAGCCACACTATATAGCATTCTGTTTACTGTTCTGTGTCTGCTGGGAATAGTAGTACACCGCTCGCTCAGCCACACTATATAGCATTCTGTTTACTGCCACTCTGTGTACCTCGCTCAGCCACACTATATAGCATTCTGTTTACTGCCACTCTGTGTCTGCTGGGAATAGTAGTACACCGCTCACCCGCCACTGTATAGCACTGTGCTCTGTGTCGCTGCTGGGAATAGTGGTACTGTATAGCATTTCTGTACTGCCACTGTACTGCTGCCAGTCAGCGTGTACTGTAAGGATAAGTGAAATGAGGAAGAAATCCGGTGAAAGAGGGAGGGGCAAGGGAAGAGGTGTTTCCCCTGACGGTTCACGTACAGGCCACAGGGGAGCACCCAAGAAAACCCACTCAATACCGCCCATGTTGTCCAGGACAACAACCCTCACAAATCCAAAAGAACAGGACCAGATAATTACTTGGATGACCTCTCAACCGTCCAGCAGTGGGTTAAGCAGCACCAGCACATCACGCACGAGGTCCGAGTCCTCAGCCAGTTACAAGGAGCCAGTGGGCACAAAGCTGACACAACCGGCAGCGACACCACGCACACAACTGCCAGATAACCAGTCCGATGAATTACCTCAGGACACAATGGGGTATTCGCAGGAGCTATTCCCAGCCCAACAAACTTCAACCTTTCAAAGGTTAATGGAGGAACAGCCAGAAATGTTGTGCCCAGATTCACAACCATTAACTGTGGGAAATGCACCGCGCACTGAAATACAAGGCGAGTCCAAGGAGGACTCGGAAACCCAAATCCCAGAGCAAGTTGGGCAGGAGGGGTTGCAATTGCAGGAGGTCGGCCGACAAGATCTGGAAGACGACGTTGGAGTGAGCTGCGCAGAGGTTGTTCTGGGGAGCTCTACTCCACGGCGGCGGCCCCCCACAATGACATATGACGAGTTTCAGGAGATGGAAGAGGAGGGTATGGACAATGTGGACAGAGACCCAGATTTTGTTTGTGAACGAGAACATCGCCGTCGTAGCAGCAGCACAGATGAGTCTGTTGAAGAACCCACTGCTGCACGAGTTCGCCTTGTGCCACAAGGTAGGCGGCGCGCAATTTCAGGCACCACAAGCGTGGAAGTTCAAGTGAGAGGCAAAAGAGGAGCAAACAGAAATCGCCAGCAAGGCAGGTGCTCCAAAGTCTGGGCTTTCTTTGAAGACTGCACTGAGGATGTTACCATGGCGATTTGCAAGGTGTGCAAGACCCGCCTGAGCAGGGGGAAAAGTATTAACAACCTCTCCACCACCAGCATGAGCCACCACATGCTATCCAAACATCCCACTCTGTGGGCAAACGCGGCAGGACAGGGTACCAGCAACACTGCCTCCCTTGGGTTCACCAGACTCACCACCAGATCCGCCTCAGCAGCAGCAGTAGCCCAGCCATTGCGTGGTTCACAACATTCACAAACATCAGACGACGCTGACACTGTCACTTTCCGGAGTAGTGCTCTTGAGGTCTCCCAGTGTTCATCAAACACAACAACCAACAGCCCTTCCGTGTGCAGTGCTACGGTTCAGTTGTCTGTGTCGGAGATGTTTGAGGGCAAGAGGAAATTGCCAGCAAATGACCCCCGGGCCGTGGCAGTAACAGCCAGCATAGCCAAGCTTCTGGCCTGCGAAATGCTGCCATATTGAGTGGTGGAGACAAACAGCTTCAAGGGCATGATGTCAGTGGCCATCCCACGTTACGTGGTTCCCAGCCGCTACCACTTTGCGCGCTCTGCAGTGCCTGAGTTGCATGAGCACGTGGTCAGCAAAATAACCCGAAGCTTGAAGAATGCCGTTGCCTGCAAGGTTCACCTCACCACTGACACCTGGACGAGTGCGTTCGGCCAGGGTCGATACATCTCCCTTACCGCGCACTGGGTGAACCTTGTGGAGCCTGGCAGCGATTCCTCACCTGCTACGGCGCGGGTGTTGCCCACGCCGCAAACAGCTGCACCGCCGTCCCTCCCACTGGATAACAACAGCAGCACCTACCTCTCTGACTCCTTCTCCTCCAACGCATCTCAAAGCTGTACCTCATCTGGAAACGCTAACCCAGCAGCAGTAGGATCGCGGAAGCAGTGCAGCACAGCTGTTGGCATGCGTCAGCAAGCGTTGCTGAAGCTGATCTGCCTTGGGGATAAGCAGCACACAGGGGAGGAAATTTGGAAGGGAATAAAGGAACAGACGGATTTGTGGCTGGCACCGCTGGACCTGAAACCGGGCATGGTTGTGTGTGATAATGGGAGTAATCTCATTCGCGCTTTAAGGTTGGCTAAGCTGACACACATCCCTTGCCTGGCGCACGTGATGAACCTAGTAGTTCAGCGGTTCCTGAGGACATACCCAGGCATGGCCGATCTTCTGTTGAAGGTGCGTCGAGTGGCCAAACATTGTAGAAATTCCAGTACTGCTTCGGGGGCACTCGCCAAGATGCAGGAGCGCTTCAATCTCCCCCCCACCATCGCTTGCTGTGTGATGTCCCTACGCGCTGGAATTCTACGCTGCACATGCTAGCCCGCTTTTGTGAGCAGAAGAGTGCAGTGGTCCAGTACATGACGGCGCAGTACCGAGGCGCATCCGGACAGCTGCCAAGCTTCTGTGGATCCGATTGGGCCAACATGTTGGACCTCTGCCAAGTCCTCCAAAATTTTGAGCAATCCACATTGCTTGTGAGCAGTGACAACTCTTCAGTCAGCATTACCATACCACTGCTGTGTTTACTGAAGAGGTCAATGTTGAAAATCAAGGAAACAGCTGTCATGATGCAACTGGGGGAATCTGAAGGAGAAAACGATCAGCGTGATGGTACCAACATCAGGCCATCCGCCTCAGGGAATGCTGGCCCCAGCAGCTATGACGAAGAAGAGGAGGAGGAACAGCTGGAGTTGGAGCAGGAATTTCATGCCACCACTGACGAGGGCCAGAGCGGTGCACGTTGGACTTCCACAATTCAGCGCGAATGGTCAGCAGAAGCAGACCAGGAGGAAGGTGACGACTATGATGCATCACAACAACTATCACAACGCTCACAAGAGGATGATGAGGATTCTAGTAGGACTCTGGCACACATGGCTCAATTCATGCTAGACTGCATTGAACATGACCCACGCATTGTGCGCATTCTGGACAACACCAATTACTGGGTTTATACCCTTTTGGATCCACGGTACAAACACAATGTTCCAAAACTGCTTGAAGAAAGAGTCAGACAGGTCAAAATGGAAGAATACCAGCAGGCCCTTGTGGAGACTTTAGAGAGGAGGTTGACATCCTCCCCCTCCTCTAGCCAGTTGTACGCCGACAGACTGACTTCCGCAAACCCAGGACGACCAGGAGGGCAGCAAACAACGCAAGCCGCAGCTAGTGCCCAAAAGGGAATGGTATCGGCAGTGTCCTTGGAGTGGGAAAATTTTCTGACACCCATGCAGCAGCAGCCCACTGAACAGCAAGCGTGCAGATCCACCTCCAACACCGATCGCCTGGAGAAGATGGTCAAGGACTACATGTCAGATGACGTAGCTGTGTCGAACAATCCATCTGCACCCTTCAACTATTGGGTATCGAAGCTAGACACCTGGCATGAACTGGCAATGTACGCAATAGAGGTGCTGGCTTGCCCGGCAGCCAGCGTTATGTCGGAACGCTGTTTCAGTGCTGCCGGAGGCATCGTCACAGATCGGCGTATCCGCCTCTCCACAGAAAATGCAGACCGTCTGACTCAAATTAAAATGAATCAATCCTGGATTGGAAATGACTACGCAACACTCCAGGACCCCAACCAAGTAACATGACCAATGAACATCTGGGATGGTGTAGCGTTTCCGGTCCCTGTTTATTGAACCTCTCATCTGTATTACATTTATGACTGCATGGCGGCAAAAAGCATTGCTGCTATATCCGCACGCTTTTTGTCCTCATGCAAGGCCTGGGTTGTTGTGTCTCAAAAAGCATGGCCTTCTCCTCCTGCGCCTCCTCCTGTTCCATCACGTCTGCTGCTGCTGGGTTAGCGTTGCCGCGTGGTCCCTGTTTATTGAACCACTTATCTTTATTACATTTATGACTGCATGGCGGTACAAAGCATGCTATCCGCACGCTTCTTGTCCTCATGCAAGGCCTGGGTTGTTGTGTCTCACAAAGCGTGGCCTTCTCCTCCTGCGCCTCCTCCTGTTCCATCACGTCTGCTGCTGCTGGGTTAGCGTTGCCGCGTGGTCCCTGTTTATTGAACCACTTATCTTTATTACATTTATGACTGCATGGCGGTACAAAGCATGCTATCTGCACGCTTCTTGTCCTCATGCAAGGCCTGGGTTGTTGTGTCTCACAAAGCGTGGCCTTCTCCTCCTGCGCCTCCTCCTGTTCCATCACGTCTGCTGCTGCTGGGTTAGCGTTGCCGCGTGGTCCCTGTTTATTGAACCACTTATCTTTATTACATTTATGACTGCATGGCGGTACAAAGCATGCTATCCGCACGCTTCTTGTCCTCATGCAAGGCCTGGGTTGTTGTGTCTCACAAAGCGTGGCCTTCTCCTCCTGCGCCTCCTCCTGTTCCATCACGTCTGCTGCTGCTGGGTTAGCGTTGCCGCGTGGTCCCTGTTTATTGAACCACGTATCTTTATTACATTTATGACTGCATGGCGGTACAAAGCATGCTATCCGCACGCTTCTTGTCCTCATGCAAGGCCTGGGTTGTTGTGTCTCACAAAGCGTGGCCTTCTCCTCCTGCGCCTCCTCCTGTTCCATCACGTCTGCTGCTGCTGGTGCTGGGTTAGCGTTACCGGTCCCTTTTCCTGGAACCTCTTCTCTGTATTACATTTATGACTGCATGGCGAAAAAAAGCATGTTACCTGTGCAAAGAAACATGACATTTTCCACATTTAAAAGACAGTTTTTCCTTTGAAACTTTACAATCAATTTTCTCAAAAACTATAAGCTCTTTTTCAAATATTTTTTCCCCTCTTGTACCCACTCCCAAGATGCACATACCCTGCTAATTTGGGGTATGTAGCATGTAAGGAAGCTTTACAAAGCACGAAAGTTCGAGTCCCCATTGACTTCCATTATGTTCGGAGTTCGGCGCGAACACCCGAACATCGCGGCGATGTTCGGCGAACGTTCGCGAACCTGAACATCTAGGTGTTCGCCCAACACTAATTAGGAGCCATGGGCTAATATGCAACTCCCTTTTTCACCCGAGTTTTCTCCTAGGTGATATTTTTCCAACTTGTAAATAAAATGCCTTTTACACCATTATCAAGCAAACAAATACGCAAAATAATTTTGACAGTACTTTTTCACCTACTTTTTGGTACTTTTTCCATTGCAAAGTGCTAAAAATTTAATTTAAATAGAAGATGAAAAATATCTCCTAGGTTGAGGCCATGGTCTCCAATCTTCCATTGATTCCTGATTCATTGGGCTTTTAGTGATGTATTTATTTATTTTTAATATAATTTTATTAAAGTACAGATTAGATAAACAAAACATACTTGATCATCAGGATATAAAGAGAAGATCAGGTGCACAGGGCTACTTCACTGGGCTTCTCCGGAGTGCTCCAGACCCAATAACACTTCCACTTAGCCAAACATTTTAAAGTTGAAAGCGGTGGGCACATCCAGCATAAAAAAAGCCTTTATTGGAAAATTTAAAATGTGTACAAAAAATACAACAGCTACAGTTGCTAGGAGAGCGAGAGGGGGACAAGCATGCACAAAAAAGTCGACAGCTGTTTCGCACTCCTCTAACCAGCGCTTCCTCAGGACAATAGAGCCCCCCAGAAATCACCCCTTAAACACCTTATTTGCAGGTAGACCAGCGGAGGAAGGAGGACGTCAGATGGAGCACACCCACCATCACCGCAAACTGCACATCCGGGACGCCAACTGCGTTCCACAAGCCGGAAGGCGTGGATTAGAAGTTGTCATCCAATCTCCTGAGCCAATCGGGAGCGAGCGCCGCCGGCACTACGCTCTCGAACATGTGTGGGCAGGCTAACCAACAGGGCCCCACCCCTAGAAAACCTGGAAGAGGTATAACCACGCCCAACACCCTTACGAGTGCAGAGACACAGCTAAACATAGGGATACGCCTTCCTGTAAGAAAAAGTTAGCGTTCCTAGCAACATAAAGGACAGCTACAAAGATTGAGAGCATTGGCTGTCTATTTCTACAATAAACAGGACAGCAAAACCAGGGATCCAACCTACCACCTTACTAGATAAATAACCATATTAGTGGGGGGTGCCCAAACAGACATATATTATTTTCCCAATGGGGGGGGGGTTCCTTACACACTACCTGGCCCAGGGAAACAATCCAAATTGCAGGTGGAACTACAAATGACCTCCTCCTCCTCAGCATGACCCCTGGAAAATATAAAGGAGGATTAAATAGAAAGAGAAGATAGATTTTAAATCTTAAAAAACATCGAGAAATTAAAATAAAAGAAACAACAACATGATCTACAAAAAGACAGATAAATCATTACGTTCATTGAGTCCCAAAGGACCCACCGCCTCAAAAAAAGAAATCCAAAAGCTTTCCTTCTGTTGTAATTTCTTCAACCAATCCCCACCTCTAGAATCCTTTTTGACTACTTCCAGCCCAAAAAATCTTAACTTTGATGAGTCACCTAGATGGACAGTATTCATATGTTCCATGACCCTAGGACTTCCCTTAGCTCGCTGGTTGCCCAGAGATCTGCAATGTTCCTGATATCTGTCCTGCATCATGCGTGTTGATAATCCTACATAAATGAATTGGCATGGGCAAACAAGTGCATACACAATTCCCTTTGTTTTACAATTGATAAACTGTCGAAACCTGACTGTTTTGCCAAATCTATGGAATTCTTTGCCAGTAATCAAAAAAATACAACAAGAACAAGAATTGCACCTATAATTGCCAGGGGATCTATTTCTACCTAACCAATTTTGAGTGTTATGGCTGATAAATTCACTATGGGACAATTGATCCTTAAGATTCGGAACCTTTTTATAGGAAATGCATGGGGCTTGACGGCATTTATCTGACAGGAGTTTGTCCTCCTGCAAGATCCACCACTTGTTTCTAATTGATTTTTTAATTTTGTCAAACATTGGGAGAATAGGTGAAATGCATAAAGAATCTATCCTGTTGTTTTTTCACCTTAGGAGTCAATAAAGAATCCTTATTTTTATTGGCGGCTTTCTGAAAGGCCTCCATAATCACCTCATCTCTATAACCTCTAGGAAGTAACCTACCTCTAAGTTGTTCTGCCTGATCTACAAAATCCTCCATGCATTCCTCCTAAGAGGTAGGAACTGGCTAAAAGGAAACAATCTAATTGTTGAAGGGGGATGATAGCTGGATGACTGTAGGATCGAATTCACCGCCGTTGGTTTCCTAAAAGTATTGGTGATCAAAGACCCCCTACTTACATCAATCTTCAAATCCAAAAATTCTACCATCTCTTCTCCCATAAGTATAGGTGAAAGCCATGTTGACATCATTATCATTAATTTCAACTATGAATTCTTCAAAGGACACCTGATCTCCATCCCACACCACCAAAATGTCGTCTATAAAGCGGATCCAGAGTTTGATCCTTCCCAGGAACGTGTTCTCCATCGCAAAGATGTAGCTGGCCTCCCAGTGGCCCATGAAGAGGCCGGCATAGGTGGGGGCCACCGGGCTTCCCATTGCCGTGCCGACCTCCTGACGGTACCAGTGGCGGTCAAACAGGAACGCATTCCTGGTCAGGACAAACTCCAGACCCGCCAACAAGAACCTCTGTTCCTTATCTGAATACTGTAAAGCTGGCAGAAATTTAGCTACAGCCTGTAATCCATCATCATGACAGATTCTGCTGTACAAAGACACAACGTCTATGGTGGCAAGATGGAAAGAAGACTGCCACTCAAAAGCATTAAAAATATTCAACACTTCAACTGTATCACCCACATATGCTGGCAAGTATCTTAAAAGGGGTCTAAATTTAAAGTCCAAAAATTGAGACAGAGACTCCGTTAAGGAGCCAATAGCAGAAACTATTGGCCTCCCAGGGGGCTTTTTTGCAGATTTGTGGATTTTTGGAATGGTATACCAAACTGGACTCCTCGGATGTTGAGGTAAGAGTTTAAGGCCAAAGTTCTATCCAGTATTTCATCAGTCACTGCTTTGGAAAGAAGATTCTTAAGTTCCAGACTATAAGAAGGGGTCGGATCACATGACAACTTAGTATAAGTAGATCTATCCTGAAGCTGATTTAGGCATTCTGCCTGATAATCCTTTGTAGCCAGAACCACTACCCCCCTCCCCCCTCCTTTGTCTGCTTCTCTTATGGTAAGTTCTGAATTATTTTTCAGCCATTTCAATGCTTGTATTTCTGGAGCAGAAAGATTTTTAGGAGCAGAGGGGTAGATAAGCACTTTACAATCCTCAGTCACACTTTTGACAAACAGTTCCACAGAACCCACTGGAATAGTTTGAGGGTTGGAGGTAGACCGGGTGCCTATGTGAAATGGTACAGGGCGGTTGGCATCAACCCAATTGGAGCCAACTTCAACCATTAATTCACACAGGTCCTTCAAGGCATCTATATCCCAATGGCTCCAGCCATCTCCCATAAGGAAATGATTGATCGGATTGAACAAAAACTCGTTCCAATTCAAGATCAGGTTAAAAAAGGAAAAAATGAAAAATTCATCAGAGATCGCCTGGATTATGACCAGGACAAGGTTTTTGCATGGAGAAGTGGGTTTAGGAATGGCAATGAAGGCAACAAGAAGAGACATAAGAGATGGAGACGTAACTCTAAAAATAGGGGGTCTTCAGATCCAGATACGTCAGTGTGCTCTGCTGGGGGTGCCCTTGCCTCGGGTAGAGATACAAACAGTTCATCGGATGATGATCACCCTTTGGGAGGAATAAGATCAGGAGAGGCAAGAGGAGGTACAAAGTGCATCTTAAAACAGATCAGCTGGAACAAGGGCCAACCCAGGAGATCAGAGCACAATCGGAAGAAATAAAAGTATATAACCTTTTTGACGTTGATCTGGACCCTGCCTGCCTCTCGTTGCTAGCTAAAGGCATGACATTCTGCCCGACCACTTCTTTTGATTTCATCAAATTTGAACAGGAACTTTTCCTTAACTCTAGAAAGCTGGCTCTTCATCGTTTTTTTTCAAAGTCAAAGGAGAGCAATCTAGCCCCCCCAGTTTGATTTCTGTACCCCCCCCCCCCCCCCCCCCCTCATAGGAGATGGCTGGAGCCATTGGGATACAGATGCCTTGAAGGACCTGTTTGAATTAACGGGTGAAGTTGGCTCCAATTGGGTTGATGCCAACCGCTCTGTACCATTTCACATAGGCACCCGGTCTACCTTCAACCCTCCAACTATTCCAGGGGGTTCTGTGGAACTGTTTGTCAAAAGTGTGACTGAGGATTGTAAAGCACTTATCTACCCCTCTGCTCCTAAAAATCTTTCTGCTCCAGAAATACAAGCTTTGATATGGCTGAAAAATAATTCAGAACTAACCATAAGAAAAGCAGACAAAGGAGGGGGGGTAGTGGTTCTGGCTACAAAGGATTATCAGGCAGAATGCCTAAATCAGCTTCAGGATAGATCTACTTATACTAAGTTGTCATGTGATCCGACCCCTTCTTATAGTCTGGAACTTAAAAATCTTCTTTCCAAAGCAGTGACTGATGGAATACTGGATAGAACTTTGGCCAATAAACTCTTACCTCAACATCCGAGGAGTCCAGTTTGGTATACCATTCCAAAAATCCACAAATCTGAAATAAAGCCCCCTGAGAGGCCAATAGTTTCTGCTATTGGCTCCTTAACGGAGTCTCTGTCTCAATTTTTGGACTTCAAATTTAGACCCCTTTTAAGATTCTTTCCAGCATATGTGGGTGATACAGTTGAAGTGTTGAATATTCTTAATGCTTTTGAGTGGCAGTCTTCTTTCCATCTGGCCACCATAGACGTTGTGTCTTTGTACAGCAGAATCTGTCATGATGATGGATTACGGGCTGTAGCTAAATTTCTGCCAGCTTTACAGTATTCAGATGAGGAACAGAGGTTCTTGTTGGTGGGTCTGGAGTTTGTCCTGACTAGGAATGCGTTCCTGTTTGACCGCCAGTGGTACCGTCAGGAGGTCGGCACGGCAATGGGGAGCCCGGTGGCCCCCACCTATGCCGGCCTCTTCATGGGCCACTGGGAGGCCAGCTACATCTTTGCGATGGAGAACGCGTTCCTGGGAAGGATCAAACTCTGGATCCGCTTTATAGACGACATTTTGGTGGTGTGGGATGGAGATCAGGTGTCCTTTGAAGAATTCATAGTTGAAATTAATGATAATGATGTCAACATGGCTTTCACCTATACTTGGGGAGAAGAGATGGTAGAATTTTTGGATTTGAAGATTGATGTAAGTAGGGGGTCTTTGATCACCAATACTTTTAGAAACCAATGGCTGTGAATTTGATCCTACACTCATCCAGCTATCATCCCCCTTCAACAATTAGATCACTTCCTTTTAGCCAGTTCCTGCGTCTTAGGAGGAATGCAACTACTATGGAAGATTTTGTAGATCAGGCAGAACAACTTAGAGGTAGGTTACTTGCTACAGGTTATAGAGATGAGGTGATTATGGAGGCCTTTCAGAAAGCCGCCAATAAAAATAAGGAGTCTTTATTGACTCCTAAGGTGAAAAAACAGGATAGATTCTTTATGCATTTCACCTATTCTCCCATGTTTGACAAAATTAAAAAATCAATTAGAAACAACTGGTGGATCTTGCAGGAGGACAAACTCCTGTCAGATAAATGCCGTCAAACTCCATGCATTTCCTATAAAAAGATTCCGAATCTTAAGGATCAATTGTCCCATAGTGAATTTATCAGTCATAACACTCAAAATTGGTTAGGTAGAAATAGATCCCCTGGCAATTATAGGTGCAATTCTTGTTCTTGTTGTAATTTTTTGATTACTGGCAAAGAATTCCATAGATTTGGCAAAACATTCAGGTTTCGACAGTTTATCAATTGTAAAACAAAGCGAATTGTGTATGCACTTGTTTGCCCATGCCAATTCATTTATGTAGGATTATCAACACGCATGATGCAGGACAGATATAAGGGAACATTGCAGATCTCTGGGCAACCCGCGAGCTAAGGGGAGTCCTAGGGTCATGGAACATATGAATACTGTCCATCTAGGTGACTCATCAAAGTTAAAATTTTTTGGGCTGGAAGTAGTAAAAAAGGATTCTAGAGGTGGGGATTGGTTGAAGAAATTACAATATTGGGAAATCTTTTGGATTCCTTTTTTTGAGGCGGTGGGTCCTTTGGGACTCAATGAACGTAATGATTTATCTGTCTTTTTGTAGATCATGTTGTTGTTTTTTTATTTTAATTTCTCGATGTTTTTTAAGATTTAAAATCTATCTTCTCTTTCTATTTAATCCTCCTTTATATTTTCCAGGGGTCATGCTGAGGAGGAGGAGGTCGTTTGTAGTTCCACCTGCAAGTTGGATCGTTTCCCTGGGCCAGGTAGTGTGTAAGGAACCCCCCCCCCCCATTGGAACAATAATATATGTCTGTTTAGGCACCCCCCCATATATATGGTTATTTATCTAGTAAGGTGGTAGGTTGGATCCCTGGTTTTGCTGTCCTGTTTATTGTAGAAATAGACAGCCAATGGTGTCAGTCTTTGTAGCTGTCCTTTATGTTGCTAGGGACGCTAACTTTTTCTTACAGGAAGGCGTATCCCTATGCTTAGCTGCGTCCCTGCACTCGTAAGGGTGTTGGGCGTGGTTATACCTCTTCCAGGTTTTCTAGGGGTGGGGCCCTGTTGGTTAGCCTGCCCACACATTTTCGAGAGCGTAGCGCCGGCGGCGCTCGCTCCCGATTGGCTCAGGAGATTGGATGACAACTTCCGGTCCGCGCCTTCCGGCTTGTGGAACGCAGTTGGCATCCCGGATGTGCAGTTTGCGGCGATGGTGGGTGCGCTCCATCTGACGTCCTCCTTCCTCCGCTGGTCTACCTGCAAATAAGGTATTTAATGGGTGATTTCTGGGGGGGCTCTATTGTCCTGAGGAAGCGTTCGTTAGAGGAGTGCGAAACAGCTGTCCACTTTCTTGTGCATGCTTGTCCCCCTCTCGCTCTCCTAGCAACTATAGCTGTTGTATTTTGTGTACACATTTTAAATTTTCCCATAAAGGCTTTTTTTACGCTGGATGTGCCCACCGCTTTCAACTTTAAAGTATTTGGCATACTTGATCATCACATAGATAATTACAACAAAAGAGTAACTTTTAGGCATAAAATAAAAAATCAATTCTCTATTTTATATAGTAAACAAATAATAAGGATGCTAAAAAGGGCAATCCAAAAGCTAAAAATCACTCTTAATTTTCTTCTCAATAGAATACCCTCTACCAGGTCCCCTGGCTCTTATTTGATACATCTGCCACAAAAGAGAAGTTACAGTGCATGCTGTTTTTTTCTTTCTTCTTTTCTTTCCTCCCTTTTTCCCTTCAGACATACTGTAACTAATGCAGCCTAATTGGCTGAAGTTTCTTTCCCTCCCATTTTTCCCCTCCCACCAGTGGTGCTCAGCAGAGCTCGAATATTCGAGTAGCTCGAATATTCGAGCTCTTTTTCAGCTATTCGAGCTCGGTATTCGAGCTCCGAATAGCTGGAGCTATTCGAATGGGCTATCCGAGTACACTCGAATAGCCCATTCACTATTCGAGCTATTCGAGCAACCCGGCGCTATTCGAGCTCGGTACCGAGCTCGAATAGCGTCATAGCCCAGATTGATGTCCTTAGAGCCAATCAGAGGGCTCCCAGGCCCTCTGACGGCAGCCAATCACAGAGGGGGACCCTGGCCAGCCCCTACCCTATAAATAGTGGCCGCCATGTTCCGTTTCTCCGTGCTTGCCTGAGACTTGTACAGAGAGAGAGTTGCTCCTTTGTGCTTTGGCTTAGCAAGAGCTCTATTGTGGTCATTTACCTAGCGTTTTTGCTCACATACACCTCCTATACACACCTATATTGTTGTTAGTTATTTAGACATTGTATTTTAGTTAGTAGCTTGTGTGTTACATTAGAGACAGGCAGCTGCTGCAAGCTTACAGGTTTAGGCCTCAGGGGGGCCTTGCCTCTGTGGGCAGCTGTCCTCTGTTTATTTCTCTCATCTATACCAGTATTTCTGCTGTCCTTTACTAATAGTATTGTAGTTATACTGTACTAGGAGTAGGACACTCACTGACTGTCACTGTTTATAGGCTACTAGCTAGCTCCTGCGTGTGTGCACTCACTCACTGTCTGTGTGTACACACACTCTATTTCCTTCTGATTACTGATAGATTATTGTTAGTTAGTTGTACTTACTTACTACTTACTCTTACTGTACCCGTAGGGACACTCACTGTCACTGTTCATATAGGCTACTAGCTCCTGCGTGTGCGCACTGCACTCACTGTCTGAGTGTACACACACAACACACACTCTATTTCCTTCTGATCGCTGATTGATTATCGTAATTAGTTAGTTGTACTTACTGTTACTACTTACTCTTACTGTACTAGGAGTCTAGGACACTCAGTCACTGTCCATAGGCTACTAGCTCCTGCGTGCGTGCACTCACTGTCTGAGTGTACACACACCCACACTCCATTTCCTTCTGATCGCTGATTGATTATCGTAATTAGTTAGTTGTACTTACTGTTACTACTTACTCTTACTGTACTAGGAGTCTAGGACACTCAGTCACTGTCCATAGGCTACTAGCTCCTGCGTGCGTGCACTCACTGTCTGAGTGTACACACACCACCCACACTCCATTTCCTTCTGATCGCTGATTGATTATTGTAATTAGTTAGTTCTACTTACTGTTACTACTTACTCTTACTGTACTAGGAGTCTAGGACACTCAGTCACTGTGTTCATAGGCTACTAGCTCCTGCGTGCGTGCACTCACTGTCTGAGTGTACACACACCACCCACACTCCATTTCCTTCTGATCGCTGATTGATTATTGTAATTAGTTAGTTCTACTTACTGTTACTACTTACTCTTACTGTACTAGGAGTCTAGGACACTCAGTCACTGTGTTCATAGGCTACTAGCTCCTGCGTGCGTGCACTCACTGTCTGAGTGTACACACACCCACACTCCATTTCCTTCTGATCACTGATTGATTATTGTAATTAGTTAGTTCTACTTACTGTTACTACTTACTCTTACTGTACTAGGAGTCTAGGACACTCAGTCACTGTGTTCATAGGCTACTAGCTCCTGCGTGCGTGCACTCACTGTCTGAGTGTACACACACCCACACTCCATTTCCTTCTGATCGCTGATTGATTATTGTAATTAGTTAGTTCTACTTACTGTTACTACTTACTCTTACTGTACTAGGAGTCTAGGACACTCAGTCACTGTGTTCATAGGCTACTAGCTCCTGCGTGCGTGCACTCACTGTCTGAGTGTACACACACCCACACTCCATTTCCTTCTGATCGCTGATTGATTATTGTAATTAGTTAGTTCTACTTACTGTTACTACTTACTCTTACTGTACTAGGAGTCTAGGACACTCAGTCACTGTGTTCATAGGCTACTAGCTCCTGCGTGCGTGCACTCACTGTCTGAGTGTACACACACCCACACTCCATTTTCTTCTGATTGCTGATTGATTATTGTAATTAGTTAGTTCTACTTACTGTTACTACTTACTCTTACTGTACTAGGAGTCTAGGACACTCAGTCACTGTGTTCATAGGCTACTAGCTCCTGCGTGCGTGCACTCACTGTCTGAGTGTACACACACCCACACTCCATTTCCTTCTGATCGCTGATTGATTATTGTAATTAGTTAGTTCTACTTACTGTTACTACTTACTCTTACTGTACTAGGAGTCTAGGACACTCAGTCACTGTGTTCATAGGCTACTAGCTCCTGCGTGCGTGCACTCACTGTCTGAGTGTACACACACCCACACTCCATTTCCTTCTGATCGCTGATTGATTATTGTAATTAGTTAGTTCTACTTACTGTTACTACTTACTCTTACTGTACTAGGAGTCTAGGACACTCAGTCACTGTGTTCATAGGCTACTAGCTCCTGCGTGCGTGCACTCACTGTCTGAGTGTACACACACCCACACTCCATTTCCTTCTGATCGCTGATTGATTATTGTAATTAGTTAGTTCTACTTACTGTTACTACTTACTCTTACTGTACTAGGAGTCTAGGACACTCAGTCACTGTGTTCATAGGCTACTAGCTCCTGCGTGCGTGCACTCACTGTCTGAGTGTACACACACCCACACTCCATTTCCTTCTGATCGCTGATTGATTATTGTAATTAGTTAGTTCTACTTACTGTTACTACTTACTCTTACTGTACTAGGAGTCTAGGACACTCAGTCACTGTGTTCATAGGCTACTAGCTCCTGCGTGTGTGCACTCACTGTCTGAGTGTACACACACCCACACTCCATTTCCTTCTGATCGCTGATTGATTATTGTAATTAGTTAGTTCTACTTACTGTTACTACTTACTCTTACTGTACTAGGAGTCTAGGACACTCAGTCACTGTGTTCATAGGCTACTAGCTCCTGCGTGCGTGCACTCACTGTCTGAGTGTACACACACCAACACTCCATTTCCTTCTGATCGCTGATTGATTATTGTAATTAGTTAGTTCTACTTACTGTTACTACTTACTCTTACTGTACTAGGAGTCTAGGACACTCAGTCACTGTGTTCATAGGCTACTAGCTCCTGCGTGCGTGCACTCACTGTCTGAGTGTACACACACTAAATTTACTTGTGATTACTACTGATTATTGTAACTGCTAGTTGTACTTCCTGACTGTTACTACTTACTTACTGTACTAGGGGACACTCACTCAGTCACCTCACCAACCAACCCACTCCATTAAAGTACCCCACTTTTCACCCGCCCTTTTAAAAAACTTTTGTCTATACGCCCAAAACATTGAAGATGTCTGGAAGTGGCAGCCAGCGCGGTTTGGGCAAGGGGAAGGGCAGCAAGGGAATCAGGAGGAGAGGGAGCAGCATTGTGGCAAGCCGCGGCCGCGGGCGCGCCACCATGCACAGTTCCGCAGCAGCAGCAGCAGCGTCAGTGGCTAACATTCCTCCCATAGCCACTGGCCGTGGACGCCTTGGGCGCCGCCCAGCAGGAGCATCTGCAACTCACGCTGCAGAGACACAGCAGCAGCAGCGTGTAGCACCTGCTCCCATTTTCCTCCAGCCGGGTCGGAAACGTCCCATTGAGGAAAAGGATGCAGACACTGTGGTGCAACTCATGATGGAGGATGAGCAGCCCGCCATCAGCTCTGCATCCGAGGCCTCCACCCTCACCACCACCACCACCACCACCCCTGTTCGCAGCAGCCGCCCAGCAGGGTCTGGGGAGGAGGCCAGTTCACCGTCACTCGCCGACCTGTCATTCAGCAGTCTTTTGACCCCAGGCATCATGAGTAAATTGTCTGCTGTTGTTGGCGATCTTGAGGAGGAGATGCTGATGGGCACTTTGGGGGATGAGGGATTGGACAGCAAGACTGTGGCGACAGTCAAGCAGCCCATCCATGCATCAGGAGAGGAGTTTGGGGGGTCCTCATCCCAGCAGGACATGTTTCAGGAGGGGGAGGATGATGATGACCCGGTGACAGACAGAGACTGGGTGCCACCACCTCCAGGGGATGTCGTCCTCAGCAGCTCTGAGGAGGAGGAGGAGGATGCGCTTGTGGGCCTTGCAAGGAGGCGCATCATTGCAAGCATTGGCAGCGTCCCACAGCCTGCTGGTGTCTCAGGCTCAGCAGCAGCAGCAGCAGCATCAGCCAGTACCACCACCAGCCGCACCCAAGCCCCCCCCCCCCCAACCACCACAGGGAGACAGGCAGCAGCGCTTCCATGCCGTAGGGGGAAGTTTCTGTCACCAATCTGGCGGTTTTTCACCATGCCCACTGTGTACAGCAAGTACGCCACTTGCAACCACTGTCAGCGGAAGTTGAGCAGAGGTGCAGACCCCTTAAAGTTCAGCACCAGCTCGCTCATCAACCACCTTGCGGCTAAACATTTCCACCAGCATGAGGAGTTCCAGAGGCTGAAGGCATCTGCTGCTGGCAGTGGCACCACACCCATCACTGCACAGCCTTCAGCAGCAGCAGCAGCAACAGCAGCCACCCGCTCTCCTGCTCCTCCAGCAGCACCAGCAGGAGTGCGGAAACGCACTGCTCCTCCCCCCTCTGCAACTCCTGCCGCCGACACTGAGGCCTGTTCTGGCAGCCAGTCCTCAGTGGCCTCCTCTGCTGTGTCTGCTGATTCCCGTGTCAGCAAAAGGCCACGCCAGAGCCTTTTGAGCGAGTCCTTCCAGGGGGTGGTTAGGGCTCTGCCTCCCAGCAGCCGTCGCGTGCGGCAGCTGAACGGCTTGCTGGCACGGGCCATGTGCTCCCAACTCCTGCCGTACACGCTCGTGCAGGAGGGGAGCGACATTCGTGCGCTGCTTGCTTGCGCAGCCCCAGACTGGCAGCTCCCCAGCAGACACTTCTTTGCCCGCAAGGCCATTCCTGCACTGCACCGCTTTGTGAGGGCCAATGTGGAGCGAGGGCTGGAGCACGCGGTTGGTGAAAGGGTCCACGTCACCATGGACTCCTGGAGCAGCCGCTTCGGGACAGGCCGCTACCTGTCCTTCACTGTCCACTGGGTCAGCTTGGTGGAAGGGGGTGAGGATGGGAGAGCAGCAGCGGGCACAGCAGCAGCAGCAACACAGTGGGTGGTGCCACCCCGCAGGGTCAGGGGAACTGCAGCAGGTTCCTCCGATCCTCTGCCATCCTCCGGCACACCTGGCCAAACCCCCCGCCTCAGCAGCAGCGTGAAGGCCCGCCACTGCCAAGCGCTGCTGCACTTGGTCAGCCTTGGGAAGACCAAGCTGACGGCAACCCATGTGTTGGCCAAACTCCAGGAGCAGGAGAGGATTTGGCTGACCCCCAGAGGCCTCAGAGTCGGAGAGGTGGTGGCCGACAATGGGGCCAATCTGGTTGCCGCAATAGACAGGGGAAACCTGACCCACATCCCCTGTCTTGCCCACGTGCTGAACCTGGTGGTGCAGAAGTTCCTGCGCACCTACCAGGGGATGGGCGAACTGCTGGAAATGGCAAGGAATGTTGTGCGTCACTTCCGGCGCTCGGCTGCAGCCTGTGCGAGCCTGGAAGACGTGCAAAAGGAGCTGGATCTGCCACGCCATCGGCTGATCCTTGACGTTCCGACTCGCTGGAACTCCACCCTGGCGATGTTGGAGCGTCTGGTTGAACAGAGGCACGCTGTCAAACAGTACCTTGCCCTGGCCACTGTTTCCGCAGCTCAGAGAAGGGACAAGACCAGCAACATCCCGTCCATCGTCCCCGATGATGACTGGAGGCACATGCAGCAGGTGTGCTTAGTGCTGGCTCCCTTCCTGCAGGCCACAAACATGGTGAGCAGGGACCATGCTATGGTCTGCGAGTGGGTGCCCCTGGTTTCTCTGCTGAACAGGGCCCTCGATGCTTTGCTGGAACAGGGAGCGGCAGCCTTGGACCAGCAGGAGCGGCAACCAGCTGCGCAGTCCACCTCTGAGGGGGAGGAGGAGGAGGACTTGGTGGAGGTCCCTGACCTGGCTGCTGATGAGGGGGATTAGCACAGCGCAGCTGAGTTGGTGCGGGGGTGGAGAGAGGATGAGGCGGCAGAGGAGGAGGATGAGGACAGCACTGACGTCGATGTGCCAGCAGACGTGGCCCGCCTCTTCCCAATGGCAGCGCACATGCTGACGTGCCTGCGCAGGGACCCCAGGGTGATCCAGATGAAGCAGAGGGAGGACATCTGGATCAGCATGATGTTGGACCCACGCCTCAAGGGGAAGTTGAGCCAGTTCCTGCCGCCTGCAGGAGGAGACCCAGCGCAACAAATAAGGAGCTTGCAGCAGGCCCTTGTTGAGCGCTTGGAGGAAGCCTTCCCCCAGCCTTCCACCCCCACTGTCCAGCAGCCAGCACAGAGGCAGCAGCAGGTGCCTGCATCCAGCAGCAGCAAGCGCCCCACAGACCTGCTGTCTCTCAGCCACGAGCTCTACAGGACTGTAGAGGCTCCGGCAGCAGTGACTAGAGAGGAGATGCATGCAGCAGCATCCTCCTCCGGTCACAGCCAGCGCCTGACCCGCATGGTGGCTGACTACATGGGGTCGTACAGCGGGCTTGACAGCGATGCCCCTGTTGATCCCATGGAGTATTGGGTCAAGCGCATGGAGATCTGGAGCGAGCTGGCGCAGTACGCCCTGGAAGTGCTGTCCTGCCCCCCTTCCAGCGTGCTGTCCGAGCGCTGCTTCAGTGCAGCTGGTGGCGTGGTCACCGAGAAACGCTCACGTCTGTCTCACAAGTCTGTGGACAGACTGACGTTTCTCAAGATGAACCAGGCGTGGGTGGAAGGCGAGTTCCTGGCCCCTGTTGTCGGCGAGAGGGGGACATGAACTGGCTGCCGGAACCATCGTTAATGTGCCTTACCACCCTTTACCACCTCCTGGCTCCTGCTCACTAAGCCAGCCTGGTTCACTTTGACTATTACGTCGCCTGCAGCCACACATTTTACACCTACAGTGGGCTGCTGTGTACTGCCCTTCTGCTGTCTGTCTGTGTTTCCCACTGCCAGGGTACACAGAATTACCTTCTTCTGCTGCCACTCTGCCACCAGCTATTACGTCAAACAATAGCTATATTGGTTGCAAAACCAAAACCAAACAAACCATTAAAAAAAAAAAAGGTTTAATTTTTCTGAGGTGCCCGGGTTGAAAACTGTGTTGTTCCAGTTGTGTATTGGACACAATGTGGGCTGCACGACCGCTGTCTGGGACCTCCTGTTGTGTTTATTTACAGCCCTGGTATCACCGCTAGGTACCAGGGCTATTATGTCACGCTGCCTACCTGCTGCCACACTCACACTGCTCCTCCATACCTCCTCCTGCTGCTGCTGCTGCTGTCTGTCTGTGTTTCCCACTGCCAGGGTACACAGATGATTTACCTTCTGCTGCCACTCTGCCACCAGCTATTACGTCAAACAATAGCTGCTCGCCTACTCCTCCAATCCTCCTCCTGCTGCTGCTGTCTGTCTGTGTTTCCCACTGCCAGGGTACACAGATGATTTACCTTCTGCTGCCACTCTGCCACCAGCTATTACGTCAAACAATAGCTGCTCGCCTACTCCTCCATTCCTCCTCCTGCTGCTGCTGTCTGTCTGTGTTTCCCACTGCCAGGGTACACAGATGATTTACCTTCTGCTGCCACTCTGCCACCAGCTATTACGTCAAACAATAGCTGCTCGCCTACTCCTCCATTCCTCCTCCTGCTGCTGCTGTCTGTCTGTCTGTGTTTCCCACTGCCAGGGTACACAGATGATTTACCTTCTGCTGCCACTCTGCCACCAGCTATTACGTCAAACAATAGCTGCTCGCCTACTCCTCCATTCCTCCTCCTGCTGCTGCTGTCTGTCTGTGTTTCCCACTGCCAGGGTACACAGATGATTTACCTTCTGCTGCCACTCTGCCACCAGCTATTACGTCAAACAATAGCTGCTCGCCTACTCCTCCATTCCTCCTCCTGCTGCTGCTGTCTGTCTGTGTTTCCCACTGCCAGGGTACACAGAATTACCTTCTTCTGCTGCCACTCTGCCACCAGCTCTTACGTCAAACAATAGCTATATTGGTTGCAAAACCAAAACCAAACAAACCATTAAAAAAAAAAAAAAGGTTTAATTTTTCTGAGGTGCCCGGGTTGAAAACTGTGTTGTCCCAGTTGTGTATTGGACACAATGTGGGCTGCACGACCGCTGTCTGGGACCTCCTGTTGTGTTTATTTACAGCCCTGGTATCACCGCTAGGTACCAGGGCTATTATGTCACGCTGCCTACCTGCTGCCACACTCACACTGCTCCTCCATACCTCCTCCTGCTGCTGCTGCTGCTGTCTGTCTGAGTTTCCCACTGCCAGGGTACACAGATGATTTACCTTCTGCTGCCACTCTGCCACCAGCTATTACGTCAAACAATAGCTGCTCACATTACTCCTCCATTCCTCCTGCTGCTGTTGCTGTCTGTCTGTGTTTCCCACTGCCAGGGTACACAGAATTACCTTCTGCTGCCACTCTGCCACCAGCTATTACGTCAAACAATAGCTATATTGGTTGCAAAACCAAAACCAAACAAACCATTAAAAAAAAAAAAAAAAAAAGGTTTAATTTTTCTGAGGTGCCCGGGTTGAAAACTGTGTTGTCCCAGTTGTGTATTGGACACAATGTGGGCTGCACGACCGCTGTCTGGGACCTCCTGTTGTGTTTATTTACAGCCCTGGTATCACCGCTAGGTACCAGGGCTATTATGTCACGGCGAGCTGCCTGCCTCATTGACTGCCTGCTGCCACACACTCATCCTCCTCCTCCTGCTGCTGAATTTACCTCCTGCTGTCTTTGTGTTTCCACTGCCAGGGAGCACATACAATGGCGCTTCCAACATGCGTGCGCCCACCAGCTATTTGTTACGCTCAAAAATAGCTGCATTTCTTTAAAAAAAAAATTGAAAAGAGAAATACGTGAAGAAGAAGAAGACGATATTGAAAAAGAAGGAGAAGGAGAAGATGAAGATGAAGAAGAAGATGTAGAAGAAGATGAAGAAGATGATGAAGAAGAAGATGAAAAAGAAGAAGAAGATGAAGAAGATGAAGAAGAAGAAGATGAAGAAGAAGAAGATGAAGATGAAGAAGAAGAAGAAGATGAAGAAGAAGAAGAAGAAGAAGATGAAGAAGATGAAGAAGAAGAAGAAGAAGAAGATGAAGAAGATGAAGAAGAAGAAGAAGAAGATGAAGAAGAAGAAGAAGAAGATGAAGAAGATGAAGAAGATGAAGATGAAGAAGAAGAAGAAGATGAAGATGAAGAAGAAGAAGAAGATGAAGAAGATGAAGAAGATGAAGAAGAAGAAGATGATGAAGAAGAAGAAGATGATGAAGAAGAAGAAAAAGAAGAAGAAGAAGACAATATAGAAGAAGAAGAAGAAGATATAGAAGAAGAAGATCTAGAAGAAGAAGAAGAAAGATAAAGAAGAAGAAGAACAAGTATATACAGTAACACTACTGAACAAAATTAAGGACACAACTTCTCTTTCCACCTTTTTTTTTAAAGGAACATCCCCACATAATCACTTGCTGTTGTTACTTGGAAAAAAAGATGTTTCTTGCATCATTCACCCTCAAAACAAGTGTTGGAAGCTATTTAAGGCCAATTCGAATAGTCAGCTCGAATAGTGAGCTCGAATACCGACTCGAATAGTGAGCTCGAAGTCCGAGGTCGAATCGAATAGTAAAAATTATTCGACTCGAATATTCGACTGACCTCGAATAATTTACTATTCGAATTCGACCAAACTCGAATTTTAAAAAGGGGTATTTGAGCATCACTACCTCCCACACCTCTGTTCCTCTCTGATTGGCCAATATTTATGGTGCTGAGAAGTTGAGAAAGTGCCGAAATGCGATCCATACAAAGAAAAAAGGTCTGCAAAGTCACACAATGATTTGTGACAGTGCTCTTCTTACTGCAGAGTTGTTTGGGAGTGTCTGAAGACTGGGAGGAGGGCCAGCAATGCATAAACGATCAGAAATAGGATAGGAAACAGAGTAAGGGAGGAAATTACATCAGGATTGGCTTCAGACACAGGGATTCTAAAATGGAAACTGATAGAAACAGAATTATCTTAATTTACTATATACAACTCACTGAAATCAAAATGTGGACAGTGCAATACATATGTTACGCAAGTAGAGCAAGTATTTATCACTAATGTGTGTTTTTTTCTGAGATAGTATGGCTAACAGCTCTCTTTAAATTTATTACATTCAGAGAAAGAAGAATAGATACAGAAGTGGAGAAAGGAGTGAAAGTGTTTACTTAAAGAGCCACAATGCTTTTACTAATGTCCTGAGGAGGTGCTCCTGAGTATTATGCAGCTAGAGGAACCTGACTGGAGGGACATCTCATCAGTGGAATGGCAAGAGCAGGGTTAGTAACCTCTCATTTACACACTCACCAGGAGTCAGCATAGGAAAAAAGGGAGGGAGGCGCTTTGGTTGGGGAGTGAGCCACCTTTCCATCATCAGGCACCTGTAGACCCGTGCCTACAGTACCTTATGGTAAATCCGGCCCTGACTCTCAGTTATAATTGAAAGGACAACTGATTTTCAAAGTAATGTTTCCCTATGGCTTAGTTCCCACTATACCAGTGCTGGGCAAACGTTGCACGGCCTGGACCGCATGCTGTGAACTGCATTCCTTCAGTACCATAAATGGCACGTCCCGACATTAGTGTTGCTCAGATACCTCATTATCCTATTCGAGTTTGGTCGAATTCGGATAGTAAACCATCCGAATTCACTCGAAGTTCAATATCCGATGTAATCGAATATCCGATTCGACCTCGGATATCCGACGTCACTATCCGAGTCTGTATTCGAGTAAAATATTCAAGCTGGCCTTAAATAGCTTGTAAAACTTGTTTGGAGGTCAATGATGCATGAAACCACCTTTTTTTATGAAGAAAAACATCAAGTGATTAGGTGGTGATGTAGTAGTTATAAAAAAGTATCAAAAATAGTAAATTAACTTCATGAAAAGTGTTTGCATGAGAAGGTGTGTCCAAAATGGTTTTAAGTTGGAAGTCTTCATTTACGTCGTCTTCATCTTCTTCTATATCTTCTTCTTCTTCTATATCTTCTTCTTCCTCTTCTTCTTCTATATCTTCTTCTTCTATATCTTCTTCTTCTTCTTCTATATCTTCTTCTTCTATATCTTCTTCTTCATCTTCTTCTATATCTTCTTCTTCTATATCTTCTTCTTCATCTTCTTCTATATCTTCTTCTTCTATATCTTCTTCATCTTCTTCTATATCTTCTTCTTCTATATCGTCTTCTTCTTCATCTTCTTCTTCTATATCTTCTTCTTCTATATCTTCTTCATCTTCTTCATCTTCTATATCTTCATCTTCTATATCTTCTTCTTCGATATCTTCTTCTTCTTCTATATCTTCTTCTTCTTCCTCTATATCTTCTTCTTCTTCGTCTATATCTTCTTCGTCTATATCTTCTTCTTCTTCTTCTTCTTCTTCTTCTTCTTCTTCTTCTTCTTCTTCTTCTTCTTCTTCTTCTTCTTCTTCTTCTTCTTCTTCTTCTTCTTCTTCTTCTTCTTCTTCTTCTTCTTCTTCTTCTTCTTCTTCTTCTTCTTCTTCTTCTTCTTCTTCTATATCTTCTTCTTCTTCTTCTTCTTCTATATCTTCTTCTTCTTCTTCTTCTATATCTTCTTCTTCTTCTTCTTCTTCTTCTTCTTCTTCTTCTTCTTCTTCTTCTTCTTCTTCTTCTTCTTCTTCTTCTTCTTCTTCATCTTCTTCTATATCTTCTTCTTCTATATCTTCTTCTTCTATATCTTCTTCATCTTCTTCATCTTCTATATCTTCTTCTTCTATATCTTCTTCATCTTCTTCTATATCTTCTTTTTCTATATCTTCTTCTTCTATATCTTCTTCATCTTCTTCATCTTCTATATCTTCTTCTTCTATATCTTCTTCATCTTCTTCTATATCTTCTTCTTCTATATCTTCTTTTTCTTCATCTTCTTCTTCTTCTTCCTCTTCTTCTCTATCATTATGTTATGTGTCTTTGTTTTCCTTTCTTTTGTAATATTTTTTTTACTTCATTTGTGGAAATATTTTATTTTAATAACACCATAGTTATATTTGTGTTGATGGCATAATAGGTAGGTAGTGGCACATTGCAAGCCACAGCGCCTTTTTCTGTGTACCCTGGCGGTGGTAAAACACAGACATCAGCAGGAGGAGGGAGTAGTTGCAGGCTTGCAGCTATTTGTAAAGTGGTGTGTGGTTAATAGTCGGTCGTTACTCGGTAGGAGAGTGCGTGGGCAGGTGGCAGCAGAAAATAGTTCTTCTTCTGTTCTCCCTGGCAGTGGTAGCAGCACACAGACAGCTCAATGCAGCTCCAGGAGGAGGAGTAATGTGTGTCAGGCAGTGTGATGTGACTGACATAATAGGCCCTGGTTCCTAGCGGTGGTTCCAGGGCCATAAATGAACATCATGAGGTTCCAGACAGCGGTCGTGAAGCCCACATTGTGTCCAATACACAATTGGGACAGCACAGTTTTCAACCCAGACACCTCTAAAATAATTAAAAAAAATTTTTTTTAATTATTGCAGCTATTGTTGAGCGTAATAGCTGGTGGCGCATGGGCAGCAGCACCTTGTAATGTGTTGTGTTCCCTGGCAGTGGAGAGGAGACACAGACAGCAGGAGGAAATATAACAGCAAGCAGCGTGAGGAGGATAAGTGTGTGGCAGACTGGCATTTGGCAGCAGGCGGGAGGGCAGGCAGCGAGACATAGTAAGCACTGGTTCCTAGCGGTGGTTCCAGGGCCGTAAATGAACATCATGAGGTTCCAGACAGCGGTCGTGAAGCCCACATTGTGTCCAATACACAATTGGGACAGCACAGTTTTCAACCCGGACACCTCTAAAATAATTACAATTTTTTTTTTCAAAATAATGCAGGCAGTGAGGCAGCTATTTTTGAGCGTAATAGCTGGTGGCGCATGGGCAGCAGCACCTTGTAATGTGTTCCCTGGCAGTGGAGACACAGACAGCAGGAAGAAATACAACAGCAGGCAGCGTGAGGAGGATGAGTGTGGCAGACTGTCAGCAGGCAGCAGGAGGGCAGGCAGCGAGACATAATAGGCCCTGGTTCCTAGCGGTGGTTCCATGGCCGTAAATAAACAGTATGAGGTTCCAGACAGCGGTTGTGAAGCCCACATTGTGTCCAATGCACAATTGGGACAGCACAGTTTTCAACCCGGACACCTCTAAAATAATTACAATTTTTTTTTTAAATTATTGCAGCTATTGTTGAGCGTAATAGCTGGTGGCGCATGGGCAGCAGCACCTTGTAATGTGTTGTGTTCCCTGGCAGTGGAGAGGAGACACAGACAGCAGGAGGAAATATAACAGCAGGCAGCGTGAGGAGGATAAGTGTGTGGCAGACTGGCATTTGGCAGCAGGCAGGAGGGCAGGCAGCGAGACATAGTAAGCCCTGGTTTCTAGCAGTGGTTCCAGGCCCGTAAATGAACATCATGAGGTTCCAGACAGCGGTCGTGAAGCCCACATTGTGTCCAATACACAATTGGGACAGCACAGTTTTCAACCCGGACACCTCTAAATTAATTACAATTTTTTTTTTTCAAATTGAATGCAGCTATTTTTGAGTGTAATAGCTGGTGGTGCATGGGCAGCAGCACCTTGTAATGTGTTCCCTGGCAGTGGAGACACAGACAGCAGGATGAAATACAACAGCAGCAGCAGCAGGTGTATGTGTGTGGGCCAGTCGTCACTTCATGTCCCCCTCTCGCCAACAACAGGGGCCATGAATTCGCCTTCCACCCAAGCCTGGTTCATTTTGAGAAACGTCAGTCTGTCCACAGACTTGTGAGACAGACGAGATCGCTTCTCAGTGACGACTCCACCGGCTGCACTGAAGCAACGCTCTGACAGTACGCTGGAAGGGGGGCAGGAGAGCACTTCCAGGGCGTACTGCGCAAGCTCGCTCCAGATCGGCAGGTGCTTGACCCAATACTCCATGGGATCAACAGGGGCCACGCTGTCAAGCCCGCTGAAGGACCCCATGTAGTCAGCCACCATGCGGGTCAAGCGCTGTCTGTGACTGGAGAAGGATGCTGCTGCAGGCACCTCCTCTCTAGTCCTTGGCAGCTCTACACTCATGTAGAGCTCTTGGGTCAGAGACAGCAGGTCTGTGGTGCACGTGCGCTTGCTGCTGGTGGATGCAGGCACCTGCTGCTGCCTCTGTGCTGGCTGGACAGTGGGGGTGGATGGCTCAGGGAAGGCTTCCTGCAAGCGCTCAACAAGGGACAGCTGCAAATCCCTCATTTGTTGCGCACGGTCTCCTCCTGCAGGCAGGAACTGGCTGAGCTTCCCCTTCAGACGTGGGTCCAGCATCATGCAGATCCAGATGTCCTCCCTCTGCTTCATCTGGATCACCCTTGGGTCCTTGCACAGGCACCTCAGCATGTGCGCTGCCATTGGGAAGAGTCTGGCCATGTCTGTTGGCACATCATCGGCATCCCCAGAGCCGAGAGTGCTGTCCTCCTCTTCCTCTGCCCCCTCCACCTCATCCTCTATCCACCCCCGCACCAGTCCAGCTGCGCTCTGCTGCTCCCCCTCATCAGCAGCAAGGTCAGGGACCTCCACCAACTCCGAGCCCTCATCCTCAGAGGTGGCCTGTGAAGCTGCCTGCAGCTCCTGCTGGTCCAAGGCTGCCGCTCCCTCTTCCAGCAGTGCATACAGGGCCCTGTCCAGCACACACACCATGGGCACCCACTCGCACACCATTGCATGGTCCCTGCTCACCATGTTGGTGGCCTGCAGGAAGGGTGCCAGGACTGAGCACACCTGCTGCATGTGCCCCCAGTCCTCCGTGGAGATAATGGACGGGAGGTTGGTGGCGGCACGCCCAGTTGCAGTGAGGGAGGCAACTGTTGCTCGTGCAACGTACTGGCTGACAGCCTGCCTCTGTTCAACCAGACGCTCCAACATCGCCAGGGTGGAGTTCCAGCGAGTTGGAACATCGAGCATGAGCCGGTGCTGTGGCAGGTGCAGCTCCTTCTGCACCTCTTCCAGGCTCGCCACGGCTGCAGGCGAGTGCCGGAAGTGACGCACAACCTTCCTTGCCACCTCAAGGAGTCGGTCCATCCCCTGGTAGGTCCGCAGGAACTTTTGGACTACCAGGTTCAGGACGTGCGCCAGGCAGGGGGTGTGGGTCAGGTTTCCCCTGCTGATTGCAGCAACCAGGTTTGCCCCATTGTCGGACACCACCTCTCCGACTCTGAGGCCTCTGGGGGTCAGCCAATTCCTCTCCTGCTCACGGAGTTTGGCCAGGATGTGGTTCGCCGTCAGTTTGGTCTTCCCCAGGCTGACCAATTCCAGCAGCGCTTGGCAGTGGCGGGGCTTCACGCTGCTGCTGAGGCGGGGGGTTTGGGCTGGTGTGTCGGAGGATGGAAGCGGATCAGAGGAACCTGCTGCTGTTCCGCTGACCCTGCATGGTGGAACCACCCACTGCGTTGTTGGTGCTGCTGCTGCTCTGACAGCACCGGCCGATGCTGCTCCCCCCTCCTCACCCCCTTCCACCAAGCTGACCCAATGCGCGGTGAAGGACAGATAGCGGCCTGTCCCAAACCGGCTGCTCCACGAGTCCATGGTGACGTGGACCCGTTGACCCACCGCGTGCTCCAGCCCTCTCCCGACATTGGCCATCACAGAGCGGTGAAGTGCAGGGATGGCCATGCGTGCAAAATAATGTCGGCTGGGGATTGGCCATTCGGGGGCTGCACACATCAGGAGCGCACGCATGTCACTCCCCTCCTGCACAAGGGAATAAGGCAGGAGTTGGGAGCACATGGCCCGTGCCAGCAAGCCGTTCAGCTGCCGCACGCGACGGCTGCTGGGAGGCAGAACCCTGACCACCCCTGGAAGGTGTCACTGAGCAGGGTCTGGCGAGGCCTTTTGCTGGCATGGGAAGCAGAGGAGGTCACTGAGGACTGGCTGCCAGAACAGGCCTCAGTGTCGGCGGCAGGAGTTGCAGAGGGAGGAGGAGCAGTGCGTTGCTGATGCACTCCTGCTGCCGATGGCTTCGCAGTGGTGGCGGGTCTGCCACTGCCACTGCCAGCTTCCTTCAACTTCACGAACTCCTCATGCTCGTGAAAGTGTTTCCCTGCAAGGTGGTTGACCAGAGAGGTGGTGCCAAATGCAGAGGGCTCCTTCCCTCTGCTGAGCTGCTTGTGGCACTGGTTGCAGGTGGCATACTTGCACTCCAAATATGGAAGGGTGAAAAAATTCCATATTGGGGAGGTGAAGTTGCCCCTTTGGCTGGAAGGTGCTGCTGCCGCTGGTCTCCCTGTGGTGGTGTGGGGGGGGGGGGGGTTCTTGGTGCGGCTGGTGGTGGCACTGGCAGAACTCGTCTCCTGATCAGCATGCTGTGTGGCCTGCATACCACGCCCACTTGTGATCCTGCCCATGCCTGCGATGCTGATCCTTCTAGCAAGGCCCACAGATGCATCCTCCTCCTCCTCAGAGCTGATGACATCCCCACTCCCAGGACCTGGCAACCAGTCTTTGTCCTGCTCCCTGTCATCATCATCCTCCCCCTCCGCAAACATGTCCTGCTGGGATCCCCCAAACTCCCCTTCTGCATGCATGGGCGGATGGACAGTCACCATTGTCTGACTGACCAAAGCATCATACCCTAAAGTGCCCATGAGCATTCCTTCCTCTGCCAATTCTTCCGCAACAGCACTCCATACCTTCTCTGTGCTTGGGGTCCATAAGAAGGTGCTGAGTGACAGGGTGCTGGTGTCGCCCGCTGGGGCTGGAGAACTGCACTCCTCCTCTCCCCCAGGCAGTGCTGGGCGGCTGCTGCTGCTCTTGCGAACAGGAGTGGTGGCGGGGGTGGAGGACTCGGTTCCAGAGCTAATGGTGGCCTGCTCATCCACCATCAGTTCCACCACAGCGTGTGCGTCCTTCTCCTGAATAGGACGGCTACGACCTGGCGGTGGGAGGAACATCTGGGCCACACGCTGCTGCTGCTGCTGCTGTGTCTCTGCAGCGTGACTCCCAGCTGTTGGGCGGCCAAGGCGTCCACGGCCAGTGGCTAATGGCGGAATAGCCACTGGTGCAGACGCAGAACTGCGCATGGTGGTGGTGGCGTGGCTGCCACGCCCACAACCTCCTCTCTTGGTGATGCCCTTGCTGCCCTTGCTGCCCCTGCCCAAACCGCGGCTGCCAGTTCCAGACATTGTATATTTTTAATATTATACAAATGAAAAAAAAACTTATGTATGTAAAGGCGGGTGGGACAAGTGGGGTACTTTAATGGGGTGGGACTGGTGGTGGTGGGTGTGTGAGGTGACGGACAGGTGTACTGTACTCTACAGCAGAGATCGGTGTAGCGCTAATGAGAGAGTGCGCACTGCGCACACTAAGACCCTAGCTGACGCTGACTGACGGTGTCAGACTACAGTACAATTCAGCAAATACACAATAGAAGTAGTGATATATATAAACAATAGGAGGACGGGTGTAGCACTAACTGGAGGGTGCGGACAGCGCAGATGTGCACTGCGCACGCACACTAAGACCCTAGCTGACGCTGACTGACGGTCCCTAAACACAGACTGGAGTACAGTGAGTACTAACTAAACAATAGAAGAATCAAGCTAAATAGTAGAACAGGTGTGACTAGATTACTGAGAGCAGATACAGCAGGACAGGTATAGCAGTAAAGCTGGGCCTTGCTAACTACAAAATAGTACAATAATCTATCTAACACAGAAGTAGTAGTACAGTAGAGTAGGACAATTGAGAGTATAGGTAAGGTAGAGACTAGACCACAGAGCAGCACCAGTGACAGTCTCCCTCCCTAGTCCCTAATCACACAAACTAAACTGCCTAAAATACAATCTATCTAAAATACAAAGCAATACAGTTGAAGATCAAGTGTTGGAGTGTAAAAACGCTAGGTTTAGAACAATAGCAATGCACTTGCACACAGACAAAAAGCACTGGAGCAGTTCTCTCAGTACAATCAGTCAGTAAGTCGCAAGCAGGACGAGTGAGGCAAGATGGCGTCCGCTATTTATAGAGGGGGGCTTGGCCAGGCTCCCCCTCTGTGATTGGCTGCAGTCAGAGGGCTGGGAGCCCTCTGATTCGCTTGTGAGGACTCGAGGTGACATCTGGCGTGACGCTATCCGAGCTCGTGACGCTATCCGAGCTCGGATAGCTAGGATATCTCCTGATAGCTGATTGCTATCCGGGTGCGCTCGGATAGCACAGTCCGGATAGCTAATACTATTCGAGCTCGGTATTCGAGCTCGAATAGTGAACAAAGAGCTAGGATACCCGAGTAACTCGGATATCCTAGCTCAGATGAGCATCACTGCCCGACATTGTGTAATGTGACGCCCTGTTGTCATGGAGACGTGACCCTGGATTTAGCGATGTGGTGAGATTTAAGTCCCCCTCATTCTGCCCACTCAAGACTCTGCAGGGAGGGAGAGAGGAGAGGAATCTGACCAACTGTCGGCAGGCCGGAGGAAAAGTGTGCGTGGCCTGGATACGGCCGATGGGCCGTAGTTTGCTCAGCACTGCACTATACACATTTGAACTGAACGCTTTTTCACAATGCACTGATATGGAAAGTTAAAACATATCAGTTTTTCAGCATACAGTGTTAAAGAGGCCAAAGGATGATTGAAAAAAATAAGCAAGAAGTTTTGAATCAGGATGATACCATTTATTAGCTAACTTAAAAGAATAAGACTAAGCTTGCGGCTGTACATGTCATTAAGATGCCTTAAATGAAACAGAACATCTAAATGGGATGAGATGTTGTTAGCTGATGCTGATATATTACTAGTAGATAAGACTGCTTGTTTGCTCAATCCACACACAATTGGGACGCAGACTGTCACAGAAGCATTGTAAATTCCAAGTTCACAAGTTTTACAGTGGAGGAAATAATTATTTGACCCCTCACTGATTTTGGAGGTTTGTCCAATGACAAAGAAATGAAAAGTCTCAGAACAGTATCATTTCAATGGTAGGTTTATTTTAACAGTGGCAGATAGCACATCAAAAGGAAAATCGAAAAAAAAACCTTAAATAAAAGATAGCAACTGATTTGCATTTCATTGAGTGAAATAAGTTTTTGAACCCCTACCAACCATTAAGAGTTATGGCTCCCACAGAGTGGTTAGACACTTCTACTCAATTAGTCACCCTCATTAAGGACACCTGTCTTAACTAGTCTCCTGTATAAAAGACACATGTCCACAGAATCAATCAATCAAGCAGACTCCAAACTCTCCAACATGGGAAAGACCAAAGAGCTGTCCAAGGATGTCAGAGACAAAATTGTAGACCTGCACAAGGCTGGAATGGGCTACAAAACCATTAGCAAGAAGCTGGGAGAGAAGGTGACAACTGTTGGTGCGATTGTTCGAAAATGGAAGGAGCACAAAATGACCATCAATCGACCTCGCTCTGGGGCTCCACGCAAGATCTCACCTCGTGGGGTGTCAATGGTTCTGAGAAAGGTGAAAAAGCATCCTAGAACTACATGGGAGGAGTTAGTGAATGACCTCAAATTAGCAGGGACCACAGTCACCAAGAAAACGATTGGAAACACATTACACCGCAATGGATTAAAATCCTGCAGGGCTCGCAAGGTCCCCCTGCTCAAGAAGGCACATGTGCAGGCCAGTCTGAAGTTTGCCAATGAACACCTGAATGATTCTGTGAGTGACTGGGAGAAGGTGCTGTGGTCTGATGAGACCAAAATAGAGCTTTTTGGCATTAACTCAACTCGCTGTGTTTGGAGGAAGAAAAATGCTGCCTATGACCCCCAAAACACCGTCCCCACCGTCAAGCAAGGGGGTGGAAACATTTTGCTTTGGGGTTGTTTTTCTGCTAAGGGCACAGGACAACTTAAACGCATTAATGGGAAAATGGACGGAGCCATGTATCGTGAAATCCTGAACGACAACCACCTTCCCTCTGCCAGGAAACTGAAAATGGGTCGTGGATGGGTGTTCCAGCACGACAATGACCCAAAACATACAGCAAAGGCAACAAAGGAGTGGCTCAAGAAGAGGCACATTAAGGTCATGGAGTGGCCTAGTCAGTCTCCGGACCATAATCCAATAGAAAACCTATGGAGGGAGCTCAAGCTCAGAGTTGCACAGAGACAGCCTCGAAACCTTAGGGATTTAGAGATGATCTGCAAAGAGGAGTGGACCAACATTCCTCCTAAAATGTGTGCAAACTTGGTCATCAATTACAAGAAACGTTTGACCTCTGTGCTTGCAACCAAGGGTTTTCCCACTAATTATTAAGTCTTTTATTGTTAGAGGGTTCAAAAACTTATTTCACTCAATGAAATGCAAATCAGTTGCTATCTTTTATTTAAGGTTATTTTTTCGATTTTCCTTTTGATGTGCTATCTGCTACTTGTTATAAACTGTTCTTATCACCTTGCTTCGACACCAGTAACTTCTTACAGTTACGTCTCACAGACTGTGAGATCACTTGACTCTCCACACAGCAAGTAGGAGATAGACTTCCTCAGACTTCTTCAATGTTTACGTTATTTATTCAAGTAACAGAAATACAGATAGATACAGTTTATCATCTCCTGGCAAAGCAGACTTCCATGTTGCGTTACAGCTGCGTGAGTACCTTCCTGCTGAAAGTACCCAGGTCTTCTTGTATCTACTCTGTTACATCTAGACTACCTATGTACAGCATTCATTATATCAGATTACAGAAAGGAAGCACATACTTAGAGGTCCCAGTCAGCCTTGCGAGCTATTGCGAAAGTAAAGAGCAGAATGAGCTCCCATAGCTCCCTCCACCTTTAATACTGACTAGGAAAGAGTTAAATATGACATCATCTTCACCACCCCCTAGATCAGACTATTGGTGGACCCACTCGTGGTGTCATCATACACACCTACTTGATTAATAATCAATGAGGCTTCTGACCTATATGCAGGAATGTGGATATTTACATAACATGGCTGATGTTTATTGTTCTAGTGGCGGTACATGCCCAGGTCAGGGAGACCTGCGGCCTTGTACTAGAACAGCTTCTTGGTATGTTCTAGTTCTGCTGACAGAACTGCAGATTTTCTCTCTCAGAGAAAATCCCCTTAAGGGCCCTTTCACACCAGAGGGCTTTTTCGGCGTTTTAACGCCACGGCCGAAGTTGGCGTTTTCCTAGGTAAAAGAAAGTCCATAGACTTTCATTTTACCATTCACACTAAACGCCGTGTTTTGGAGCGTTGCGTTTCAACGCTCCCAGGCGCTTTTTCTGGGCCTACCGCTGCGTTTCTCATTACAATTGATTGTAATGTATTGGTGTTAAAACGCCTTGAAAACGCCTTGAAAACGCCTGCAGCCAAAACGCAGCGTTTTAGCCTTTTTACTGCTGCCTGTAGTGTGAAAGAGCCCTAAAGGGCCGATCTGCACTCCAAGCCTTTTTGACTAACTCAGTCCAAATAACTGAGGCCTACTTAAATTATAACAATCCCCCCTAAAAAGGCTTGATCCGCAGATCCCCACTTCTGAACCTAACCGTACCTGGTTTCTTTCCTTTATGTTTCACTTTTCGATGTTCGTGCTCACACAACTTCTCTGCTCTAGGCGGTTACCCCTGGAAGAGAGAGAGCAAGACCTCTTGGTCTTTCTGTAACCAGGCTCTCTGGGGAGGCCCTACTTCTAAATCCCTCTATACCACATGCTCAGCATTTGCGTCACTTACGTATCACTCACAAACTTGCATGACCACAGAAAAGTGAAACTCGTTTGTTTGTTGCTCAATGGAGCAGTGTCAGGTGCCTTCTAAAAGAGCGCCTTTATACAATCAACTCCATCACCGGTACTACTAAACCTATACCCGTAACCCTGTATATCCCTTAATTTGAAAATATCGGTTCATGAGATTGTTTATGAGGCACCAATCTCTGGACCAGGTTAATTTGTTTTACGTAATTTTAACACGCAACCTCACCTGGATAATGATGCCTAAAGTTGTCATCCCCATCCAGACGACCAGTGGGTGTAGAAAGAACTTTGGAACTGCAGAGGCCCAGTCCGAGTGTCCCTGGAACATCACCGGAACCTTTGCCCACCAGGTCAGACTGGCACTCACCTGCTCATTTTTGTGTTCTACCTCGTTAAGAACACCTGTATTATGGTGAAATCTTACCTCTAACTTAGTGAACTGTTTGTTTAACCTTTGTAACAAAATGTGGTCGTCTTGGATCAAACCCTGTTCCCCATCGTCCCATGTCATGTTCTCTTTCAGGATGGGAACTACCCGTGAAACTTTGCACTTTAGAGTTTTCTTAACACTTTGAGAAATAACGTCATCCAACCTGGATGGCTGGATCCATATGGGATCTCCGCTCACCCAATATGTTCCCCTTGGAAACTCCCCCTTATCGGAGCAATTATGAGAATATACCTTGAATGTATCCTTAGACACTATGTTAAAAAAACAAACCTTTCCTTCAGCCACCGGAACTATCGGTTGGGCTTCAGGGTGGATCTTTTGAATAGTAGCCTCGCATTCTGCGTTATTGAGCCCGCAGGCTTCTTCACTAAATTTGACTTGCCCCGGCCAACGCAGGTACTTCTGCAAGAATTGCCCGCATGAGGACAACTCTACTTGCTTCACCTCCCCATCTAGCACCAAAAAAGGTTGATCTCTCAGGTCCTGGTGTGAGACACGGGTTGAGGTGGGAACTAAGGAAGTGGCGGTGCCTAAAGGAATGTTGCACCGTTTCCCTTTGTTCACCCAACCATCTCGAAGCTGCCATGCAAAAGATCCTTCTCCAGAAAAATCGATATACCTCCCCTTGTCCAATCTCAGTTGGACAGGAGCTTTAAGCATCTCCCTGACAAAATATGCCCCCAACTGTCCTGATTGGACCTCTTCCCCCCTTACGTCCTGAGGCACAATATGTACCTGAGGTCGGGAAGACTGTACTCTCTGCAATCTTTCAATTAAGAGTACCTCTTCACTTACCCGACTAGCATGAGGATAAGTGGCTGCATATGGACTGTGTAATATCGTCCCCTGTGGTGACCCGTGTGGTGTGAATGGGGTTCCCTGTGTTGGCTTTCCCTCCCCCGGGACTGCTCTCCCCACCCTCTTTGTCACCTGGAAATGTGGCTTGATCTCGATTTTTACTTCTTGTTTCGAGAACTACCCATCCTCGGCCTTCCAGCCTTTACGTGTGTATAGTTGGTTCAGAGGCGCTCTCTGTTGGTAGTTCCAGAGTGTGATGTTGTCCCCCGCGTCTCTCCGGCAGGACAATTGACGCCTCCTGCTCGTTCCTCTCCAATCTGGAACCATCTCACTCTGAATAACCAAGACAAGGTACCCCTGAATCACACACTCCACCTTTTGCATGTACCCATTTTACTGCAATGTACCTTTTAACAACTCTTTGGATTGGTGCATCGATTCTGGGAGTGTGGTATTCAATAGCAGATTTACACTGCCATTCAATTCCCACTGCCCGCACACCTGACCCTTCAGACCTTTCACCCACATTGTGCCATGAAATTTGATTTCTCCTGGCACAAGTACTCTTTTCCTCCGTCCCTGCATGGTCCGTCTGTGCCAAGCGGAGGGAGGTGTGAAAGGATTAGTACCTTTGTCACCAAACATTAACATGCTTGGGCCTTGCATTCTCATTAACCCCTTATTATACATGAGAATGTCCTCGCTTCGTTCTCCTAGGACGAAATGGCAACCTAGGATCACCATCAGCACGGTACTCTTCATTATAAAAGCACCACCTTGGGAAAGAAAAACATTAGCACTTTGCACTATGCTTTGCTCAGTCAGTTGTTTTTGACGTTTTCCGATCTCAGGAACCTCGGTTTTTAGTCTCTTTTCAATTTCAGGAATCTCGTGTTTTAGTCTCTTTCCAATTTCAGGAATCTCGTGTTTCTCCAAACTTAGAATGGCATCTGGAACCTTTCGCTTATCCAACTGACTTCTCCATCTTTGCTGCCAGCACTGCAGCTGTCTCGAGCCCATATTGCCAAACTCCTGAAATCGAAATACAAACAAATCAATTCTTATTAATGATTTGGGATTCGCCCTGCGGCTTGTACTCTGTACACTTTAAATTGATCAATATATATCGTAATTGATCTCGTTGCTTTATGGTTCTCATGAACTCTGTTTACTCTTTTTGGTAGATTGGAGTTAAACCTCTCTCCCCTACCTAAGTACTTTCCTCAGTACTTACCTGTTTAAAATATGCTCCCGCGGACTTCACCTCTGGAAGCTCTCACCTCATTGCAGCTTACTCCACATCCCCCCCTATCTGTCCATGCGCGGCTGTCGCATGCACAGATTACGGATGCCACACCTGTTGCTGCTTTGCAGGTGAGCCTGCAATGCTCTTACTCATTTTCGCATTACCTTATCTAGAACTTCATCGCGATACCAGCTCTGCTAGAAGTTCTGTGTGTTGTACCCTCTGATCAATGTTTGCCGTGCCACTACCTAAACTGCAAAAAAAAATGGCTGCCCCCCTGTAGGAAGGAGCATTTAACACTTAAACTACACAGGGTGCAGGGCTAAGCATATCAGCGTCGCATGCCTGTATGCAGATCCCTGAATGCCCACGTGGTAGGTAGTCACATGGCAAACACCGTACTGATACACTGTCACTCTGTAAATGGCAATTCTATCATCTGTATAATTGCCCCATGAACTGCTGTCAGTTCTTGTTCTATGTGCTACAATTGATTGGAGCTGGAAAAAAACATATTTGACCAATCAGTGGACGAAAAAAACGCACACAAAAAACAGCCCCAGCCCAGCATAGACCTCTTAGTCAAGCTCTGGCCCTGTCCATGACAAAAACCGGAAAAAATGTTACCGCTCTGCAGCAGCGGCGACGGAAACCCGGATTGGTTAACTCCCTTTTTTCCAACTCCGGCACCCCCCTGATGCACTGTCCCCCCCTATACTCTATTGGGAACTCATGCTGCACCACCCATTAAGGTGCCCCACTTACAGGAATAATCCCGTAAGCAACTCAGTACAGACACTTTCCTAACCTGCACTGCTATGTGTGTCCCTGCACCTAGCTGGGACACACTTCCTATCCGTGAGCCTGCAACTTTCTTGGCTTACGTATGCGGACACTCCCTGTGTCCAGACTTCTTCTGAGGAAATCATCTGGAAGCCAAGAAACTCAGTATAATCTCTCTACTGTCCCCACTCTGGACCCCCCTCCCACCAGCTGCTTCCGTGCACGGCGCCTTGTGCACAGCTGTGACATGGGACGTGGGATCCCCCCCAGCACATCCTCCCCCCTGCCATCGGGGCGTGCCTATCAGTGGGCGCTTCCCGCCCCCTCCCCTCCTGATACATCATGCAGATGGGAGTGGCTTTCTCAGAAACCCGACGCCATGTTGAGTCATGGCATGCCAGCCAAGATGGCTGCTATCAATCTCCCGTAGCAACCACTTAATCCTATACACATTAGGAGAAAAAAAACAGTTAGAATATACAATGCATAGTATGCACACTAAACATTTCAGCATATATATTTCTCGGATACCTGCAAAACAGACACAGCAGCGTGTGAAATTTCCTATCTCCTTTCCAGAAAAAAAAACCGCAAATCATCTTGGACATGTAGATGGAGGAAAAAAAAAAAAACATGCACCCACTGAACCCTGATCTTATGACGGCTGAAAAAAACATCCTGAACAGAAGGAATTCTCCACAACTACACCGAAACTTTACTCATATCATAAACCTTTGCCTGGAATGCGGAGTGACAGAAACTGAACAACTCTTCCAGCTGTTAGCAGATATCCGCGGACACAAACCTTAACCGTGCTTCCCCCAATCTGTAGAGAGGGGGGTGGGAGGATGCACTGTATTGGCCCCCCTTCCCACTAAACCTACGCTCTGCGATCCGCAAGAAAAAAACAATAAAACCCATGACACTGAATCATGCTGAGATTACAGAAACATTACATAGCACTAACTAACTAATAGCACTGACTTGGACCCAGCTTTCCCACTATTCTGGGCTGCTCTCGTTATACCAACTATGTTCTCTTCCTTTCACCCACCCCCTGCTCTCCTCACCATCCACCATCTGCGTGACAGAGCACGAGAGAAAAACAAACATCGCTGGCATCCCTCCCAGCCCATAACTGCCCAGAGAGAAAACTAAACTATATACGCTGCCCACACTTTAGCATAACACAGAAAGATAACACACAGCTGTAGAAAAAAACACTGTTAACCTATAACAGACCACAAACATTGCTACAAAACCAAATAAACGAAACGCTATACTTGCCTGGCTCTACAGACTTGTACCGACTTCCAATCCAATCAGCTGACGGCAAGTTTTTTCCCACGAGTCGATGGACCTCGGTGAGCGTTTACTGAGCGTCCTCTCAGCGGATTCTCCGGTCCTGAAGGTAACTTGCTCAAAACCTCTGCCTGGGATACCTCACCACGGAATCCTTTGTTCGGCTAGATTGCGTGTACATCACAACCCAAATAAAACAGGTCCATGACTCGCCGCTGATCATCACTCGGATTGCAGTCCGTGTGTTGGCCTCTCCAGCGGCCTCCCACACACCACTTATCCTCTTGATAAGCTTTCCAGTCCGCGTCAACTCCGCTTGTGTCGCTGTGGAATATCTTGAAAACTTCGGCCCCTGGCCCCTGTCTGCCTGTTTAGCTAGGGGTTTCAGCACCACTGTTATAAACTGTTCTTACCACCTTGCTTCGACACCAGTAACTTCTTACAGTTACGTCTCACAGACTGTGAGATCACTTGACTCTCCACACAGCAAGTAGGAGATAGACTTCCTCAGACTTCTTCAATGTTTACGTTATTTATTCAAGTAACAGAAATACAAATAGATACAGTTTATCATCTCCTGGCAAAGCAGACTTCCATGTTGCATTACAGCTGCGTGAGTACCTTCCTGCTGAAAGTACCCAGGTCTTCTTGTATCTACTCTATGTTACATCTAGACTACCTATGTACAGCATACATTATATCAGATTACAGAAAGGAAGCACATACTTAGAGGTCCCAGTCAGCCTTGCGAGCTATTGCGAAAGTAAAAAGCAGAATGAGCTCCCATAGCTCCCTCCGCCTTTAATACTGACTAGGAAAGAGTTAAATATGACATAATCTTCGCCACCCCCTAGATCAGACTATTGGTGGACCCACTCATGGTGTCATCATACACACCTACTTGATTAATAATCAATGAGGCTTCTGACCTATATGCAGGAATGTGGATATTTACATAACATGGCTGATGTTTATTGTTCTAGTGGCGGTACATGCCCAGGTCAGGGAGACCTGCGGCCTTGTACTAGAACAGCTTCTTGGTATGTTCTAGTTCTGCTGACAGAACTGCAGATTTTCTCTCTCATAGAAAATCCCCTTAAAGGGCCGATCTGCACTCCAAGCCTTTTTGACTAACTCAGTCCAAATAACTGAGGCCTACTTAAATTATAACACCACTGTTAAAATAAACCTACCATTGAAATGATACTGTTCTGAGACTTTTCATTTCTTTGTCATTGGACAAACTTACAAAATCATTAAGGGGAAAAATTCCTCCACTGTAGCTACAAGCAGAGTGAATGCAATATTTGTCTAGGCTGAGAAAGCATTATAGCATTAAATATCATCAGCCTCATACAAATATAAAACGTTTCTCTCCTTATTCAAAGCTTTGTCCACAGCTGTGAACTAATTTATACATTTTGCCTCTGCTATTTATCTCTCTTTGACAATTTGAAGTCACTCTTCAGGGCAGTGACACATAGATAATTTAAGCTGTGTCCGTTGGAACGAAAGTGTGTAGCAACTGGGAGATCAGATTCGGTATTGTTAATAGTGTGCCTGTGTCTGTTCATACGTTACATACGACAACATGTAAAGACCCTTATCACTGAAAAGCCTAGAACAGTCTGCTTTTACATGATTCCCAAAATCCACAAAGAGGGAAACCCAGGCAGGCCCATAATCTCAGGAAGTGGGACTCTCACGGAGAACATCTCAGGGCGGCTGAAAAACATCTTGATTGGATAATCAAGTGTGTATTACAGCATTGGAACCCACCGCACTTCAATCAATATACAAGCCCCATAGGAATATTATTTCATAATGGTGCAATGAAATGATATTGTCCACTGTGACACAGTTCAATGTACAGTATTTAGTGAGAAAGGATGAAGCACAACTGGTATTATCTCAGCAACTAGTATTAGACTTAAGTTGTTCCGTGCCCAGTGTTTGTTTCAATATGCATAAGTTTGCAGTGGCAAAAATAAAAATCTTTTACACTTTAGCAAATAAAAAAAGGGCCCTGAACAAGTCTTCTTTCTAACAAATAATTACCCCTTTTCAAAGGAGGTGAAGGATTATTATTATTATTTTTTTAATGAATCAGATCCTGAGAAGAGGCAGAATGTAATAATAATAATAATAATAATAATAATAATAATAATAATAATAATAATAATAATAATAATAATAATATTAATATTAATAATAATAATAACAACAACAATCATAATAATAAGATAACATGGAAGATCAGAATAAAGGCAGAAGGTCCATGAACAGAATATACAGTATTTTACATAAGTCATTGTAGACACAGAAGGCTCCTGGAGTGGCATAAAAAGATGAGTTGGTGGAAGTAACACCATAATATTGGAGCCAGTGGCGGTGCTACACTGGAGCTTTCCGGGGATCAAGCCCTAGATGATAAACGGTGATCCTCCCCAAAAGCCCCCCCCCCCCCCCCGACCCACTCAGCGCAGTGAAGGAGGAGCTGCAGGCACAGCGGCGGGGAAAGGGGGCTGTCTCCCCCCCTTTCCTTACCTTGGGGCTCCCCCTTCCTTGCTCCACACGAAATTGAGCGGCTGGCAGCAGTGGATCACTTCCTCTCTTCCCGGAGCAAGAGGGAGATCTGTGTGCTGTTGGTCTGACATCACTGACTAGACCAGACCAGTGGCACACAGATCTCTTTCCCACGCCATCCCACACCTGGAAGAGAGGAGGTAAGTTCCTGCCTGCTGCTAGGTGCCCACAATTCTAAATTCTGGAGGGGGGAGTGAGGAAGGGGGAGCCCCAATGTGAGGGAGGCCCCTTCTCCACCGCTGTGCCTGCTGCTCCCCCTTCACTGCACTGCCACCCCTCCTGCTGCTGGGGACACCTATAGACCTGGCTATGGCTACCAATTCTGGGGACACCTATAGACCTGGCTACCTAAATTGGGATACCTATAGACAGGGGAGTTTCTAGGGTCCTTGGAGATTGGGGGCACCTGTGGGCACCAGGCGGGGAGGTATATGCGTGCGCCGCGACAAAATGGGCGTGGTCATGCGGTGAGTGGGCATGGCCATGGGTGAGACCAAATGTACATGAACTTAGCAGCGGTGTAAGCTACAGATAACGGGCCTGCCCATCGAAATATTGGATGGAGCCCCCTGTCCTTTATTTGGATAATTTACAATCAGTATAGGCATAGATCAAAGATGTATACACACATACAATTTTAATTGGTCAATCACTGACCCCCAATTTTACCACCCCCGTGCAGTAAGTGGGCCAAAAGACAATGAATTTTATGAACAGAGCTAAAATTGGCTAATCAAAAATTGTATGTGTGTACCAGGCTTTACAGCTAATACTGTACATACTGAAAGTAGCAGGGATCAGCATACAATATAGCTGGTTTACAATCAGTAAAGGCACAGAGTAACACCTTACACTGTACACACTGGAGGTAAATCAGCACACAGTGCAGGCACTAGAGAACAGCGTATACTGTACATACTGTAGGCAGCAGAATTCAGCACACTGCAGCTAGCGTGCCAAAAATATGAGGATCACGTTGTGCGGCGTGCTTATCGTGCCGCACCGAAAAATGGGTGGGCCATGGACCAGAATATAGGTGTGGTAACGGCCGGGTGGAGACAAATTTACATGAACCTAGCAATGGTGGGACATTATATTATGATAGTGGTGGCGAACCTTTTGGAGGCCGAGTGCCCAAACTGCAACCCAAAAGTCACTTATCTATCGCAAAGTGGCAACCGCAATTTAAACTAAATACTGTACAAATGTTTTAACTCATACATGAACATTATGGAAAATCCAAGTTGAAAATAAACTGTGAAGATAAACAATTTCATCCATCCTACTCCTGAAAAATGTATTCAATTTTTTAGAACCTCCCAGTTTTACTTTCTGTTTTAAAAAGCTAAAAAAGTAGGTTTAATGCTATTGTCTCATATGATAAGGATTCAGCTTTTCCCATAGTCTCGCAGTTAGCAGTCATGTGACCCCCAACAAGACAAATTCAGCAATCATGAGGCCCCCAACAAATCATGAGGCCCCCAAAAAGACAAATTCAGCAATCATGAGGCCTCCAACAAATCATGAGGCCCCCAACAAGACAAATTCAGCAATCATGAGGCCCCCAACAAATCATGAGGCCCCCAACAAGACAAATTCAGCAATCTTGAGGCCCCCAACAAATCATAAGGCTCCCAACAAGACAAATTCAGCAGTCATGAGGCACATAAATAGACAGCATTTCACATAAATAGGCAAAATGCCCCCTTAATATGGTAGCCCCCCAAGTTAGGTAGTGAGTGACAGGGACCCCCAGGTTAGCTAGTGAGTGACAGGTGCCTCCAGTTAGGTAGTGAGTGACAGGGACCCCGATAGTGAGTGACAGGGAGCCCCTTTAGGTAGTGAGTGAGTGCCAGGGAGCCCCTTTAGGTAGTGAGTGAGTGCCAGGGAGCCCCTTTAGGTAATGAGTGAGTGCCAGGGAGCCCCTTCAAGCAGTAAGTGAGTGCCAGGGAGCCCCTTCAGGCAGTGAGTGAGTGCCAGGGAGTCCCTTTAGGCAGTGAGTGAGTGCCAGGGAGCCCCTTTAGGCAGTGAGTGAGTGCCAGGGAGCCCCTTTAGGCAGTGAGTGAGTGCCAGGGAGCCCCTTTAGGCAGTGAGTGAGTGCCAGGGAGCCCCTTCAGGCAGTGAGTGAGTGCCAGGGAGCCCCTTCAGGCAGTGAGTGAGTGCCAGGGAGCCCCTTCAGGTAGTGAGTGAGTGCCAGGGAGCCTCTTCAGGCAGTGAGTGAGTGCCAGGGAGCCCCTTCAGGCAGTGAGTGAGTGCCAGGGAGCCCCTTTAGGGAGTAAGTGAGTGCCAGGGAGGCCCTTTAGGGAGTGAGTGAGTGCCAGGGAGCCCCTTTAGGGAGTGAGTGAGTGCCAGGGAGCCCCTTTAGGGAGTGAGTGCCAGGGAGCCCCTTTAGGGAGTGAGTGAGTGACAGGGAGGCCCTTTAGGGAGTGAGTGAGTGCCAGGGAGCCCCTTTAGGGAGTGAGTGAGTGAGTGCCAGGGAGCCCCTTCAGGGAGTGAGTGAGTGCCAGGGAGCCCCTTTAGGGAGTGAGTGAGTGCCAGGGAGCCCCTTTAGGGAGTGAGTGAGTGCCAGGGAGCCCCTTTAGGGAGTGAGTGAGTGACAGGGAGGCCCCCCCTCCAGCCGCCGCCGCCGCCGCTCCCCCCCCCCCTTACCTCGTAGCAGACCTCAGGATCAGCGGCGACCCGACCAGTAAGAGCGGGCGCCGGACGCACCCACTCGATATGCGGAAGTGATGTCACTTCCGCATATCAGTGCGGGCGCTGGGTCCTAGCGCCCGCACGATTGGTCGCCGGCTCGCCGCCTGATCCTGAGGTCTGAGTGATGCGGCGGCGGCGGCTGGAGGGAGCCGCTGCCCGAGGGGGCGGCCGGGCGGAGATCCGTGGCACCCCAGGACAGATTGGGGGCACGTGCCCCCCCAAAATAGGGCTAGCGACGCCCCTGCCTATAGACCTGGTTACCTATTCTGAGGACCTGGCAACCTATTTTGGGGACACCTATAGACCCAGCTACTTGTACTGGGGACACCTATAGACTTGGCTACCTATTCTGGGGACCTGGCTACCTATTCTGGAGACACCTATAGACCTAGCTTCTCATACTGGGGACACCTATAGACCTGACTACCTATTCAAGGGACTCCTATAGACCTGGCTATTTGAACTGGGAACATCTATAGACCAGGTAACTTCCACTGGGGATACCTATAGATCTGGTTACCTATACTGGGGGCACCTACTGTATTTTGGGGGAACGGCTGCCAGATTAACTGCATTTTTGGGAAACAGCTGCCAGATTATGTGTATGTTTGGGGAACCGCTGCTGCCAGATTATGTCTATTTTGGGGGAACCACTGCCATATTATCTGTATTTTGGAGAAACCTCTGCAAAATTACGTATGTATTTTGGGAGGAAACACTATGGCAGAGCTCAAACTTTCTTTGGAAGACCTTTGACACCACTGCTAAGGTCATGTATATTTCGCCCCACCCATGACCGTGCCCACATTCTGTTGCACGGCCACGCCCATTTTTTGGCAGGAGCCCCACCTGCCAGCTATTGAGTCCTTTTTGAGCCCCCCAAAAAATCTGAAGCTGGAGCCGCCACTGATTGGAGCATAACATTCTCCATTTTGGAGCACTGCTACTAAATGATGGGACATTATTTTGTGGCATTGTAGCAACTGTTTTTTTTTTTTCAACCAATGTTACTTTTATAAACTAATAGGTTTCTTTGTATATGGTAACAGAAGTTGAAACTTCATGACACTGCCACTATGCTTCCATACATATATGCCATGTTTTAAAACTGCAGTCTAGTGGATATATGTTCTATATGATTTCAGGTAAAATGCTCAACTTTGCTCTAAATTCAGGCTTGATGTATCACCTATTACTAAGATGAAAGACCATGCTCCGATAATATTAATATTATTTATTCATGTAATCCCTTCATATTTCATGGCACTGTGCAAAGTAATAAAAAATTATATACCATATTTTTGGACCATAAGACGCACCTAGATTTAGAAGACAAAAACCAGGGTTAAAAAAATAAATACTAAACCTGGTGCATCCATGGTGAAGGGACATCTTGTGGATCTTCACCCCTCAATCCCCCTCTCCCAATTTGTGTACCTCTTGCATTCCTCTTGTGCTCTTTTCTGTCCCTCCTGTGTCCTGCTTTGCCTCTCTTGTGACCTCCTGTTTCTCCTATGCCCCCCTGTGTCCTCCGCTGTCCCCCTTTGTCCTACTGTTTCCTTCTCTGTCCCCCTGTCTCTCCTTTGTCCCGTGTCCTCCTGTGTCTCCTTTTTTTCCTCTGTGTAATCTTTTGCCTCTGTGTCTTCATCTGTCCCCTTGTGTCTTCCTGTATTCTTTGCTGTCCCCATGTGTCCCTTCTGTCCCCCGTGTTCTCCTTTAACCCTCTCCCTGTGTCTCTTGTGTCCCCCTGTGCCCTCCTTTTCCCCATATCTTCTGTCCCCATGTCCTCCTGTGATGTCTTTGTCCCCATGTCCACCTAGTAGATGATATACTGTATTTAACAATAAAGATTGGCAATTTACCATGAAGTATGGCAGGAGTTAGGTCCAGGGACAAGCTGCTGAGCAGAGCAGATGTACTGATTTCCTCCAAGTGCATGCCATGGCTCCAGCTCCATAGGACTCGCAGCAACCTTCAAACACCATGCAGCCAATCAGGTGGGGGCACTGCAATGAAAAATCAGCCAATCACCCGTCTGCTTTTCTAAGTCGAACTGATGGTCCCGTGGGTGGGACCACGACTCTATCATTGGTCAATCACTGCACTCGCTCAGTAGCAGCGAGTGCAGTTTGTTTAATGTCTACCAAACTTTACATGCACTGTCTGCACACTATAAAAGTTTAGTGAATCAGGGTCATAGTGTCTCACAAAACATACAACCATTACAGTTCCTTCTTCATTTAAAGTACGCGTGAACTGAGAGAGATATGGATGCTGCCATATTTCTTTCCTTTTAAACACTGCCAGTTACCTGGAAGTCCTGAAGATCTCTTTGGCTGCAGTAGTGTCTGAATTATACACCTAAAACAAGCATGCACCAAATGCAGTCAAACGCCAGTCAAACATCTGATCTGCATGATTGTCCAGGGTGTGTAGTTAAAAATATTAGAGGCAGAGTATCAGCAGGACAGCCAGACAATTTGCATCGTTTAAAAGGAAATAAAATATGTCTGCCTCCATTCCCCTCCCATTTTAGGTGTCCTTTAACTGGTATCTAAATTAATAGTAGGCCTGCACCACATATATGATACAGCTATTTATTTACAACTTTCTATGAGCAAGTTTCTTTATACATCTTTCTTTTCTATTGCATGCATTAATGCTATGTGTTTCTTAACAAAAATGTTATGTGCCTACCCAAAAATGATAGAACTAATTCATAGGAGCTTTTAAGGCTTTACAAATAATAATAACAATAGGAACAAAAAGATATATAATGAATTTACATCCCATTAAGATACTGAAATGACTGTCTGATAACAAGAATGTAGATTATTTTAGCATCATGACATTATCACATTGTTGGATAATGACAGAGGCTACATTGTCCTTTTCAGCTATCCCTTCAATCATGTTTTACTTGGATATGGAAGCTGGTTAGAGTCATAATTAATGAGTACCCCTTAACTTCAGTGTTACATAGATATCCTTTAATTTCCAATTGTTTGCTTTAAATAGCATGCTTTCATGCATAAGCCTACCATAATCTAGTTGTAGAAGAAATCTTGTCTGGTAATTGTATTTTTCTTAATAAGAGAACATTTCTGAAATACAAATGTTGACCCCCAGTCCTTTTATACTGCATATGGGATGTACTGTATACAGAGCACTAACAGGTTTTATATGATAAAAAAGCTACACGTTTCAACTTGTTTAAGCTGTAAACCCATATCCCAGTTTTTACTTTGTGATCATTTTGATTTGTGGTGAGTTGTTAAAATGGAGAAGGTGGTTTGGGGAGCCATGGGTAAGATGACAGATCTGCACATAGTAATCAAAACAGTATTGGTATACTGTATATGTAAAGACGTAGAAGGGAATGTAAACTGGAAAACAAATACAGACATTCATGAACTTCACAATCTCTCACCCTGGTCAGCTTGTTCATATTAGAGCCAGACTAATACAATATGCATACAGACATTTAATAAGGAGTTTTTTGGTCTCCCTTTAGCCCATGAACTTGCTGGGCGATCGGTAGCTACCAGTATTTATGAAAGGGAATCTAAAGTGAAAGGAACATACAGTTTGGGAGAAGAGAGTTGTTACAATGCTGATTTCCTGTTGGAAAACATTACTGTCCTGTCTGATGTAAAGTTCACCTGCCTTTAATTTTCTCTGAGTCACTGATCCAGACTAAATTATACAGATTAGGTCACTGGCTTAAAGCTCATTTCAAATGTGTGCCTCAGACACTACTGAAGTGAAAATATCAGCACAACAACCAGACAAGTAACATTTTTTTTAAATGGGCCAGCAATAATTGTTTTCGAATTACGCCCATTGGCGTGACGCGGTCGACAGGTGGTTAATAAAAAGCATTACCATATTTTGGTGGAAGTAAGTTTGACTTACTTATGTTCTAATTATTTTATCTATAAGAGCGCCTTAAAAAATTCAGCATATCTTTTCAGTTTGCAAGGGTAAAGGAGGTCATACATCAGGCGAATTGGCGGCAGATCAACCATCCAATTCAATTATAATAATCAAATTGGATGAAAATCATTGCCGCCAAGTGCAAGCCTGACCGAAAAAGTGACCAATTTTGGGATAGGAATTGGTTGCTCTGTCTAATGTGCGTGCTGCCAGATGTCGGGCCAAAGTTGCTTGGTCAGGTGTGCGGTGGTACGGCGCCGATTGCCGGAACGAGCGTCAAGACGACAAAACCCCTGCAACAATGTATAAATGTGCCTCCTGTGTGCATTTATACGTTACCTGTCCTGTCGCAGCCTCTGTGCGGTGTCCCGTAACCTCCAGGTGGCTATCCTTACACACTACTGGGGCATAACATTTGACGTCAAATGCTATGCGCCAATGTCAGACACTATGCACCAGTAGCACGTACAGAAAACTGGCCAAAGGTTACAGGACACTGCATGGATGCTGCAACAGGATAGGTAACGTATAAATGCACACACGGGGGGGGGCGGACATTTTTACATTAAGGCTAGATCGGCAGTGCCGGTGCAGCGGGTTTAGCCGATTCCCTGAAGATTTCATGTGGAAACCGGTAATATATGGGCAGAATCGACAAGAGAAAAATGTATCTCTAATCAGATTTGATTACAGATAAATTCGTACATTCGTCTCTTTGTCGATTCTGCCCATAATTGTTAGGTGTATGGCTACCTTAAGACGTTTTCTGTCCCTTTTACCAATTTGGAGAATGACCACCTTAGAAGACATCTGTATACCTGAGTATAGACAAGATAATAATCTCCACAAATACAAACCATGACCATAAGCAAGGAAAGCACCTCTGAATAAAGACGCAGCCTAACTCAGAGGTGCAAAATAAAATGTATATATATATGTATATATATATATATATATATATATATATATATATATATATATATATATATATATATATATATATACACACGCACACACACACACACACGCACACACACACATATACTGTGTATATATATGTATATATATATATATATATATATATATATATATATCTATACATACATACATACATAGATATACATGCAACTATACAATCAAAAACCCACAGTGCCCCACAGACCCCAGGATACCGCCCAAACTATCTGACTAACTGAAGCAGATATATATATACATTAAAAAAATTTGGTTTGTGCTGCTCACCCCTTGGTAATTTATTTATAACTTTCCCCTGTGAGCCTGCATGACCACGCCCACCTCTAGCACAGTTAAGCATATAAATGAGCGGTGCTCATAGTTCAGTTAGTAGCTAGTAGAAGGTGAGGTGTTTTTAATTTCATTTCTGCCATTTAGTTGACCCTTGGGCTTTTGGTATGGTTCCCACTAGAACGCTGATTAAAACTAGCATTTTTGCCTGGTTAGAGTAGGACTCACCAGATTGGGGACACTTTGGCGCAGTTGGTGAGTTTAAGCGCGTTAAAAGCGTAACCAAGAGCCCCTGTCACTGTTTTCCTGTTGTGTGCTGCAGCCCCTCTGTACTTATATATTTCTTATGGAGTCTGGGGACCTCCAGCGCTGCGTGCATGCTTTGCATAGAATTGCATAAAAAAAATTTGGTTTGTGCTGCTCACCCCTTGGTAATTTATTTATAACTTTCCCCTGTGAGCCTGCATGACCACGCCCACCTCTAGCACAGTTAAGCATATAAATGAGCGGTGCTCATAGTTCAGTTAGTAGCTAGTAGAAGGTGAGGTGTTTTTAATTTCATTTCTGCCATTTAGTTGACCCTTGGGCTTTTGGTATGGTTCCCACTAGAACGCTGATTAAAACTAGCATTTTTGCCTGGTTAGAGTAGGACTCACCAGATTGGGGACACTTTGGCGCAGTTGGTGAGCTTAAGCGCGTTAAAGCGTAACCAAGAGCCCCTGTCACTGTTTTCCCGTTGTGTGCTGCAGCCCCTCTGTACTTATATATATATAAGAAAAAATACGGGAGCACATATCAGACAATATATGTACAGTGTCACTAATATGTGTGTATGTATGTGTGTGTATGTATATATATCTATCTATCATGTTTCAGTATGCTACAAGTTTTTTATTACATAGTGAATTCTCTACCCTTCAGTCTGGGATTCCCACAGTGTCTCGGCATGTGACAGGCAGCTCCCTCCCCCCCTCAGCTTCACAAACTGCATCACATCAACAAAGCACACAGAGTCTGGAGGGGGGCGAGCGTAACTTCTATTCATTACAACAGAGGCAGCCCATTCCTCCCAGGGTCAACAAAGCTTGACCACATCCACACAGGTATAGGAACGTATATGATAGAAGATGTAAGGCTGAAAATTTTGTTACAGAGTCTCTTTAACTAGTTCCTACAAAACAGACATTTTCAATCATCCTGTTTCTACAATTTGCAGTGTAAAATAGACATTTTAAAAGGCTTTTTCGCAGGAGGGGGGGGGGGGGGTAAGAATACACCAACATGCACTTGCCTGCTTTCCGACACCAATCAGTGAGCAGGAAGTGGTTAAAAACATTTTTACTTTGAATTTTAAAATCAATTTTCTCAAAAGCTACAAGGTCTTTTTGTTTTTTTCTTTGTATGGGGGTGATAGTAGCATGTATGGTGGCTTTGCTCTTAACTACTAAAGTCAGCACAAAATTATGTGAAGGTACACACAATTGCAAAAGTAGGGTTCCTGATTATGGTTACAAACAAAATGAATTATGATTTGCTGAAACTTTGCATTAAGATTTTACATTGTAATTGTGAATTACAATGCACAATTACGATTATGCTAAATTTAAGCCCATCACCAATCACTCACACACAGTGACAGGCACAGAGTCAAAACTAGAATATCAGATAATACAGGGGAGGGGGAAACAACAATTTGAGATGTGGTTAAATTGGAATGAATTTTATACATTTACAGTGGCTTGCAAAAGTATTCGGCTCCGTTGAAGTTTTCCACATTTTGTCACATTACTGCCACAAACATGAATCAATTGTATTCGAATTCCACTTGAATTATCAATACAAAGTGGTGTACACGTGAGAAGTGGAAGGAAAATCATACATGATTTAAAACATTTTTTACAAATAAATAACTGCAAAGAGGGGTGTTCATAATTATTCAGCCCCCTTTGGTCTGAGTGCAGTCAGTTGCCTATAGACATTGCCTGATGAGTGCTAATGACTAAATAGAGTGCACCTATGTGTAATCTAAAGTCAGTACAAATACAGCTGCTCTGTGACGGCCTCAGAGGTTGTCTAAGAGAATCTTGGGAGCAACAACACCATGAAGTCTAAAGAACACACCAGACAGGTCAGGGATAAAGTTATTAAAAAATTTAAAGCAGGCATAGGCTACAAAAAGATTTCCAAAGCCTTGAACATCCCACGGAGCACTGTTAAAGCGGTCATTCAGAAATGGAAGGAGTATGGCACAACTGTAAACCTACCAAGACAAGGCCGTCCACCTAAACTCACAGGCCGAACAAGGAGATTGCTGATCAGAAATGCAGTCAAGAGGCCCATGGTGACTCTGGATGAGCTGTAGAGATCTACAGCTCAGGTGGGGGAGTCTGTCCATAGGACAACAAAGTTGGCTCTTATGGAAGAGTGACAAGAAGAAAGCCATTGTTAACAGAGAAGCATAAGAAGTCCCGTTTGCAGTTTGCCACAAGCCATGTGGGGACACAGCAAACATGTGGAAGAAGGTGCTCTGGTCGGATGAGACCAAAATGGAGCTTTTTGGCCAAAATGCAAAACGCTATGTGTGGCAGAAAACTAACACTGCACATCACTCAGAACACACCACCCGACTGTCAAATATGGTGGTGGCAGCATCATGCTCTGGGGTTGCTTCTCTTCAGCAGGGACAGGGAAGCTGGTCAAAGTTGATAGGAAGATGGATGGAGCCAAATACAGGGCATTCTTGGAAGAAAACCTCTTGGAGTCTGCAAAAGACTTGAGACTGGGGCAGAGGTTCACCTCACAGCAGGAAAACGGCCCTAAACATAAAGCCAGGGCAACAATGGAATGGTTTAAAAAAACATATCCATGTGTTAGAATGGCCCAGTCAAAGTCCAGATCTAAATCCAATCAAGAATCTGAGGCAAGATCTGAAAACTGCTGTTCACAAACGCTGTCCATCTAATCTGACTGAGCTGGAGCTATTTTGCAAAGAAGAATGGGCAAGGATTTCAGTTTCTAGATGTGCAAATCTGGTAGAGACATAACCTAAAAGACTGGCAGCTGTAATTGCAGCAAAAGGTGGTTCTACAAAGTATTGACTCAGGGGCCCGAATAATTACGCACACCCCACTTTGCAGTTATTTATTTGTAAAAAATGTTTGTAATAATGTATGATTTTTGTTCCACTTCTCAGATGTACACCACTTTGTATTGGTCTTTCACATGGAATTCCAATAAAATTGATTCATGTTTGTGGCAGTAATGTGACAAAATGTGGAAAACTTCAAGGGGGCCGAATACTTTTGCAAGCCACTGTACATATACTTGTCGGAACTCATATAAAATATAGGACATTTTACTACAAACACATTCCTACTACTCACACGTATGAAGTGGCCACTTAAAGATAGGTCCAGCCTGCTGACCCTCTGGCTATCTGTGGTGTCCTGTTGTCTGGCATCATGTAGCCTGCAATAGGTACACCCACCACACACACACTTCAATTGCTATCCTGAATCCTGCATGTAAGCTCATTAGCTTTACTCTGTGTTGAATTCTCAATATCCAGTCTTTTTCTCCTATTATCTTTCTCCGTGTCCCAGACAGGGAAGAAGACCATATGCAGAAAATTAGCATGCTAATCATCTGAGATAAAGGGAGCACAGAGGGATAGTGAATGAGAAAAGCCAGAGAAGGTAGAAAGTAGGCTGAAAACCCAGCAAACTGGCCAAAGTCTCTGACTCAGATCCAGCTGTGACAATCTTAGGAAATTGAGATTCTAAATTTTCAATGCAAACTGACAAATTAACTTAATAAAACATATGTAGCCTCCAGGGTCGGATTTACCATAAGGCATGGTAGGCACGTGCCTACAAGCACCTGCTTATGAAAAGGTGGCTCAAACCCCTCCCCTAGTGCCTCCCTCCTTCCTTATGCAGAGTATTGAGTGAATTGCAAATGAGGTTACTCACCCTGCTCTTGGCATTCCACTGATGAGATCTTCCTTCAGTAGGGGGCACCTCTGATTACTTTATATTGAAGGTACCTGTGGCTACCTAATGGTAAGGGACACCTGTATCTATGACAGGCAAGGTAAGTAAGTGAGAAGTGACAACTGGGCCAGCCAGTACACTTGTGGTGTGCTTCAGCAGGGTTTGTAGATTCATGGAGGGTGAAGTCTAGGGTGCCAGGACATCTGTGCCTATTGGCTCCTATGATGTAAATCCGGGCCTGGTCGCCTCAATAGAAAAGGACAATCTTATGATCATTCATAAGGATATCATAACATTTCTTTATAGATTTGTTGGTTTAGAATATTACATTAAATACTTGTCTCCATATTTTCATTTTTTAGATTAGGATGCTTTATACTTTTCTGTTTCTAACTGTATGTTTAACCTTGTGATTATGTGAATCTGATTTATTCTCAAATCAATATCCTTACAGATCAGTTAAATGGGTATAGCCATACGGTCCCATTTATATCTTCTGAGGGACAAACAGCATGGAATACCATGCTTCATTAATGGTACTTCTCTTACCAGCTGGCTAAGAAATTGTGACAATGAATCATGCGTATTATGGTTTTTTTCCCTCTTCAGTTGTAATGTTAAGAAACATTTAGGAACAGCTGGAACTCTCTTCCTTAAATTACAAGCATTTAAGTTCTTGATTTTCTTAAATGGGTTAATAATGAAATTTGCGGGAGATTTCCAATGTGAAAATAAAATGATAATTTCTTTATTAGCGTTTTTATCAACAGAGCATTTCATATTAGCACTTTCAAGAGTCCACTTCCTTCAATTTCCTTGCATCCAATCACAAACCCATATCAAAAATAAATATAAAGCAAACAGCAGTTAAAGTTAGACTTTTTTTTTTAACAAAAATGTTCTTAATCGTGTAACTTTTAGGTAAATGCTTCCAATCCACCATTTTTATGAATAGTAAATATAAAATTTCATTTTTAAGAATGGAAATGAGTTGTTGATAGAAATAATAATATGTCTTTTTAATGATATTTTAGTTGCATCAAAAATAACAGACCTAAAAATAAGTTTGGATGCCTTCGTTTTTGGATAATGAGGACTCTTTATGTATTTGTTTCTTTATTTCTTTGCTTATTTTAGAAGTCAGAAAATAACATCATGATCTTCCTAATCATCATCATCACCATCAATCTCCATTAGCATTTCCCATTACTAGAGCGCTGCTGATGGGAAATAAAAGCCCACGTCTAGGCATAGAGTGGTATAAGTTCTGTAAACAGCTAATGTTGAATAAATCACTTTTAAAGAACTTGGGAAAGATCTTCAGCCATTGCTTGCAGCACAGACTTTCAGAGCTGCAAGCAGCAGTCTATTCAGACAGCAACATCTGTGCCACACCACTTGCAGTCTCACATGCCATAAAGCCTCAGCAGTAGTTTGTGGTTAAAAGGGGCACTAGGGTGCAAAATTGTAAAATGTAAAATATGTGCAAACATAAACAAATAAGAAGTAAGTTTTTCCCACTGTAAAATGAGCCATAAATTACTTTTCTCCTATGTTGCTGTCACTTACGGTAGGTAGTAGAAATGTGACAGAAGCGACAGGTTTTGGACTAGTCCATCACTTCATGGGGGATTCTCAGGGATTTATTTATTTTCAAAAGCACTTAGTGAATGGTAGTTGCTTTGTCCAACTGCCAAAAAACTGTGTAGCAAGCTGGACAGCATCATTGTTTAAATCCTTTTTAGGGAATATCCTTATAAAGAATAAAAGCCTTGCTGAGAATCCCCTATGAAGAGATGGACTAGTCCAAAACCTGTCACTTCTGTCAGAATTCTACTACCTACTGTAAGTGAAAGCAACATAGGAGAAAAGTAATTTATGGCTCATTTTACTCTGGAAAAAAAAACATACTTCTTATTTATTTTTGCACATATTTTAAATTTAACAATTTTTTGCCATAGTGCCCCTTTAACACCTTCAACTGAGTTGCTTCAAACCACATGATCACATTTTAAGAAGATTGTTTGTTTAGCAGCCTTGATCCATACAGAGAATGTAACATTAGGTCACACTGTAAAAATAGGGTAAAATATTCCACTAAAACATAATTATGTTCATCCATGGGCTCTATTCACAAAACTTCTCATAAATGACTAATGTATCACCTATTTATAAAAATAACCTCTCAGCACATTTACAAGCAAAATAATCACTCAAAGTAAGTTGTTCCTGATTAACTTCATTTCAATATTACTTTTCTTACCTTAACCACTTAAAGAGAATCTGTATTGTTAAAATCGCACAAAAGTAAACATACCAGTGCGTTAGGGGACATCTCCTATTCCCCTCTGTCACAATTTCGCCGCTCCCCGCCGCATTAAAAGTGGTTAAAAACAGTTTTAAAAAGTTTGTTTATAAACAAACAAAATGGCCACCAAAACAGGAAGCAGGTTGATGTACAGTATGTCCACACATAGAAAATACATCCATACACAAGCAGGCTGTATACAGCCTTCCTTTTGAATCTCAAGAGATCATTTGTGTGTTTCTTTCCCCCCTGAGGGGGGAGTGCATAGCACAACCACAACACTGAAGAACTTGGCAGCCTTCCAGACACAGGCTGACAAGTCTGACAAGGGAAAGATACATTGATTTATTACAGAGACTGTGATAGTACAAAGTGCTGCAGTAAGCCAGAACACATTAGAATAGCTTTTGGAACTTGTAGGATGATAAAAAACAGGATGCAATTTTTGTTACGGAGTCTCTTTAAGCCCGAAGGGTTGAAATTTTTTTACATCCGAGCAACTTTCACCCCCCATTCATTTGCCAATAACTTTATCACTACTCATCACAATTAATTGATCTATATCTTGTTTTTTCCGCCACCAATTAGGCTTTCTATGGGTGGTATATTTTGCTAAGAGCCACTTTACTGTAAATGCATTTTAACAGGAAGAATAAGAAAAAAATGGAAAAAATTCATTATTTCTCAGTTTTCAGCCATTATAGTTTTAAAATAATACATGCCTCCATAATTAAAACTCACGTATTGTATTTGCCCATATGCTCCGGGTATTTCACCGTTAAAATTATGTCCCTATTACAATGTATGGCGACAATATTTTATTTGGAAATAAAGGTGCATTTTTTCCGTTTTGCGTCCATCACTGTTTAGAAGCCCATAATTTATTAAATCATATTGATATACTCCTTTGACATGCATATTTAAAAAGTTCAGACCCTTAGGCAACTATTTATGGTTTTTTTTTATTTTTATTATTGTATTTTTTTTTTTTAATTTAAACTTGTATGTGGGTATTTTTTGGTGTGGGAGGTAAACAGGGTTTTTTGTAATATATTTATATGTTTATTTGTAAAACTTTTTTTTTTAGGTGTAATTTGCTATTTGGCCACAAGATGGCCAGAATCAAAAAGTCCTGGGAGCGATCGATCTCGCTCCCAGGCAGAAGAAAGGAGACCAGAGCTCAGAAAAGCCGCAGCGTCTGAAGAGACGCTGTCGGCTTTTCTCCGGGGGGGTCCGATCAGCGAAAGGGATTTATAATCCCTTTCACTGATCGGTGGGCTAGCGGCCAGCAGCGGGGGCGCGCACGGGGGGGCCCGCGGGAGCGCGCGCGACCCGCGGGAGTGCGTGCAGCCCAACTGGACGAGAAATCTCGTCCAGTTGGGCTTAAGTGGTTAGTTATATTATATTTTTTTCTCTTTGAGAGCTTAAAAAAGTAACACAGATAAGGTGAGAAAAGGAAAACGGGTGAAAAAGATTTGCAAATGATGCCCTATAAGTTCATTAGTTAAATAGTTAGGTGGGGAAGCCAGGCAACAAGCATGTGCACAGCTGGCACATCTAGTATCTTCTACTCACCTCCCACAGCATCTTATTGCAGCTTGTAGTTAGCTGAAAAGTTAACTATGGAAGTATTAGATGTCATGACATATTATTCATTGCACATATGAATGTGATATTTACCTGCCAAGCACCAATGAAAAGCTAAAAGAATGGATGATGGATGAAGGAGGGCCCCTGGTGGGCCCCTCTGGTCCAGGAGCCCCAGTGTGGTTACAACCTCTGCATCCCCTATTGCTACACCACTGCCATTATAATCTGCAGGTAACTTAGCTTACTGTCATGATAACTTAAGGTTTACCATAGTGGAAAACAGAAGAAAAATATAGTTGCTTCTGACTATAAAACAGATAAATGAAACAACTCCTTTCAGTTTAAGGGGTGGACACAGAGTATGTTTGGGTATATATTTTTGACTAGTGGGAAATCCAGTCACAGAAATGAGGGTTTATGGTGCAATCTGATCACTTTGGATTCAGAAAGGTCAAATAAGCACTCCCACTCCAACTACTTGATATAATGGTCTTTTTAGTTCTGAATACACGCGGGCTCAGCATGTAAAAGTAAGAAGTCAATAGAACACACAGGTGTTTATAATATTTTATACATTTTATACTAAAAAATGTTAAGGTTTCTACTTTGGCATTCTTCACCATCAGCAATATTAATGGTAGTATGGATCCTTTTTTGTTGATAGAAGACTTTGCTATTTGCTGCCTTCTGTCTTGTTTGAACAGGATCTGAAGGAAGGTTTGTTCCCATTCGACTTCTACATTCAATGAGCTGGCTGTGATTGGATCTTCCTCTAGCTACAGACTCAGCCAAATTTCCCTGCCACATGGCCTGGCCAACTACGTAAAATTGGATAGCATCTCAGACTCTACCAGGCAAGGCGATGTACTATGGTAGGACCGAGCCATGGAAATTGAACCTGTTTAAGTTGATCCTTTAAGGTGGAGAGTCCATTACATATGTGGTGTGGTGAGGTGTGTGTGTGTGTGTGTGTGTGTGTGTGTGTGTGTGTGTGTGTGTGTGTGTGTGTGTGTGTGTGTGTGTGTGTGTGTGTGTGTGTGTGTGTGTGTGTGTGTGTGTGTGTGTGACAATAAGATGCTGTGGAAGGTGAGTAGAAGAGACTGGATGGGCCCAGTGGTACCCATCCATCATGTGCTTGTTGCCTGGCTTCCCCATTCAACTATTTAACTAATCCCATCCTAAATTCTAAATTATATAATTATGGGAAGTAGCAGAGAAAAACCTGTATGAGATTGAAACAAGTTCCCAACCCTTTGTGCATGTGTAACCCAGAACAAGCTCTGTGCTGCAATTTATAAATTATATATTATTTATAGACATCACTAAGGAGATAAAGGGATCCCTAAGTGATATAGGAATCTCTTTACCTCCTTAGTGATGTCTATTAATAGTGTTATAACATTTAAAATTTAGCATCCTCATGGTGGTGGTCCAAGTGACTTTATATGGGGGAAGTTGAGAGTGCACATGGCAAGGTTATGTTCTTCAAGCAAATAATATGTAATACAGATAAAATGAAAAACAAAGAACCAAACAAAACAAAAAACAAAGAAACAAAAGACTGTAAAATAAAAACATTTACCCTTAAAGCGGATCCGAGATGAAAAACTAACTATAACAATTAACTTGTCTATATATCTCATCTAAAGTTTTGATAGTGTACGCAGCAAATCTAGCTGCAAACAGCTTTAATAGAAAATGATTATTTCTTCCTGTGATACAATGACAGCAGCCATGTTTTTTGTAAACATTACACAAAGGCAGGCTTATCTGCATCTTGAGCACTCAGCCTGTGAAAAAAACCTAATCCTCCCTCCTCCTCTCTGCCTCTGAAATCAATGGCTAGTAACACCTCCTCCCCCTCCTGCCCAGACTGAGCTCCCATAAGCCCTTGCTACTGCCAAGGCTCTCTGAAAACCTGTGGGCATGGTTTATTTAGTTTATAGGGAATTAGAGTATTAAAACAAAAACAAAAAAGTATTTGGCTTGAGGAATTATGCAATGAGTAAAAAGTTAACCTCGGATCCACTTTAATCCTATAAATGGTCTCTTTTATCTACTTACCTGGGTGGGGTCGTTCTTTGGCCATCCCTTATTAACCCTCCTGGCGGTTTGCTAAAAAATCGCCAGGGGGCAGCAAATCTTTTTTTTTAATTTTTTTTTTTTTTTCATGTAGCGAGACAAAGTCTCGCTACATGATAGCCGCTGCTCAGCGGCATCCCCCCAGCCCCTCCGATCGCCGCCGGCGATCGGCGATCAGGAGATCCCGTTCAAAGAACGGGATCTCCTGGAGGGCTTCCCCCGTCGCCATGGCGACGGGGCGGGATGACGTCACCGACGTCAACGACGTCGTGACGTCATAGGGGATTCCGATCCACCCCATAGAGCTGCCTGGCACTGATTGGCCAGGCAGCGCACGGGGTCTGGGGGGGGGGGGGGCGGCTGCGGCGCGACGGATAGCGGCGGATCGGCGGGTAGCGGCGGCGATCGGGCACTGCACGCAGCTAGCAAAGTGCTAGCTGCGTGCAGGAAAAAAAAATTATGCAAATCGGCCCAGCGGGGCCTGAGCGGTGCCTTCCGGCGGCATAGCCCGGGCTCAGCTCGGGCTTACCGCCAGGAAGGTTAAGCAAGCGACCAGACAGCATAATAAATTCCATACTTTTAGATTGTAACCCTGTTTGGCAGGGCCATCTTCCCTATATGCTCTTTTCCCCCACCATATTGACTCGAGACTTGTCTGCTATATTAATCCCTACATTGCTGCACCACAATTTTGCGTACCACTGAAATCTATAATGTCCCTGTGTAAAATTGTTGCTGTCTCTCTAATGTGTGCAGTGCTGCGTAATATGATAGCACTTAATACATTTTATAAATACATTTTTTTAAATAATAATAATAATCCTATTATCCAACTTTTTAAGGGGGACATACTAGGGCAGGGGCGTAGCAATAGGGGTTGCAGAGGTTGCGACCGCATCGGGGCCCTTGGGCCAGAGGGGCCCCGAAGGGCCCTCCCTCAACTACAGTATTAGCTCTCTATTGGTCCTGTGCTCATAATAATCACTTCTATAGATACTTTGAATAGTGGTAATCATTAACAAACTGTTCCCCATCCCCTTCTTGCACCTCTGACACTGTAGTAGCCATTGGCAGGTTTTGGTGTGCCATATTAATTGTTATGTATAGAGTGCTTGGGGGGCCCCATTGTAAAACTTGCATCGGGGCCCACAGCTCCTTAGCTACGCCACTGTACTAGGGTGAGGAAAAACACCTTGTCCTCTGCTGGTAACCACTATAATAATTTCCTGGAGCAATTATCTCCATCCATAGCACAGGCTGGGAAATATTCAATGAATTCAATAAGTGATATTACAGGTTGCTAGCATGTCAATGTATGAAAACCAGCTTGCTTTGCATAGTGAACCCACACGCAATATTTTTTTCCTGGTCATAAATTAAGCCATGCACCACAGCATTAGTAAATCAGCTCCACAGACTGCAAAGATTTGAAAACTTCATTATCAGTTAAACAGTGTACTTTCATACCATTGTCTCAGTACATCATCCTCATCTCAGACCTCTTACATTAACCACTTCTGGACGGCGGTGATTAAAATCTATGCTCTGTTTTGATGCTGTTATTTCTGACAGTTATTCACCTCACCGCCGCACGTTTTTGCCGCTCTTGGCACTCCCACCGATGGCGTCACTCTCTGCCCACCGCAGCTCACTCGCCCTGCTGTCTTTATGATGGCAGAGCTATTTGAGCCGTTCAGCAGCCGATTTCATTGGCTCCTGACCCTGTCATCAATGAAAGCAACTCCCATTGCCTTACATTGATCACACTGTCAGGAGCCAATGAAATTGGCTCCTGACTGGCTCACAGAGCTCTGCCATCATAGAGATGGCAGAATGGGTGGCCAGAGGCGATGGGTGTGTGGCGTGAACAGTGGTAGCGGTGGGTATGCGCGGCGATTTGTTGTTATGCTCCGGTTTCTGGTACTAGCTGTCTCTAATCCATAAGGGGGCAGAGACTGCTGGTACTGAAGGGGTTAAAAACGTGAAATTAGCAGTAGCAGTGATACTTTTGTGTTATTTAGCATGTCCCATGAACACATATTTCAGATTTGTGACAAGGTTAATTTTACACTTTTGCAGGCAAGCACCACAATGGCACTAATGTACAGTCAGGGAAGAAGACGGTACAATATGTAAATATCATGTGGAAGTGGGAATTTCTTTCCTAGCATAGAGCAGATTCCCTGTCTACAACCATCTTCTTTTTTCCTGCAGGGGTTACTTCTTTGGGACACAGACTGAAGCTATTGTTCCTCCCTATTCTGTGACAGAGCATTTAGTAATCTTTGCACTCTCTCATTGTTTTAAAAAAAATCCATGAGTGACCCTTTTATCACCATACCCAGGTACACATTGATAAATTAACAATAATGATAGTACTAATAATAATAATAATAATAAACACTGGTGTTTTATTTAGCCTTTACATAAAGACTATAAATATAGCATGGGAATGGCGAAATACATTTTTTTGTTTACTAACCAGGAACATGGAGGTAAGAGCTCTAACATGGAGACTCTGCTCAGCTTTAGTGCAGACCACACAAAGTCAAACTCTCAGCCAAGGGAGGTGTTTGGGGGAGTCAAGTAATTTGTGCACACAAGAAAGACTGTGCCTTGTAAAAACAGGAACTAATGAACTCACGGTCTATTGTAACTTGCGGACAAAACCCAATTACTGCTGGAGTAGATCCTCTCCTATTCAAATTTAAGTCCAAACAAACAAAATGAGGGGATTTGGCTCACTGTTTATTCAACAAGTAATTTGTAAACAATTAGAATTTGCATATAGAAAAATGGACAGACTGGCTACCCTTTAAAAATTCCTTCTAGACAAGGGATGTCCAAATGGTGGCCCATAGGCCGCATTCAGCTCTCGAGAGCTCTTGTTTTGGCCGGTCTGTTTGAAGTGTAATTTTGCTTCCTCTCACTTCTTCTTCCATACCCACCTCTTTCTTTCTGTGTTCCAAAGCCAGGACATCGCTACTCTGCCCCCTCCAGACCAAGACTTTTAGGAACATGACAAATAGTTAGTAATGATAGATTGGAGAAGTTTAAACACACATATTCAGCTTGAATATGTTGTATTTTAATATTGATCCTACTATTAAATGAAGTTGTAAACAGTGTGAGGGAAAGTTAAACCCTCTCTTGAATTTTTGAATCTTCACCTGGGACACTTATCTCCCTTACTTAGCAGTTATAAATTAACTATTTCCTCTTTTCTTTAACCTAAGTTGGGTTTTTAATCAATTTTCATCTGGTTTTAACAGGGAAATAGTTTGTAACATGAAATATTCATGTTCTTTATGAATTACGCCCTAAGAATAATGTTTCACAAATTTGAGTTGTATTTCTACATACATTTGACTGCTACTTTCTTTGCAAACACTCTTAAACTAACTATATTTTAAATATTCTGTCCAGATTCCAATTTCACCAATAAAATTGCATCAAATATAAAAAATGACAACATGCTAAATTATTAGGAAATATATGCAAATTTAGGCAATTAGCTAAATCCATCCATGGCCGGGTACATATTGTAGGTCATTGTTAATTAGTACAACACTTAGTATGGCATATATTCAGGTCAGAAGTCAAGGCAATGTTACAGTGAATTTTGCTAAATTATTTTTTCAGAATGCAAAATAACTTGCAGTAACTAGAAGCGTGCCAGTTTAAAGACAATTTTTAATTGTCTGCAACTTATAAGGTGCAAACAAAATATATTTGATGCACATATATTATTTATTCCATTCACATTTGCTAATTAGTTCATTTGTCTCAAATATCAACATTTACAAATAAAAAAATGGCAATTTCATATGTTAACAGAAAATTCACCATATAATGTATACTAGCAGCTGCCATCATATCAGAACTTATCACACACACGCACACACGCACGTATGCACGCACACACACACACACACACACACACACACACACACACACACACACACACACACACACACACACACACACACACACACACACACACACACACACACACACACACACACACACACACACACACACACACACACACACACACACACACACACACACACACACACACACACACACTTGATTCTTTTAACAGGAAGTATAGATTTATGTAGTAAATCACTTGAAACAAATAACAAGAAGGAGGGTTGTCCAAGGCAATATAGGAACTGAAGGAGGCGCTCAAAATGTGTATTAAACTTGTGTTTATCAAAAAGTAGCAACACGCAACATGTTTCAGGGTTTCCCCCTTCCTAAGGTGTACAAACAACCTTGACACACAGCAAAGTTATGAACAATAGTGCCCATGCCCATAATCAGGAGACCCACCCCCTTGGTCAGCTGACCAATGTTACTTCACTTCCAGTCCATGTTAACCCCTCAGGGTAAGTCCAAAAATCTTACAGGGCACTACACACAAAGGATGTCTATCCACATAAACACACCTTTGTAAACATAAGAGTCAGCAAACAATAGGTAGATATACCAATATACATCAATATAGACAGTCAATAATATTGACATGCAAAAACTCACAGACCAGGGATTTTATTTGTTCACTCTCTCCAACCACCTATCAACCAACCAATAACATGTCAGCAGGACATGGGAGGGGGTGGGATGGGGGCAAGAGATGACAAATTGTTCTTTACAAAAAGCACTTAAGACTGAACATGTCACTCATGTCGCTCAGGGCTACGGTGTCTAATCTCATCCATCTGGCTTCTCGTTGTAATAACAAGGCACCAGTCTGCAGGTTCCACCAACACCATCTGACTCCCCTGTCACAATATGACTTCAAAACAGTCCATAAGCAATGAGCAGATATGGAATAGGAGGAATGATGATGTATTCCAATGAATTATTTCAAGAGAAGAATAAGCAAACTCCACACCTAACATAAGTAACCCTCCTCACACAGCTCACATTACTCTTATCATGTCTTTCACACAAATGTTTATGGAAAGGTCTAGCTTCAGCCAGCCTTACTTGCTGTGAAGCCATTATATGAGCTAAGTAAACAAGCCTACATACAAACTTCAGTACATCTCCCATAGTCACCAATCATCAGGAGTAAGAATAGTAAAAGATCCCAGTAACACAGCTCCTTACATTTGAAAAAAAAACAAAAACCAAAAAATAAAACTACACAATAAGCATAGTACATTTCAAAAACAAACTGTAGGAAGATCCAGGCTCTGCTGTTTGGCACTGTGCCAAACAGACTTACTAGGCTAAAAACACCATTGTACTTTACACTATGTCTCTCCTGAAATGTTTGACAAAGCAAGTCGCAAAAAAAAAGACAAAGCTTTCCAAATAGAAGAGGAAAAGGAAAGCAACATGAACATGTGATGCCTTCCCTTGCTAACCAAAAAGGAGCACTGGCACCTCCAAAGAGGGGTTGCTCCGTCTTCAGAAGCACTCAGGCTCCTGAAGACTATGTACATATATATATATATATATATATATATATATATATATATATATATTATTTTTTGCACCATGCGCTTTAAAACAAACAAAAAAAAAAATGCCATGTTGTCCCTCATCATAATCCCAGCCTAACAAGTTGTCTTAATAGTTTTTTGTTTTACTGTTTTTTTAATTCTAATTTAACCTAAATTATGTTATCATGTATCTGTAATGATCGCTGCTGCAGCAGGTGTTGCTGGAAGTAGTAGTGCTGCAGCTCAGGCAGTTCTGATGTCTTTCCATGCAAGCTGCATAGCTTTGTCTGTCTTTCCCTGATGTCAGCTTGTGACTGATTATCATTCACCTGTGTGGGAATCTGCATGTCTGCTCCCATTGGATGACCTCAGTATAAAGATCTGCTTCCTGCAGAGTTTCCTTGGGTTTTCATAGCTTCAGTTTAAGCCTGTCTTGCTGTCGCTTCAGCCCTCGATCGTGTTTCTTGTTCTAAAGATACTTTGCTGGTCTTTGCATCATATATTGGTTCATTGCCAATATATATGCATACCAGCACGTTTATTATTTTCCTTGTATTTGTGTTACGTTGATACATCAGTGTCGCTGATGTATACGTACACGAACTGTTTATATCCTGTGTGCAGTTAGTCAGCTTTCCAGCACGTTTTGGTAGGTTGCGCGTACCGTGACCACCCGTGCTGAGGTAGTTACCCTGCTCCTGGTTCTGTTTGTGGATTGCGTTCATCTCTGCGAAGAGATAACGAATCCTTCTGAATCCTGTTCTGTTACCGTTTGTGGATTGCGTTCATCTCTGCGAGGAGATAACGAATCCTTCTGAATCCTGTCCTGTTACCATTTGTGGATTGCGTTCATCTCTGCGAAGAGATAACGAATCCTTCTGAATCCTGTTCTGTTACTGTTTGTGGATTGCGTTCATCTCTGCGAAGAGATAACGAATCCTTCTGAATCCTGTTCTGTTACCGTTTGTGGATTGCGTTCATCTCTGCGAAGAGATAGCGAATCCTTCTGAGTCCTGTTCCCTGTATTACTCCAGTCCTAGTCAGCGTTCCTGCTTATGTCGTATATCGGTTCATTGCCGATATATACATATGTTAGTCAGACGTTACAAATAGTTTCATTGATAGCTGTAATTGTAATACGCTAGGAAAACATACTTATTGTATATTTGTCTGTGTTACGTTCATCTATCTTGATCCTGCTATTTCCTGACTATCCTGTCCTGTCTTTGTGAGGCACGCCATCGCTGCAATCGCATTGGCTGCCTCATTCCAGTCTGTCTTGTTTTGGACGCTTGCTGTCGCTAAGTAGCCGCTAGCTAGCAAGCGTTCATTCTGTCTACCTGTCCTGATCTCCTCAGTTCTGGTTTATGCGCTCAGCGCTACTTTGCGCTGAGACGTTATAACGAAAGCATTGTTTGTGGCTGTCAGATCTGCACCGGCTCTGTGCGCCACAATCTCCTATTGGAGTCAGTCCTCCCCTCCACTATACTAGGGATAGCCTGTTTCCTTGTGCTGGTGTGTGTACCTCCTCCACGCCAGCTCATGCGTTGCATGCTGACTGTGGAGAATACACCACCAAGCCTTACAGTATCCCTATGTTATCTAATTATTTTACTACTAAAAGGGTGTTCTTAAAATCTGGGGTTACAAGCCTGAACAGGGAATGACCACAGTTTGCAATAATACAGACACCAAGACAAGGAAATATTGTGCAAAGCAATAATGTGGAAAAATGTACATACAAGAATAACAATGCAAATTACGTACAGACCACATACATAGCATGCTATATTTAGGGCATCACCAAACAAAGCAGGACATGCAGTATACACTCTGACTATCTAACTGTTTAAAAGGCTAATAAACAGGGAATATATGATATATCTATCTCTCTAAACATATAATACATACACTTATATAATCATGCACACATAATTAAGGGAGCAGGCAATAAGCGGGAGTCACAACAGAATACCAGGGTCAACAACAGATTAGCAGATACAGGCAAGAGGGTCTGAGCCCACTGACGCAGTTGTGTCCGCTTTTCAGTTACACAACAATGTTAGAGATGCTAAAAAGCAGACAGAAGCGGATACAACTGCGTCAGTTGACTCAGGCCCTAAAGAAAGGAAGTCCTTAAATAGATTATGCATATTTACCAACAGGATGCAGCTGGTGGTGTGATCCTGCTGAAAGTTCTCTTGGAGCCATCTGCAGTCCAGATAGAGAACTATGAGTCCTTGCAAAGACAGTAAAAGGCCACTTGGTGGTAGACAGTGGAAGTCCAGGGCTGTGAGGAACAGAATAAAGCCACCTGCTGGTGGACAGTGGAAGTTCAGGGCAGTCCAAGTTAATACTGCCACCAGCAGGAGGGAAATGACAGAACACAGTTCATGATATCATATTTAAGAGACCTCCCCCAACATTTCCTCTGTTCTGCCAAATTACTTCTGCGATGCTGAGAAGGAAGTCCCAGCCAAGCATGAGCAACATTAAAACTTACAACAGGGCTTTCCATTAGTTTGGACCAGAAACAATATTCCCTAAGAAGAAGAATTTTGGCAAGATAAGTGGGCCAATGAGGACCCAAGGTGAAAAATGTAAAGACATTTTACATTGCAGCTGCCACCTATTCGCACTCTCCTAAAGGAGGGAAAGGTGACAGATATCTCCACATAAGACCCAAGGTGAAAAATGCAAAGGTATTTTATGTTGCAGCTCCCATCTATTTGCACTCTCCTAGACGAGGGAAAGGTGAACGATATCTCAACATATCTATCTCCCAGGTACCAGAGGGAGGAATTATTTCCATTCCCTTATTCCATCGCTTCCCCTAATATTACCAGCCATAAGGTTGATACCGTTCAGGTAGTAGAGCCACATGCTGGTCAGCTCAAACATTCTGCCAACCACAGTATGCATGGGCAAAGGGATGGAGATGTGTGTGTGTGTGTGTGTGTGTGTGTGGGGTGGTGGGGGGGGGGGGGTGGAGGGCATAGTAGTCTTTAAAAAAAATGTAAAATTTACCAAAAACATTAAGTAGAAACTAATCTAGAATCACAGATGCAGTAGGGGATAAGTCATGTATACATAAGGAAGCTGCATAAACCAATACGAAAAGCAATACAAGTAGTCATGCTATACATTTGAAAACTGCATTCTAGTGTTCAAACCAATTATTCTAAGTACAAGGTGATTTTTATATGGCATAGGCAATTAGGTATTACAAGTACAAAAATGACAACTGAATCAGCCAGTAAACTGTGTGCAGTGCAGGAGAATAGAAAGTGTGTATAGCTGCAGTTGATTTGGACCCTAGGACAGGTGAGATAAAGAAAAGATAACTCATAAGATAGGTTTTACACAGGAGGGCTTTACTCCGCTAAGTACGGACTGTTGCTTCAGATGCAGATACTGTCACAAGTGTTGTAATTATACACTATGTACAGGGTTGATACATAATGGGTATGAACATAATTTCCATTATGGCATTGAATTAACCAGTTCAGCCTTCACTCGTTTTCACTTTATGCATCCGAGCAATGTTCACCTCCCATTCATTAGCCTATAACTTTATCATTACTTATCGCAATGAACTGATCTATATCTTGTTTTTTCCGCCACCAATTAGGCTTTCTTTGGGGGGTACATTTTGCTAAGAGCTACCTTACTGTAAATGCATTTTAACAGTAAGAATAAGAAAAAAAAATGAAAAAAATTCATTATTTGTCAGTTTTCGGCCATTATAGTTTTAACCACTTTACCCCCGTGCGTACGTATTTCTCCGCCCCTTTTTCCATCCTTTAACAACCAGGGACGGAGAAATACGTACTTTCCGCGTTCCCGACGCTGTCCGCGCTCCCGCTCATAAACACGCCGCCCGCCGCTAGTAAACACGCCGCCGCCTGCTCGCCCAGAGATCAATGAACGGGAAAATCCATTCCCGTTCGTTGATCTAAGCCCCGCAATGATCCGCTGCTCTCCTATGGGCAGCGCGATCATTGTGAGAAAAAACTCACGTGTCCAGCCTCCTTATATTTCCTCCAAGCTTCCGGAAGGAAGCTTGGAGGTCGCATTAAAACAAAAAGTTACTGTGGCCATCTTGTGGCCAAATAGTAAACTACACCCTACACATTTTTTACATACAAATAAATGACTTTTACACATAAAATTAACTCATTACCTCCCACACTCCCCATTTTTTTTTTTTTTTTGTAATTAAAAAAAAATTTAAAAATTTACAATTAAAAAAAAATACATAAATAGTTACCTTAGGGACTAAACTTTTTAAATATTTATGTCAAGAGGGTATAACACTGTTACTTTATAAACTATGGGCTTGTAATTAGGGATGGACGCAAAAATGAAAAAAATGCACCTTTATTTCCAAATAAAATATTGGCGCCAAACATTGTGATAGGGACATAATTTAAATGGTTTTATAACCGGGACAAAAGGGCAAATACATTTCATGGGTTTTAATTACAGTAGCATGCATTATTTAAAAACTATAATGGCCGAAAACTGAAAAATAATTATTTTTTTCCCCACATTTTTCCTATTTTCCCATTAAAACACATTTAGAAAAAAATAATTCTTGGCATAATGTCCCACCTAAAGAAAGCCTAATTGGTGGCGGAAAAAACAAGATATAGTTCATTTCATTGCGATAAGTAATGATAAAGTTATAGACGAATGAATGGAAGGAGCGCTGAAAGGTGAAAATTGCTCTGGTGCTCAGGGGGTAAAACCCCTCAGTGGTGAAGTGGTTAAAATAAAACATGCCTCCATAATTAAAACCCAAGTATTGTATTTGCCCATATGTCACGGTTATTTCACCGTTTAAATTATGTCCCTATCACAATGTATCGCGACAATATTTTATTTGGAAATAAAAGAGCATTTTTTCTGTTTTGCATCCATCACTATTTACAAGCTTATAAAAAAAAAAAATAGAGAGAAATATTTCATCTTTACATAGATATTTAAAAAGTTTAGACCCTTAGGTAAATATTTATGTGTTGTTTTTTTTATAGTAATGTTTTTTGTTTTTTTTAATTAAACATTTTATGTGGGTATTTTTGGGAGGGTGGGATATAAATAGTTTTATTTGGGGAAATATTTGTGTATTGTAATGTTTTTTTCCATTTACTTGTAGTTTTACTTTTTGGCCACAAGATGGCAATCTCGATTTTGTTTACATGACGTCACTCTAAGCGTACAATGTACGCTTAGAGGGACAGAGCTTCAGAAAAAGCGTAGCTTCCGAGAGAAGCTGTCGCTTTTTCAGCGGGGGAGAGGAATCAGTGATCGGGCACCATAGCCCGATACATTGATTCCTGGGCTACCGAATCCGCGGCCGGGAGTGCGCGTGCACGCGCGCGATCGGCCGCGGGAGCGCGCGGACGCACACGTGGCCTCCTGGACGTAGATACTACGTCCTGGAGGCATAAATGGTTAATCAAATGGCTAGATGAGTAAGTAAAACAAATCATCATTACATTTATATCACATATTATATCCAATATCATATCTGCAATTACTGTTGTATCACATTATCAGTCCAACATTGCACATCCACTGAGAGTAAAATATTTAAACACATATGTTGGAATGTTTATCTTTTATTATTTATTATTTTGTATTATTTATTGGTATTTATAAAATGTTAACTAAGAACTAGATTAAAACTTTACACTGCTCCTAGACAAAGAAAGATCTGTAAAACTGCTTCAAAAATTGTTATCTATAAGTCATCAAAAGCTCTTCCACTATGAAAATGTATAAAGTTATACATCATAAACTTCCATGATATACAATTCTAAATATTCCACGTCCATAATGCAGGGCAATTGTGAACACTCAGCAATTTTTAATGTGTCACTTAAAAAGGATCATTACTAGATAATGTGTGGGTCCATAGCATAATGTAATCTTATTAATTGGCTAATAGGTGATAAAGCATAGCATGTCTTGCTACCAGAACCGAAACAAAGTTTAAATGTTTTACATTTTTTTCAATTTTGGAGGATACTACCTAAGCTGAACACAACGATACGCCAGCTTTGTCACATCTTTCTTATTGTTCCAAGTCCGTATGTGGGCATTTTGAGTATGCTAAAATATTAATCAATATGTTTGTATTTGTACATATGTTATTTGTACACTTATCAAAAATTTGTAGTAGTTTTACTATGTGCTTTAGATTTTTTTTTTTTTTTTCCTGCTCGCAGAGACTTTCTCATACATAACTCAAGAACCATGTATAGAGGTATTGTACACCTGCATATGAATGTTATTGTCATTAACTGAAACCCCCCTCCCCCCCCCAAAAAAAAAAAACTAGTACACAATTGCAGTGGTGAACGAAAATGCCAATATTCTTTTTGTTATATGTTTTGTTATATGTCTTTTTGTATATGTATGTTTATATTAAATTAGATTTTTGAGAGACAATTCCATCGAAAATGTGTTCAGCTATTTTTTCAGCTTTCACTGTAAAAATTGTCACTGTAAAAATATTTTTTTCTGCATTAGTGTGCTTTTCACTTTTTTTTGTGGTAAATATATAGTGGGGTTTTTTTGCATTTTTGAAAAAAAATAAAAAACACGAAATCACAAGCTATTTTTTGGGAAAATATATAAAAATTCTCAAAATTGAAAATTGCAATGACTTGGGCGAAAATTTACAAGTAACACTGTACACTTGTACAGGATTTAAATAAAAAAGTTTTTGAGGTTTCACAAATACAATGCTCCATGATCTTTTGCTCTCACTTGAAGTCATCAGTGGTCTTCAATCCAGGATCCCTCCTCTCCCCACATCCAGTGCACCACCTACACCAGGTCACAGCTTCTGCAATGGGAGACTTACGCCACCCACCCTGAGGGCACGCTGCTGTTCAACACTATCTGGAACCATGCCCAGCAAATCTCCGGCACAGCTCGTGAACCCCGCGCAAGAGAGGTAGTCGGGCTGGGGCTCAAGTGAGACTTAGGAGGAAAGGACTGAGGTCGGTTGTCCCCTCAGTCCTCCTGGCAAACGTCCACTCCCTCCCAAACAAGCTAGATGAACTTTGTCTCCTCAGCAACAAAAGGGAGCTCTGCAGCAATACCCCAATCCTCTGCTTCACAGAGACGTGTATGCATGAGGACATTCCAGACAATGCCCTTCACCGTCCTGGCTTCGGCCTCATTCGAGCGGACCGGGACACCATCCTGTCGGGCAAAAAGAAGGGGGGAGGCATCTGTTTTTACATCAGCCACACATGGTGCCCTAACACATCTGTACTAGCCAAGAAGTGCTCCCCTGAGCCGGAACTCCTAATCGTCAATTGCAGGCCAACATACTCACCAAAGGAATTCTCCTCCTACGTCCTCGTGGGAGTGTACATTCCACCTGAGACTGTAGTTAAACATGCCCTGTGTGACCTGAGTGACACCATCACACAGTGGGAATCAACCCTTCCTGACTCGCTCTACATTGTAATGGGAGACTTCAACAGGGCCAACCTTCACCAGGAGCTGCCACGGTTTCACCAGCATATTACCTGTCCTACGAGGAACCTGAACACTCTTGACCATTTCTACACAGTGCTGAAAGACGCATATAAAGCGGTCCCTCGAGCAGCTGTTGGCTCCTCCGACCACTCTCTCATCCACCTGATCCCCACCTACAGGAGGCGCCTGGAGTCAGCAAAGCCAGTGCTAAAGTCTACCAAAGTGTGGTCGATGGAGGCCAAACTCCAACTCCAAGCCTGCTTCGACTGCACAGATTGGAAAGCCCTGGAAGCACCTAACCTGGATGAGTGGGCGGACAATGTCTCCTCATACATCAGATTCTGTGAAGACTCCTGCATTCTATCCAGGTCCTTCAAGGTCTTTCCAAATAACAAACCCTGGTTCTCCAACAAGCTTCGGCAACTGAGGAGAAGCAAGGAAGCCGCACACAAATCCGGCAACCAGGAGGACTTCAAGACAACAAGAAACAACCTGAAGCGTGAGCTGAGAGCCGCCAAGAGGGAGTATGCGGAGAAGATGCGACACAACCTTCGCTCGAATGACCTACGCACTGTCTGGAAAGGTCTAAAAGCTGCCACAAACTACAAACCTCCCCCACAACATGTGACGCCTAGCACTGAGCTAGCCGAGAACCTCAGCAATTTCTATTGCAGGTTCGAGAACTAGGAAGCACCGGGAGGGCTAGCAATACCCCCAGATGCTCAGCCCTCAACTGCGGATGATAATGACCGAGGGCTGAGCACACCACCTCCAGCTGTGAGCGAGTCAGATGTCTTACGCCATCTAACAACTCTGAATGCCTGGAAAGCCTCCGGCCCGGATGGTGTGTCACCAGCCTGCCTAAAAACTGGTGCACGGCAACTCGTTCCCATCCTCTCCTCCATCTACACCAGGTCCCTCCAGGAAAGCAAAGTCCCTGTGTGCTTCAAAAGGTCCACCATCATCCCTGTCCCCAAGAAGCAGGGAATCTCCGACCTGAACAACTACAGACCCGTGGCATTAACATCTGTCATCATGAAAACCCTCGAGAGGGTGATCCTGTCCCACCTTAAGCTTTATACCTCGGCGCTACTGGACCCGCTACAGTTTGCATATAGAGCGAACAGATCCACTGATGATGCCATCAACATCTGCCTGGAGCTTACAAACAACCACCTGGACAAACCGAACTCATATGTCAGAATCCTTCTGCTGGACTTCAGCTCAGCATTTAACACCATCTGCCCCCGCATACTCCAAAACAATCTCATGGCACTGAATGTTAACCCCACCCTTCACTTATGGATTACACACTTCCTGACCAACAGGTCCCAAGCTGTCAAACTGGGGGATATCTCGTCTCATCCGAGGACAACAAACACAGGGGCTCCACAAGGCTGTGTTCTGTCACCGATCCTGTTCTCCCTCTATACAAACAACTGCAGATCCACTGTGGACTTGGTAAAAGTCATCAAATTGGCTGATGATACCACCATTGTTGGCCTTATAACAAACAATGATGAGCAGGACTATCGACGCGAGGTTGACAGAATTTGCCAGTGATGTAAGGAGAACAGGCTGGTCCTCAACACAGCCAAGACCGTGGAGCTGATAGTGGACTTCAGGAAGAAGGCGCCCACTTCACCACCAATCTACATTGATGGCACAGAGGTGGCAAGAGTGGCTAGTGTCCGCCTTCTGGGCACTATCATCTCTAAGGACCTGAACTGGAAGGCAAACACCGCCTTGACCCAGAGGAAAGCACAACAGAGGCTGTTTATCCTCTGCCAACTGAAGAAGTTTGGCATGGCTCAGGAGCTGCTGACTAACTTCTACACAGCTACCATTGAGTTCGTCCTCTGCTCATCCATCCTAGTCTGGTACGCTGGCTCCACCAACAGCGACAGATACAAGCTCCAGAGGGTCATTAGATCGGCGGAGAGAATCATCGGTAGACCTCTCCCCTCACTCGACCTCCTCCACAACTCCAGATTATGATCTAGAGCACTGAGAATTGCCAGTGATCCCTCACACCCGGGCCAACACTTTTTCAGCCGCCTCCATTCAGGCCGCAGGTTTCGAGCCATTTACACCAGAACTTCGAGGCATAGAGATTCCTTTTTCCCCTCTGCCGTCAACCTCCTAAACTCCCTTCATCTCTAACGCTTCCCTCCCCCCCAATGTTGCAGTTGCCGACCTGATGGACTGTCTAGTATAAAACTGTTTAAACTGCACCCTGCGAACTACCGCTATACCGCTGCTCGTCAAACTATTAATATGTACTACTGATTATACCGTATGTTTTGATATGTCTATGCCCTTATACTGTACTATTGTATGACTATGCTTCTTTTCTTATGTTGATACTACTCTCACTCTCTGAGCAATTGCATGTGCCAAACCCAATTCCGGGCACGACCCAGTCGTGCTTGGCGATTAAAAAGATTTCTGATTCTGATTTCTGATTCTGATAATGTTTGTTTTGCTGATTGAAATGTCTAAAGGGCTTGACTGACCTTTTCTTACTTTTAAAATCAGAGATGCTAATTTTCAACATATACTCAGACGCGGAGCTAGGGGGGGTCGGGGTAGGACAGGGGCCCCGGGACGCCGGGTCCCCGAGGGCGCCCAGCTGACCTGCAGAGTTTTTTTTGGGGGGGGGGGAGGGGAGCAGCGCATAGAAGAGGGAGAGCTGTGAGCAGCAGTGGAGAAGGGGGGCCATCTCCCCCTCCTTCTCTCACCTTAGGTGCTCTCCCTCCCTCGCTGTCCCCTCCATAACTAATGTCCGGGTTAGTGGCAGTGGCGGGCGGGACTTACCTCCGTCTCGCTCCAGCACCGGAAGTTCGGGTCCTGCAGCCGCTGCTCTGGTCTGGACTAGACCAGAGAGTAGCGGCAGATCCATCCGGCGCTGCAACGAGACGCAGGTAAGTCCCGCCCGCCGCTGCCAGCCACCCGGACGGAAATTAGTTGTGGAGGGGACAGCGAGGGAGGGAGAGCACCTAAGGTGAGAGAAGGAGGGGGGAGATGGCCCCCCTTCTCCGCCGCTGCTCACAGCTCACCCTCTTCTATGCGCTGCTCCCCTCCCAAAAAATATACATATACTGGGGACATATACCCCCTGCCTACATATACTGGGGACATATACCCCCTGACTACATATACTGGGGACATATACCCCCTGACTACATATACTGGGCACATACATACCCTCTGACTACATATACTAGGCGCATATACCCCCTGACTACATATACTGGGCACATATACCCCCTGGCTACATATACTGGGGACATATACCCCCTGCCTACATATACTGGGGACATATACCCCCTGCCTACATATACTGGGAACATATACCCCCTGCCTACATATACTGGAGACATATACCCCCTGCCTACATATACTGGGCACATATACCCCCTGACTACATATACTGGGCGCATATATACCCTCTGACTACATATACTGGGCGCATATACCCCCTGACTACATATACTGGGCACATATACCCCCTGGCTACATATACTGGGGACATATACCCCCTGCCTACATATACTGGGGACATATACCCCCTGCCTACATATACTGGGGACATATACCCCCTGCCTACATATACTGGGCACATATACCCCCTGACTACATATACTTGGCGCATATATACCCTCTGACTACATATACTGGGCGCATATACCCCCTGACTACATATACTGGGCGCATATACCCCCTGGCTACATATACTGGGGACATATACTCCCTGCCTACATATACTGGGGACATATACCCCCTGCCTACATATACTGGGGACATATACCCCCTGCCTACATATACTGGGGACATATACCCCCTGCCTACATATACTGGGGACATATAACCCCTGCCTACATATACTGGGCACATATACCCCCTGGTTACATATACTGGGCGCATATACCCCCTGGCTACATATACTGGGGACATATACCCCCTGCCTACATATACTGGGGACATATACCCCCTGCCTACATATACTGGGCGCATATACCCCCTGGCTACACATACTGGGCGCATATACCCCCTGGCTACATATACTGGGGACATATACCCCCTGCCTACATATACTGGGGACATATACCCCCTGCCTACATAAACTGGGGACATATACCCCCTGCCTACATATACTGGGCACATATACCCCCTGACTACACATACTGGACACATATACACCTGGCTACATATACTGGGCACATATACACCTGGCTACATATACTGGTCACATATACCCCTGGCTACCTATTCTGTGGACATCTCTACCCCTGGCTACCTGTTCTGGGGACATCTATACTGCTGGCCACCTATTCTGGGGACATCTATACTGCTGGCCACCTATTCTGGGGACACCTATAGACCTGGGACTACCTATTTTTGGGGAACCACTGCTGTCGGATTGAGTGTATTTTGGGGAACTGCTGCCAGGTGAGAGGTGTCTACCATATTAAGGGGGCATTCTGCCTATTTATGTGAAATGCTGTCTATTTATGTGCCTCATGACTGCTGAATTTGTCTTGTTGGGGGCCTCATGATTTGTTGGGGGCCTCAAGATCGCTAAATTTGTCTTGTTGGGGGCCTCAAGATCGCTGAATGTGTCTTGTTGGGGGCCTCATGATTTGTTGGGGGCCTCAAGATTGCTGAATTTTTCTTGTTGGGGGCCTCATGATTGCTGAATTTGTCTTGTTGGGGGCCTCATGATTGCTAAATGTGTCTTGTTGGGGGCCTCATGATTGCTAAGTTGGTCATGTTGGGGGCCTCATGATTGCTGAATTTGTCTTGATGGGGGGGGGGGGGGGCTCATGATTGCTGAATTTGGCTTGGAACATGCTGGAAGGTACATACTGAGGGAGGGTGGGTGATCGTGAGCCTGCTAACTTCCTGTACATTTGGCTCCACCCATAACCACGCCCACATTTAATTATATAGTCACGCCCCTTTTTTGGCGCCTTCCCCTTAGGGGGCGCATTAATAGTCTTTGTCCCCGGGCGCTGAAAGCCCTAGCTACTCCTCTGCATATACTGCAGACAGCCTTAAAATGTACCAATCAAACCTTCTATTAATATGTGGTTTCAGAAAATTAGAGGTATAGCAGAAATTGATCAGCTCATCTCGCTAAAGAATAATAAAAGTGACAAGTACACAGTGACTTGGGCAGTGTGGATAGATTTTGTTGGAAGTGATAAATATAAGAGCATTATGGCTGAGACTCAACATAGACTCCTAGAGAGCATGCTATTACCTGATATTGGTTCTTATGCCTGCTACACACCATGCAATTTCCCGTCAGATAGACAAGTCAATTATTTCTGCCAGGGGTTGTATGTCAAAGTGCCCC